>NC_139962.1:51292088-51604588 GCF_963454915.1 Gymnoscopelus microlampas
AATTTGAGATCTTCTTCTTCTTCTTACTTCATCATAATACAGCGTCACACAAAAGTAGCAAAAATAGCCGATCTATAAGCTCAAAGCGTGTAGATCGGCTAGAACACATGGGTCTGAATCACAAGTCATCTGGGTTTTGCCAGAGAAAAAGTCAGGTAATCTTGATTGGCTGGGTTGTAACGGAAGTTTGTGGTTTGTCTAAGGAGCTTTGTGGTTGGTCAGTTCATATCTCTGTCACACACATTTTGTTTTTCAATAGTTTTGCCCCAGACATTAGATATCAATCTAATGGGCTGGCTACTGCAAGACTATAATGGAAAAATAACATAATTAGATGCTGATTTTTCTAATCTATGCCTTTATAAGCGGCATTCCCATAATAGCAATAAGAATACAAAAAATAATACATTCAACTTCTATAGCGCCTCCCGTTGTGTGTAGGACAAAACAGAAGTGCCTCACATGCGGGTGGGGGGACGATGCTGACGTGTGAAAAAGGCTAAAGACAGGTTTGACGGTTGGTTTTAGAAGCACCACTGGAAGCCAGGGGCATTCTGAGGTGGACATGAAGGGAATACCACAGGCCTGGTGCAAAAGAGTTGAGCAGTTTCTGGCTCTGCACTGAAACTTTTATATGACTTTCATTTTGTTAAAGATTTTCAGTTATGAACCGGCTCTGCACTGAATCAACGACTTCTTGCACTTGTATTTGTTGTTTGTTGTTTGTTGTAGCATGCACCTATTCACGTGGCACGCCCGCCGTAACGATGGCGACTTCGTCACTAGAAACATATATGCCGGTCCCCCCCGCCTCCCGCCCACCTGCCATCACAAATTCTTCAACATCCACTCATGAACATTTGAACTATAAAAAGGCATACAGTACTGTATGTACAGACAGATATAGTGTTTGAAGCGCACAGGGGGAAAAAGCCCAGCATCCGTTTGCGCTTCAAAGCAAGTCCCCCCCCCCCCCCTCCCTCCCGACCTCCAGTTCATGTTCAGACTGACTATGCAGCACTCTTTACCCTATCGTTTGTTGATGAGGATTCATGCTTAGTCTAGATAACACTGTCTCCTAAATTGTAAATTGTAAGGATCTCATCCTCGGCTCACGTGCGCAGTACACTGGGGCACAAACAAAGTACGCTGGCCATTGTGTCACATGTGGCTAACCATGCAGATTAAAGATCTTTCCCCATGCCTGCTGTGCCTGCATACAGTAGATGTTCCTCCTTCATATATATCGCATATATCACAGACTTTCCTTGACACATCCCCCCACCCCACCCCACCCCCTGCCAATGATTCGTATGAGAGAGAGGGAAGTGAGGCAAGATTTGCTGACTGCTCTCAATATGCACTCGCTTGGTTAGTCCAGTCTACAGATTTTAACCACATTAACCCTGGTGTCCCTATTTTGGGCATGTTGTTATGGGTGAAAAAGCCAATAGGCCTACCGGTATGCTTAATTTATACATGTTGTACGCTGGTGTTACACAGCAAAAATAGCCGATCTACAAGCTCACAATGCGTATAATGCGTGCAATGTGTTGTTGCCTTGTGAGCTTGTAGATTGGCTATTTTCGTCATATGACTGTCAGGCTTAACTGGGGATACTTTTGTGTAAATTCTTCCTCCGCTTTTCCTTGAGAAAAGTGTTGTAATGCCACCGAAGGGCACACTTCCTTGTATTCACAGACAATATTACATGTGGTCTCGTTATACTGTACTGCAGTGGTTCAACCTTTTTTTTCTTTTGGGGGGGGCTGTGGCCCCCCCCCAAAAGAATCATATTTGAATTGGGGACCTCCCCCACCCTGATAAGCAATGTAGGAGTTGAGGCATTCAATTTAGTTTGACTCAGTTCCACAGATAAATATTTATACTGCAAGATACTACAAGCTCACAACCGAGGCGTTGTGAGCTTGTAGATTGGCTATTTTCACAATATTTCCCTCTTTCTTATATTATTTGACAATTTGGCCAATGTTTGACCAGTTTTTCTAGTATAGTGTGTTGATTACTTTTGATGCAGTAATGCTCTTTTTCATTTCTTTCTTTTTTTGAGGTATTAAAACGCTCTTAAAAGTCCTTAAATTGTCACTTCACTGTCATCTGGGGACACCCCCCCCCCCTTCCCCCAAATCATGTGGGGACCCCCACAGGTTGAGAACCACTGTACCAACTGTACATTTTGAGACGGACCCTGTCCGGCGACAGGGTCTCTGCTGGGGTCCATAAATCGTTCACTTCCAGGACAGGCTTTGAGTACAGGAACAAAGACAACTGAGTCAACAACCAACTTCCTCGCTCCATCTCTCGCTTCTCTCGTTTCTCTCTCTCTCTCTCTCTCTCTCTCTCTCTCTCTCTCTCTCTCTCTCTCTCTGTCACGCTATCTCTCTCTCTCTCGTTCTGTCTCTGTACAATCCACCTCTCTCTGTCTCTATCAGGCTACCTCTCTCTCTCCGTCATTGCTTTCTCTTGATCTCTCTCTCCCTGTCAGTCCCCTTATCTCTCTCTCTCTCTCTCTCTCTCTCTCTCTCTCTCTCTCTGTCTCTCTCTCACTCTCTCTCTCTCTTCCCTTAATGTTAAACCAGCTCCCTCACTGATGTGCGTTCATTTACAGTTAGCTGATACCATTCCGAACTGAATGTCCTTTTAGTCCTGTTGCTCTTCAAATGTTATGACAGCGTGTGTGTGTTTTGCCAGTGTGTGTTGTTTGCTTCTGACGTTGAATTACACAGTTTTGCATTCAGCATTTTGCCAATCACTGTGATTAGGCTGTATTAACTGTTGCATTCTACCAAAAATAATTACATATATTTCATTTCAGTGATTGTCCTGCCACCAGACACCTAATTTCACTAGGTGCTAGCTGTTTCATATCAACCCACTAAGACCGGGAAAGCAACTGTGTCATTTTAGATTTAAGCTATATACTGTATATATACAGGTTGCCCACGGTCATGAAATTCCTGGAAATATTTTGAAATTAGAAAAAACTTTTTCCAAAACCAACAACAAAAGTGTAATTTAAAATATCCATGCATCCTTCATTACTTTTATATTCATAAAATGGGGCAAATGCATAAAAGAAAAGTGGAGTAATACGGATACCATAATGAGTCTTGTATTCCAGTGAGCTAGGCCCCCCCCCCCGACTCCGGAAATATCTTGAGATGGGGGGGGGGGGGGGTTAATTTGGAATGTAATTATACCGTTCAATATTCTATGGTTTATTTTTGCTACACTGCCTGTCTTTGGACATTGCACATAGGAGTAAGAGACTCATTATTGCGCTGAATGATTGTTATATAGGCCTTGAAATTGGGTTAAATATTCTGGAAAAGTTTTCTCATTGGTAAAAATGTGTGGGAACCCTGTATATAGCAGGATTAGCAAAAATAGCAGATATAAAAGCTTGCCAGCGCGTCACTTCGTGCCGCGCTATGAGCTTGTACACCTGCTATTTTTTTACATTTTTGAAAAATTTCAAAAATGATGACAAAGTCTTCTCCTCTGGGGGTCCCTGGCATAAAACATTTTCAGATGGGGGGTCTGCGTCCATATATAGGCTATATATACATTCTTAAACAAAAAGTTTAAGAACTACCGATTTAGAAGGCATTTTTAGAATCGGCCTCAGGTCTTAATGGGTTAAAGCCAAAGGAATAAGAATAAATATGGGTTATGTAACAGGAGTTTACTGCATGCAGGATGTGGTGCATTGTGTGTTTATGTGGACTGCATTTAGATGAGGATTGTAATTTTGTTGAACAGGAAGGAGGTGGGATTGTAAAAATCAAGTCATCTGAAGTGTAGGGATGCGATTATAAGCCTGAGTTGTACTTAGTTGTGCATCGCAGACCGAAAATAGCCGATCTACGAGTTCACAACGTAACCTTGTGTTGTGAGCTGTGTCGGTCTGCTATTTTCGATGTGCGACACTGGTGCACAGCTATGTATAAATTAGGTGTTCTATTCCAATCAGTCGATGGGGAGTGTGAGGGGCCGAGACACAGGTTCATTAATGACTCTGAGGTCAGGGATCAGTGATTCTTTTTCCCCAAAAAACATTTCTATAATACATATATAGCAATATACTTTAAGTAGAAAACAAGCACATATAAACAAAACAAAAAACTTCAAATAGGAATGAATGAATTAAGTGACATACTATTTAACCACCTGAACCCCAGCATGCCTACTCTGGGGAACATTCGTAAAAAAAATGCCGATCTACAAGCTCAAACGCTATTTTTTGGCAAAGACATTTGGTTTAGACAGAAAAAAGTAGTCTGAGTACAGTTGTAACTCAAGTCCGTTTCACCAAGAATAGAGGGTTTAAATGGTTATAGTCTCACGTGGCCACACTGTTGCCTCCCACAATTTTCAAATGCTTCCGGTCATACAGTCTGGAGCAACGGAAGCTCTGATCATGAACAAGCCATAAAGCAGATGTGACATCTCCTCCCCACTTCCGTTTCGTCTTTTCAGTGGCACAAATTGATCCTAATATAAATACACATCATCTTAGCATATATAGCTATCTGCTTAACAGAAATGGAAATAAAAAAATAAAATGTAAAGATATTTTTAAATATATTTTTCGTGAACGGAAAGTGGTTAAATCATAGGCTTTTGGGTCAGTGTTCATTTGGTAGATTAAACTAACAATCATTTTATGCTTGGTTGCGCCCAGATGTCGTACTCCGAAAAATATTTTCAGCATGCAGCTAAGTATAAATCAGGCATTACCACACCATCACGGCCGGCCAAAATACATTTTAGTTGACTAAATCAACTGTAGATTTGTTGACAAAATTCTTATGATATTTGGTCACCTAAAACTAAAACTAAAACATTTCAGATGACTAAAATATGACACTGCTTTGAGTCGAGTTTCCTTAATCAAAAGACAAAAATGGTCAACCACACGGGGACACATTGCAGTGTTGTCCCTCAGCACATAGATCTGGTTCTTTGATGAGTGTCTTCTCTGATGTCCAAGGATGTGCTGAGCCCTCATTTCCTCTACTAACAGGCCTTTAATATTGGCCTCATTGATCACAGCAGCCCTACAATCCTGTTCTTTGGAACGGAGTGATTGGGGCCCTGCTAAGGGGCACAGGCCAGGTGTTATCATAACTCTGTCGCTGGCCCTTAATGTCTGGACATAAATCACATCAAATCTATGACAGGCTTGGAATCATTCCAGCCAAAAAGTTCATAAGTGAACAAACAGGGTCTAAAAACGGTGTGGCAATTCCCCGTGTGGATCTCTTACATCATGTGGTGGATGATGTCATATTGATCTTGTCAGTCTTGCCCAAATATGGAGGGACGGCGGGACAGTTGATCTGAAATGATGAATTCACAAAATGTGAAAAATATCATTCACACACACAAAAGAAATTCTCAATTTCAAGGATTTTCTTGCTTGGTCTGCTGGCACTGATTGGTTTGTGAGATTTGCTGTGGACACACAGAAATACATATTGAACATACACACACACACAGACACTTTTCTAGACGGCTCGACCCCTAGGTGCCATGCCATAAAAAGAAAATGTTATGTGTTAATGACATGTTAGATATTAAGCATATCAATGTTATGTAATTACAGTTTATAGATTTGACTGACATTGTACATTTCTCCCACATTGATATCATCCAAATGTATTATTTAGTAAAATTGTATAATTGTATTGAAATACATTCTGCGATAACTGGCAATACTAGGCAATAGGCAGTAGGCTATTAGCAGTTTTGGACTGTAAAATGTTTCCACCTGACAGCAACGAAGTGCATCGGCACACTTTTGGTCTCAGAGTTGAACCTTTTAGGTTTTTTAAGATTTAAATTATCTCAACAAATAAGCATTGCATTTGTGTAACATTTGTAAAGGCCATCAGTGAAGTGTAGAAAGTTGTGCTCTGACCAAACTGTTGCTCCCTCTCAAATTAGTCTTGGCCCAGCATGCTGTATAACACATTTAAATACAGTGGCGGCTATGTATTTATGACCACAAATAATTATGTGCTTGCAATTTATTTATAGTGCCAGTAAATGCAAATGTGGGTAATTATGTAAATGTTGATGACCACTTAAGTGTTAAGTGGTCAGGTGTGTGGGACCCGATCTGGATGAACCGTGGTTGCCTGACCAGGGACCAGATCTTTTACTTTACTGCACTTATAAAGGAACGTGATCAACAGATAATGTAATCCAGTCAAAGTACTCTACATACATTCACATTAAATGGATAAAAGACTGTCCCGCCCTGTCAGAGGTCATGACACGTCTGTTCACCTTCTTTCATCCTCTGTCATAATTGGGCGCCTCAGGAGAGACTCAGCAAATAGATGTGGTCCCTGCAGGCTTGGTCCCTAAGTGGTAACTGGTTTGTCGAATGTCCATCCATTTTTGCAGAATGTCCATCCATTTTTGCAGAATGTTCATCCATTTTTGCAGAATGTTCATCCATTTTGTGTTGTGAGCTTGTAGATTTGCTATTTTCTTCAAAGGTTTTCCCCAGAATACGGATGCTGGGGTTTAATTGGTTAACTGTGCCCTCCGGGCAGCTTACAGAGTGATTGATTTTCGTCTGTTATTTATTGATTTCCTGTCAAATGATAAGCAGCCACAGCCGTTTTGGCTGATATTTTAAAATGCCGTGCTTGTTTTGATGTGTCCCAGTACGTATACAGTGACATCCGCTTTGACCCCATAATTCAGAACTAATGCACATCTGACCCCATTTAAGTCTTAACCTCATTTCATCTCTACAGTTAGAGTTATCTCCTCATTATTGCTAATGATATCTATGAATTATCTGACCTCAATCAAATTGCTACTGTTTTCACAACACCATCTTTGTTTCTTCACAATAAACTAAAGTTTTAATTCATCCATTTAAATCAACACTTAAAGTTTATTTCATTTTTCATTGGAGGCAAAACCCTTTTGGAAATGGAAATGGTTGATTTACACCAAGCTGTTGGCCTTAAAAAGCTATTAGGCTGATGGCTCAGTGAAGTCCCAAGGTCCCTTTGCTGTGTGAGAACACTTTGACTTACAAATATACAAATTGAGTCCAGCAGTTTGAAACAAGATGGGCACTAATGCATGTTTCCTGCTGTCATACTATAATTAGTTTATTTGCAATTCATTGTTGTTTAAACCTTGAAGTCGATCCAGTGAATAGTGTCACTGACTGGCTCTGGGTGTAAATTTAACACAACGCAGATCATACGGGAATCTAGCTGAGAGTGAAAGTCGTGCTCAAGGATGTGGCTGGACCTTTGTTTCGGAAACATGCAGAGTCAAGGAGGCTATTTGAGGACAGCCAAAAAACCCTCAACCCAGCACCCTGCCAAAATAGAGACCTGGAACCAAAGCTTTAGGTGTTCCTCTCTGGTGAGAGTTTGGTCTCCTGACCAGCGTATCAGGAGGCTAGATTCAAAAGCTCTTGGTTTCCAGGATAGATCTGCAGTGTGAATCATCTAAACTAAAGATCTGCTGTTTTAGTAAAAAAAAACTAACTAACTAACTAAATTAACTCAATGATGTGGCTATTAAATATGATGCCAAACATCATGATAGATTTCAGTGCCATCTCATGGGGTGGGCAAGTAAACCCATATGGGGGCCAGCTGTTGACCATCATAGCCAACCGCAATGTTTTATTTTGTTGGACACACTTACACTACTACAGAACTGAACCATTAAACGTTTTGACCGCAAGAGTAAACTCGTTACAAAATGGCATTTTCTTTCATTGAACACAAGGCCTACAGACATACAGAAATAAGACAATAAATAGCCTCACGATGTGCATAAAAAGCACATGTCTACTTTGCATAGTGCACTCCTCTTCCCAGCGCCCGAGCTGAAGCGCTTTCAGCGATCCCGGCGTCTGCTTTTTTTGGGCAATGCGTTCAACTTTTGGAGACAAGCTCAGTAATTTACGATCTGACATTGAATTGTTATCACAACCATGAGAAGTCCATGTTTACCATTGTTTCACCTAAACTATTTCAGCTTATAACACAGATTACAGGACATTCAAGCACAGCAACGGTTGATAGGTTCAAAAGATGTGCTTTTTGTGGACGCCCTAATGGTTTGTTTTAGTCAAAAAACAACAACAGCTGAGCAAAGGTTATACAGACTTAGACATCACACACAAACCAGCCATTTTTTTATTGATTGATTGAATACTTATGTGCCTTAATACAATATAATTACCCTCTATACCCCCAAGAAAGTAAAACACCTTAAAGATTGTATTTATTTTACACTTGTCCCCCTTTTACTGAAGGGGGACAGCACCCGTCGCAGGTTGATGATGTCATTTGTCTATGTGTGGTCCAGCCCTATGGAGTGTATGGAATGTATAGGCTAATAAAACACATTTAGAATATTGTTTTGGTGTTCATATTAAATGTAGGAAGTATGACGTTGTTTTTTTATTAGGACATGCTAACAACATTCCATATGGCTGGACAACACATGGACAAATGACATCACCAACTTGTGACGGGCGTTGTCCCCCTTGATGTAACAGATGAAGTATTTCTAAAATAAATACAACATTTAAGGTGTTTTTAATTTGACATTTTAGTTATAGAGGACAATTATAATGAGGCATACTTGGCTTATTAGCCAGGGATCCTTTTAACACTAACATTTACAGTACAGGAAGTGCAGCCAAAGGTAATGCTAAAAGGATAACACAAAAATTCCCAGGGGCTTGTATCCATTGTGGTCCACCGTACTCAATTAATTCATCACTAGTCTGATACAGATACTATACATGTATATTTACAGAGAAAGGAGGGGTGGGGGCGGGGGGGCGTGAGGATTCTACTATCAAGATGTTCAAAGAGTTAAACTATGTTCACTTGTATTTTGAGAAGAGGAATTCTTTTAGGTTAGTTTTGAGTTTGGGTAGGGAGGCGAGAACCGTCATGCCTTTGGTAGGTCATTCCACAGCCAACCAACTGAATAATGAATATATGCCGTGACACTGCACATCTATCTAAAATGTTACAACAATCAATAACTCACATTGACTGAATCTTTACAGTGTAATCTTTCTGGCCTTCATTGCAGCAAACAGCAATTAAATCCATAATCAAGTATTGAAGCAACATTCTTTTCGATAGAGACTGTCCAAATAAGCTTTCAAACTGGCATTTTACTTTTTTTTTCCTTTAGTCTTTTTTTTGCTCTCAACTCGTACTTTCTAAATGTGTCTCGATCTCTGCTATTGCTTGCCATTCTATACAGTCAGTCTTAGATCCAGCTTGCGTCTCACGTGAACAACATAGGGATTGATACTTCCAGATTGGGTGGAAGGCAATCTGGGAACCTATTCAGTAAAAAAAAAAGTGGAAAAAAATATTTTCTTTCCTTCGTTTTTGCTTCTGGGGGCACCACCTCCTTTTTTTGTGTTGAAACAGGAACTCCGTTTGGCTCCTCCCATTTCTTAGTCCACTTTCTCCTGGGTGCTTCTGCGTTTATTCCTGCTAACAACAGCACTACATGTTTAGGTCAGTGGTGCTGACAGATTCTGCTGTTAGCAAATCTGTCTTGAGAGATTAGGTGGAAGGTAACAACGATAATAGAAACAAGTGAATGACAAACAACCCAACGATAGCGAAGACAAACAAACGACCTAACGACAATGAAAACACATGAATAACAAACAATGAAGCAATGATAATGATGATATGGAGCAGATACTCAGAGAGCTTGTTCCAGATGTGCCCTGGCTGTAGCCTCAGTTGATGACAGCTACAAACATATTGTGCAGCCAAAAAAAGTTTAGACTTTTTGTCTATATTGAAGTGATGATGGATTCAAATGGTTTGTATTTCTTTCTTTATTTTTATTTTAGGGATAGAATGATGCTCTGATTCCTTAATATTTATCACATTGCCAACAGGAGCTCTGTCTCCACCTCCCCTTGGGAGCAGAGTGAACACTAGTCTATCTTCTTTGGGCATCCAGGTCTGCTTCTATCTGCCTGTTTCTTTTTTTTAACCCCCTTTTTTCTCCTACTCAAATTAGTCGTTATGCCAATTAATTCCTCCCCATTATGTGTGTTGTCACTGCTTTTGTATCATACTGGTTTGTATCAAACCATTTACTTTTCATTAGTAAAACAAAAGAAGAAAAAAGACACAGTGATAACAATAAGAGTGCTAACATGTTATAGAGGCTATTTGACACATACTAGATTTTCAGGCCACTATGCGGCCTTAAAGTCCAGTCCTATATTGTGCTGATCAGAGCAATGGACCTGATATCGAAAGCACCCACTCCACTCATAAAACGCTTTTTGTGGACGCCCTAATGGTTTGTTTTAGTCGAAAAACAACAACAGCTGAACAAAGGTTATACAGACTTAGACATCACACACAAACCAGCGTTTCACAAACCAGCGGAGGAACAGCATTTAACAGTTCAAATGGCCATAACTGGGTGACCGTTGGGTGACCCAGTTATGGCCATTTGAACTGTTAAAAGCTGCTGTAACACTGCTCTAGCGGCCATATGTGTGCAATTTAGTTTTTTTTTGTGTGTGACTGTTCTTATGGCAGACCCCTGAACAGCATTTGCGCCAAGTTTGGTGAGGTTTGGAGCAACGCTGTACCCCAGGGGCCCCTGACATGGCCTCTTGGGTGACTATTTTCATGGCCGACCCCTGAACAGTGTTTGTGGCATATTTGGTGCAGATTGGAGCACAGTATTTTATTATTTGTTTTTAAATAACTAATTGGCCTGGCACCTCAGTATCTCTCTGAACTTCTAGAGGTGTATACTCCCCCAAGGTCATTGCAGTCTGCGGGCCAGTTGAAACTTGAGGTCCCTTGAGGTGACCGAGCCTTTTCAGTCATAGCCCCCATATTATGGAATGCGCTCCCCTCCCATATCAAACTGGCTATTGTTTTTCCAATAGGTAATATAATTAATTGTTTTGTTGTGTTTGGATAATTTTCCTTAGGCCAGGTTGTTTGAGTTAGGGGAGGATTGGTGTTGGTGAGCCTCAGGACCAGCTGACTGAGGGGAGGGAACTCTTGGATATGTTTTCCTCTTGGCATTTTACTAAACCTAACCCTAACCACATGAACCCCAGTGTCCCTATTCTGGGCATGTCATAATAGACAAACAAAACATTGCTACGCATTGTGAGCTTGTAGATCGGCTATTTTCTAAAAAAGGAGGGGACCAAGTATAGACCCCTGGGGGACCCCAGTCAACGAAGTGTAGGGTTTAAGTGGTTAAGGCTTGGTGATGACAGGAGGTGGCGTCATTGGTTTTAAGGTGCATGTGAAATGTTTCTTTAACTTTTTCTATATAGACAACTTTTAAAAACGCTATTTAAGCTATGTATTTCCTATGTATAAATAAATATATGTTTTTACATAATCATTTTAAATATAACAATTACAATATCTATAAAATTGTCTCCCCATGCACGTGGTCCTGAGAATGGCCCGGTTGTGAGAGGGGAAATTAAAGATGGCCCTGTCCTTTAGACCAAATCCTGCCCAAATAGTGAACCCTGCTTTAACTACCAAGCCTTTTTTTTGTCAATCACTCGCTATTTGACAGGGGTTATAAATAAAGTACAAGTACATGAAATGCATGTCTATAATAAAAACACTGGAATCCTTAAACTAAAGGGCTCTGTCTTATACAGTAACGGAAATAGTGTCCCATTTGGTCGTGGTGCTTAACAATTAGTGGTGTTCAGTTTGGGTTACATACGATATACTGTACATCCTGTTCATTTACTGTAAGCATTACCAAACACTTTAATGAGAACACATGGTTTCTATAGATGCCGTATCCTGAAGCAGCAGTATTTGCCTTAATGTCGGGAATAGCTTGAGTTGATGAATGACCTTCATTAAACAGTTCTACTTACATAGGGACTAAGAAGATTGCTTTGCTTGCACTTCAATCTCACACACAATTTAACACATTTGTCGAAGGAATTAAGGAATACCTTTCATCAGGGCAAACCCCTATTTTCCTTAGGCTGCCTCACATGCCTCTCAGTCAAATTAACGGGGGTCGGGTTTGTGCTGTGTTGAAGAGATTAAAAATAAAACGAAAGGCCAACTTTGACAGGAGAGGAACTCTTCCATTCCCATGAGCATTCCAGTCAGAGCACAGACCATTCTAGACTCTTGAGACAAAGGCATTTGAAACCTCTTTGTATATATTTTTGGTTTTAATGCTGTGACGTGTTTTTTCCTACTCAACGTCAATGGCGGACTGCCGGGGAGAGTGTGCCAAAGGCCTGGAGTAAACTGATACCAAGTGACTAGCAACACTGAGTGTTGGGATAGCAGCATAACCAGCTCACCGGGAGCAGATAAGACCGACTGTGTTTAGAGTAACTGGGCCAAAGGGACCTGGATTGATGTTAAGGGGAGCTTTTCCTGGCATCATGCTATCAGATGAGCCATGAGACCGTAGGGCTTTGGACATCACTGGATGCATTTCTTTTACAGCTTTATTTAATCCTGTGTTGTTGTTTTTATTCAAATCTGTTCCATAGTTCCATTTCTGTATGTTATCTTGTTCCCCTTTTGGCATACTCTTCTTGTCTACTGAAACATCCTGTTCTTTTCCTCTTTTTGCCCTTTGTCTTATAATGTCTTGAACTGCCGTGTGCTGTTACAGTATGTTCTCGTTGCGTGCCTCACCACCGTCACCGTGTCACATTCTTATTCATTTATTGTATTTGTCCACTTTACACTTCATAAATGAACACAACATAAATTCCTTGCCCAAAATTGCTTTTGGATAAGGGATCTCACAGTTTCCACAATCCCTCATGGGGACAGGACAGTATCTCTAGACACAGCTCCCGATGTCATTGTTGTGTAAGCAACCTTCGCTATCAGATCCAGATGCATGTTTGTGAACATAGTGGCTCAACAATCAGAGCCCAAGAAGATCATCTGCAAGTTTAACGCCACACGTTGGGAGGCAATGACGTGGAGACAATTAAGCCCATTTACAGTAAAGGTCCCATCACTCCGTCTTGGGACTTCATGATTTACTTTGCTGTTGCACACGCCACCATCACTCAGTTTGACAGTTGCTGTATGGAGAAATCAAGCTTTATTATGAAGATATACTTTTCCTAGAATGAAGTCCAATATGTGATACTATAAGCGCAGCAGAATTGTGCTGTTGTCAATCATTGGGAAATGTCAATTTGTTGGACTCGTTCTGTGTTTAATTTGGCTTTAAAGCTGGGAAAGCATCTGTGTCATTTTAGATTTTAGCCACAGTATATATATATAGCATCACACGTTTTTTTCAGAGAACTCTTAGGATTTAGAATATTGGTTTAGAACAGTGGTTCTCAAAAATAGCAGATATATTACAAGCCCTATTACAAGCTTGTAGATCTGCTATTTTTTTTTATCGAAAATGTTTCTATTCTGGGGTTCTTCTGGGGGTCCCTGGCACAAAACATTTATAGATGGAGGGTCCGAACTACTGATTTAGAAGGCATTTGTATAATCAGCCTCAGGTCTTAATGTCTTAATTGTGTCATCCTCGTCCCCCTGACAAGATCATCATAGACTGGCATGACAGTGTGTAACAAGGAGAGCTACATGTACTTTAATGAGCGACAGGTGAGCGGAATGTTGAGAGGCCGACTCATTGGCTGAGGGCAGTGTGATGAGTAGGACTGATTGACAGCAGAGGAAAGGCAACGTCTGTAAATTGCGGGGGGGGGGCGGCGGAGGGACATGTCACGTGGTTCCAACGTGCCGCGGGGGAGGGGGAAGGGGAGGAGGGGCAGTTGGATGGCCGGGTCCCCTCTTCTCCCCCCACGTTTTCGACACGTTGCCGCACGCAAATGTGTGAGCGCCCCCCCTGGAATGAGGCCGTTCACATGATGGTGGTGACACAGTGGTTGTCACAGATCACATGCTCCCTCAGCCCTATGTTCCCTCAGTTTAGGCTTAGTATTGGGGTTAGGGTTGGGGTCTCCCAACATGGACACTTCTCTCCATTTGAAGGGAAGGAGCCTCTAGACCAGAGAGTCAGATGAATCAAGAATCAAGAAGGTTTTATTTGTCACTAAGTTATACAAGTACACGCTAGCAGCGAAATGTTGTTGGGACTTGTTCCGCAAATTGTGCTACAATCTAACATAACATAGAGAGCATAACATAGAGAATGAGCTTACAGCGAGAAACAATATTTAGAGATGGGAGACACGAGGCGAGACACCATTATTTATAGTGTGTGACGGTAAAACAGGCTCCCACACTGACAGGGGACGTACGGTATGCTGCTGAATGAATTGTTGAGAGGTTACTGTGTTTATTCTCAGTTCACTACCGTATCTGCCAAAGAGCCTGACGGAGACAAACCTGTGTGTGTGTGTGTGTGTGTGTGTGTGTGTGTGTGTGTGTGTGTGTGTGTGTGTGTGTGTGTGTGTGTTTGTGTGTGAGACAGACAGACAGACAGACAGACAGACAGACATAAAGGGAGAAATTGCACAGAGAGTTGCCTCAGGCCCGCGGCATGAGCAAACCCAAAACATGGCTAATGATTCAACTCAAAGCTCCAGCTGTCATGTATCTTTCATCAGGTTTAATACAGTGCCAGCCAGGTACTGTATAAAAGTACATTATACTTTCCATTGTTGTTGTTGCGTTTTAATTATGAAGCTGCCTGGAGTTCGATTGTTCCAAACAGCATTGTTCTGTGGTGTGATGGTGATAACAGTGAAGTGTTTTGGAAAGAGGCTTAAATGAAATACTGTTTTGTCCTTGAAGGGCCACTGTCCCACTGCACTCTTAACAGGCATGTCGGCTCTGTCGGGTGGATACCTTGTATGTCCAAAAAACCTTTCCTTATTTATTAGTTATTATTTTAGAAACATTTAAAAAAATAATGACAGGAACTTGTAGATCTGCTATTATCACTACTTTTGTGCGACACTCTTTATCAGTGGTGGAAAGTAACTAAGTACGTAAAAGTACTGTACTTAAGTACAATTTTGAGGAAGTTTTACTTTACTGGAGTATTTCAAATTTCCAATACTTTTACTTCTACTCCACTACATCTCAGAGGCACATACTGTACTTTTTACTCTACAATTATTTGAAAACTTTAGTCACCAGTTACTTATTATTATTAACCACTTCAGCCCTATATATACTTTGGCTATTCGAAAATAGCCAATCTAAAAGGTCACCTAAAAGGTCACAACGCGTCGCTTCATGACGTGTTGTGTCAAAGGAATTTTATACATTTGAAAACTTATGAAATGGGGCATTCTGCATAATGAGAACTTTTACTTTTGGTACCAACACTTTTGTACTTTTACTCAAGTAAACTTTGAATACAGGACTTTTACTTGGAACGGAGTATTTCTACATTGTGGTATTGCTACTTTTACTTGAGAACATTTGACTATACTTTTTCCGCCACTGCCCTTTATGATGAAGCAGCCGGGCATTAATTTTACGAAAAAGAAAACATAAAAAGTTGAAACATTGGAGTTACAAGGTTTCTAGCCTGACAGCAACGATGTGCTCCCCACGTCAGACCCCGTCAGCGTGGTCTGATTTGTTGAGTCTCCCCCCTGGCTGAAGTGTAACCTGGGTGGGCTCCAACCCAGACAATAACAATCCTGTCTGGGATGTCCAGGGCACAGCACCTAAGAATATAACAAAGGGAAAATAAACTTCTTTTGGACGGCAATAAAAGGCCTCTGATACCCTATACCGTATGAAAATATTATTGGTGGACAGCATTAATAAACTGTCCGTCATAAGCCCCTTGCAAGCATTTTTCTTGAATGTAGTTGTGCTCTTTTCTCTGCAGTGCTCTCATCACAAGGTACTGCTTGTGTGTGTGTGTGTGTGTGTGTGTGTGTGTGTGTGTGTGTGTGTGTGTGTGTGTGTGTGTGTGTGTGTGTGTGTGTGTGTGTGTGTGTGTGTGTGTGTGTGTGTGTGTGTGTGTGTGTGTGTGTGTGTGTGTGTGTGTGTGTGTGTGTGTGTGTGTGTGTGTGTGTGCAGGTACTGTACCGCAGTAGTTCCCAAACTTTATAGCTCAAGACTCAAAAGAGAAATTAGATGTTTGCCTGGGACCCAAACTAGTGAAAATAGCAGATCTACAAGCTTACAACGCGCCGCTTCGCGCTGCGTTGCGAGCTGCGTTGCGAGCTGCGTTGCAAGCTTGTGGATCTGCTATTTTCACTACTTCTTAAACGTTTTTTATTTATTTATTACGGGGCCAGGCTTCCAGCATGGACCCGTATTGTTATTCGCATTATTCCATTTCTTCTTCTTCTTCTTCTGCCGTTTTTGCCAGTTCTGGCTGAACCGTGCATACGCTTTTTATGAAACTCGGCCATATGATAGATGGTCATGAAAAACGATCAAAAAATAAATCTCACAATCTTTCGTCAAAAGGTGGTGCTATAGCACTCAGTTGAAAATGCCAACTTTGAACAGGTACAACTCATGCCCTGTTTTACCTACAGCCATAAAACTTCAATACACACATGCGTCTCCTCATGATGAACAACTTTCACACTCTGACTTTTGACCTCTGACCCTTAGATCTCCCACCATTTCGAATTATATGAAAAACAGTTAAAACCTATCTCCTCCTGGGATTTTTGAGTAATCTGCACGAAACTTTTTACACATGAACTTTGGACCTATACCAAAAAACGTTTGCAAAATATCTTCCATAAGTGAAAAAATGAAGCTTTAATGAGCCAATGAATATTGCAGTTTTATGACAATTATTCATCTGCCCCTAACACATACATGCAGACTTACCATTCTTTGAAACTTTGCAGAAATGTAAAGGGCCATTCCAAATATCACTGAAACCAATCTTACTCCAATTGGTCAAACGGGGGCGCTATAGCAATTTTTTGAAAATTGAAACTTTAAACAGGCAAAAGTCATGCCTCGTTTGGCCGACAGCCATTAGACCTGCTTACACATGTGCCTTGACTAATGAGGAACACATCTATCACGTTAACCAGTAAGCACCGCCCTTATATTGTCCGCAATCTTGAGCAGTTTGAAAAACACTTAAACCCAGGATTTTTCAGCTATTTGCGTGAAACTGTATCATCTGTGTGATCTCCTTTCACAGGTTCTTGTCTGTTGGTGGCTTATCGCTTAAATGTGTGCCCCACAACCTGAAGGTCACCAGTTCAAGCCTCACTTGGTGCAGACTTCATCTAAGTTGCATTTCACTGACTATCATTGACTATCAATGAATACATCTGCAATTGTTAAAGATAACAGGAAATACTTAATTGAGTGTTTTTTACATACAGCTGATCTACAATCTCACAACTTTTCAGATAGCAATGAGAGTATGTTTTTTCTATGTATAACATACTTCATTGTGAAAATAGCCGATGTACAATCTGACAACTTTTAATGGTTTGTGAGCTTGTAGATCGGCTACTTTCACTAGTTTTGCTTCTGAGGAGATGTACAATTTCTTAATTGGTAAATGGTTTGTGAACGAGTGATCTTAGTGTTAGTGAAACAGGGGCTTGGGTCATGACAGAAGGCAAGAGTTTGTGATCCTCAACAGACAATATCAGCCTGGACAAAGCTATAGCACTATAGGTAGTGTTGCAGCTACCTAAGAGTGCCTCACGACCACAAGGTTGCTGGTTCAAGCCTCACTTGATGCACACTCATTTAAGTTGAATTGCAAAAAACATGACTCAATCTATTCCGTTTCCATGGCTCTCTCTCTCTCTCTTCAATCTATTCCGTTTCCATGTCTTTCTCTTCAATCTATTCCGTTTCCATGTCTCTCTCTCTCTCTCTCTCTCTCTCTCTCTCTCTCTCTCTCTCTCTCTCTCTCTCTCTCTCTCTCTCTCTCTCTCTCTCTCTCTCTCTCTCTCTCTCTCTCTCTCTCTCTCTCTCTCTCTCTCTCTCTCTGAGGGTCGGCCATAGCTGAGTGGTTAGTGAGCCCGCCTAGGGAGCCAGAGGCTCTGGATGCCCCAGGTACGATTCCAGGCGAGGTCAGCAAATGTGTCGATGACATGAAATTTGTCCCTGAGCAAGACTCTTAACCCCTAATTGCTCACAGGCCCTCATTGGAAACAAGACCGCAAGGACTTTCATGAACTGACCTGTTAAAGGAATTATCATTTCTCTTTCTCTCTCCTGGCCCCGTATTATCGCTGCTTGCAGCTATATTTTGCTATTATTATTAGATTTCTTTATTTTATGAAAAAAAAAAAAAATTGGAATAATTTTTAATTGATGAAAAGTTGAAACTTTTTTTGTTTAAACTTTTTAAAATCTTTTTAAATCTATATTATTTTGTTATGTAGAAAGCCAAAAAAAGGGGATAACTACTTACCCATAAAAATTGGTCCGCAACCCAAGCATGGGTCCGGAACCCACTGTTTGTGAAACAGTGCTGTACAGTATGTGCTCCTGTGCATGCATGTGCACGTACTGTACTGTATGTACAAATCATTCAAGGTAATCTGTGTGTGTGTGGTGTGCGTGTGTGCGCGTGTGTGTACTTGTATTACTATACTTGTGAGGGTCAAATGTGCAATGTACTATGCAAGTATAGTAAAATTCAAGAAATAGACATTGTGAAGATAATTCTGTGAAGAAAAGAAAGAAGTTTACAGTTATGCTTACAATAATTAGGAAAAGATTGAAGTTGCGGTTAGGGTTATGATTAGCTCCATTGGGAACCTCACTCTACACGATAGGTTCCGCTGCGTAGGGTCCCGCCCGGCAGAGGTTGCGTCCGGCAAAAGTCAGCGATCGTATCCAAAGACTAAAGGTAGTCCGAGACGCCTACAGATGTTTGCATAATAGTCGGAAAGTACAATTTAAACGACGGGTTGAAACAACCGTTTAAGTCGCTTATTTAGTCAGCCTGTGCCATGTTTTCCCATTGCAGCCCGAATCAGGAGCAGTACTGACACCTGTGGTCGGGGGTTCCCCGGAGTTGAATGGGCTTGAATCGGGTTATGATTGGACATTTTTAGAGGTTAGGTTTAAGGGTTGGGGTTGTAGTAGGTGTCTTGCACCGAAAATAGCCGATCTACAAGCCCATGAGCTTGTAGATCACCTATTTTCGGCTACATGGTTATGGTTAGAATTGCAACAAAAAAACACACCCTGTGAAGAGGGTGGTGCCTTTGATGAGCCCCGTATTGACCCCCGTATTGATGTTGTCATCAATGTTTGTGGACAGACATACATACATACATACATACATACGGACACACGGACAAAGCCAGATATAGGGGTGGTTGGCACCACCCAAAAAACACATGAATAAAATTGCTTCTGAAATGTGTATGCTCTCACCCAGTATGGTAATACACATGGTGTGGTGTGTGTGTGTGTGTGTGTGTGTGTGTGTGTGTGTGTGTGTGTGTGTGTGTGTGTGTGTGTGTGTGTGTGTGTGTGTGTGTGTGTGTGTGTGTGTGTGTGTGTGTGTGTGTGTGTGTGTGTGTGTGTGTGTGTGTGCGCGTGCGTGCGTTTCCCTGTATAGGCGTGGTGTGTTGCACCTCCATGAGAGCCGGGGCCTCCATGACCTGGGAGCTCCCCGCTGGGAGCTCTCCCTGTGTCTGGTTGCTGTGGTCTTCATCCTCTACTTCAGCCTGTGGAAGGGAGTCAAGTCCTCAGGCAAGGTACTTTAAAACTGCAACTTTCCTGTTCTGTCCTCTGGTCCTCTGCGCAAGTGCTGACATTTTTACCACTGAGCTAATAGAGCCTGTCTGCTTGCTCGGGGGAGAAATGTTATTTTAACTTTAGGTCATACTTTGTGTCAAACTAGAAGGGTCGTCTTAAAGGCTGTGTCCAACCTAGACACAGGAATGTGTCTAAATGTCTCAATAGAAGAGCATGGAGACCAAATACAACCACCCCAATTGTATAAGTTATATTGTATTAACATACTCTACCATACAGATTGAACAAAACAACATTTTATTCACCACAATTGGCAAAACACTAAGATTTTTATGATATTATGACATTAATATAAAAAAGAAATCATGTAAGGATGCTCGGATGGCGCAGTGGTAAAGTGCCTGCCCACCACCGCATTGGTTGTGGGTTCGAATTCACCCGGGCTCTGACAAGTGTCTATCTATAAGAACACAATTGGCCTGTGTTCGGGGGGGGGTGGAGGCCAATTATATTTATCCCTATGATGTAGGATATACGGTTACTCTGTTACAGTACACTAATTAACTGTGTCTGCGTGCGTGTGTGTGTGTGTGTGTGTGTGTGTGTGTGTGTGTGTGTGTGTGTGTGTGTGTGTGTGTGTGTGGGTGTGGGTGTATTCAGGTGGTGTACATCACAGCCACCATGCCATACGTGGTGCTGTTTGTGCTGCTGATCAGAGGAATAACCCTCCCTGGGGCCATGAACGGCATCAAGGCCTACCTCCATATCGACCTCAAGATGCTCAACAACCCCAAGGTCAGATATGGCCCGCCACATGACAGCCATAGCATGAGCTGTTTGCGCTTTTCATAACATCGCCAGAGATTTAGATTTTCATTTCAAATAAAATCTGTCTGCCATCATTTAAAAGTAGAAAAACTTTGTTTTAACTTGGTGCTGTCAATAATCATATAATAGTAGGCGCCACCGTTTCTCGGATGTGGAAATCTCATTTTGAATATTGCAGAAGAATTTAGAATGAATGAGTGTTATGTGTGCTGTGCGCCTTATCAACCACTTTATCCCTATATACTTAGTTGACCAAAGTCCCCCCCCCCATCTATACCAGGCCCTCTCCTTTTTCCCTCTATACCAAATCTCTTCGGTCAAAGAGAATAAGGGCACGAGGGTTCATTTGATTAAAGGGATAGTTCACCAAAAAGATTACTTATTTTCTATCAATTACACACCCCATGAAGCCTTGAATTCATGACAATCTTTTTAGTTTTTAAGCCAATAATTTGATGACCAGCGGAAAGATGGTAAAGTCTCCGGTAGGAGACTCAAAGTTGACACTTTGAGTCTCCTACTGGAGCCACCGCCGATCATCAAATTATTGGCTTAAGAATGGGACAAAAACAAAAAAAAATCAAGGGTCCATGGGGTGTGTAATCGATAGACATTTTTTGGGGGTGAACTATCCCTTTAAGCTATTGCTGTAGATCAGAGTTTGTATGTAAGCATTGATCTGAAATCAGAAGCAGTTAACCCTGTGATCCTGCCTTGTAGGTGTGGATCGAAGCTGCCACTCAGATCTTCTACTCGCTGGGGGCAGGATTTGGCGTGCTCATAGCATTTGCCAGCTACAACAAATTTGACAACAACTGCTACAGGTATGATATTCTGCTGTTAAATATCCGCTTTCACTGTCATTAAGAGCCCACAATAGGCCCTGTAGCAAAATGTAGCCTTGTGTTGTTATCAATACTGTGCCCCCTTTCCTATGTTAACGGGATTATGCTGCAGACAGAGGTGATGTTAATCAATCCAGCTGACCCCTCTGGGCCGGTGCCGGATATAGATAAGGATAAAGTCCAGGCAGGGTTGCCAGATACTAGCCCAGGGCTGTGGGTTGCCTGTTCTGTCTCCATACTCCTTTCCTTAAGAGAGAGCAGGCTTGGAGGTGGAGAGCTTCCCTAGTCTTCTCCACATCTGTTGGTTTGCAGGGCATCTGTAGCAGTCTGACCTATCCAGATGGATACATATGTAACATTTAACAGTGGAAGAAGTTTATTGGATTTTTCAAGCTTTCCAGATTTGGTCAGTGTGTTTGCTGGGGTTGTACAAGGGAGAAAGCAATTGTGCCTCTCCTCTCCTCTCCTCTCCTCACCTTTTTTTACGGCATGGCTCCTCAGAGCCAGCTAATCGTTTCGAAGATTGTCCGTCTGTCTGTAAGGCCAGATAAGGTAACGTGTTTATTGCCAGGGGAAGGCGATTTCAAAGAGTGTGGGCCACAACTGCGAAGGCTTGTTCACCCTTTAGCCTAGATTATGGGGCAGTAAGAAGACCTGAGCGATCTCACATTGTTCATGGGTCAGCCCATGTAGTGTTTTTATTTGTGATTGTTTTTTCATAATTGCTAAAACACCAAACCCCATACTCTGAACCAAGTGCTCAGTGGCCTACAGGGAATCCATTAAATGGATGTCATATCAATCACTCTTTTGTCAAAACCATGAACCCTGTTTAGGTAGCGAAACATAATTCGTAAGTCGTGTCCACTCTTTCTGCAAAACTCTCTCAATCGCTAAACACTTTTCACACTGTCATGTACATGTTGATACCAACAATGGATGCAAAAACTCTTAGAGGCAGAGGAGGAAGGAGGTTTTTATTCATTTTCAAGATTTGTTTCTGATTCTGAGTGAGCAGCAGGGTCATCAGCAGGCAGTGCATCCTTTCTATGGTGCAGGGCCGGACTGGGACCAAAATTCAGATTCAACGTGCTTTACACAGAACATCAAGCAAAGGAAACACAATTATAAAATGACATTAGGATGCATAAAACAAAATAAATAAAAATGTATAGATACAGTCATAGTGCAGAAGAGAAAAGTCGTAATGAGAGGGGGGGGGGGATCTATCGAAACCTACCAGGGACGAATACCATAGGCCTAGAGACATACTGTAGGTGTGGATCTGGCCAAGAGATAAAACATTTAGTGTGATTTAACCGAAGTCCTCTGGCTGGACCAACGCAAAGACATGATGAATGAATCTGTCATTGACTTGGATTTTGCAGTTGAACAATATTTCTGAGTGTACTGTCATGTGATTTTTATTTAGAGTTTTCATTGTTCTTTATTCTTTTTATGCAAGTGCTTAATATACAGGCATATCAGTATCAGTGCAAGTGCCGGATATACAAGCATATCAGTAAAGTAAGTCTTGGGAAATGCTTCAGGGAGTTTGATGTACACGCCCTGGACTTGACTTATCCCCCAATCCAACCGTAGCGCTAAGCAGGGGACCATTTTTATTGTCTTTTTGAATTACTGGGCCGGGGATTGAACCCAGACCTCCCAATCTCAGGGTGGAAACGCAGTATGACAAGTTCACATATTTCCAGTTCAAATATGCTGCCAAGCTATGGGAAAATAAACTGGAACAGGAATCAGGTACAGTATGCTACCTTTTGGAAACCCGGGACTGCAGTTATGCACACAGCCTATGGGAACACTTTCACTCTGGATGATGAGGTGAAATGAAACCTAACTCAGGCTCCAGTGTGTCCAGCTATACCAAGTTGGAGACAACAACAACACACACCTCATTAAGCATTCAAGACAGTAAAATCAGCAATGCTTTGGCTGAAGATCAATGTGATACATACGTAAGTGAAAGTGTCAGTGCAGCAGCTGTTGGAGTGTAATCATACTAGCTATACATTAATAGCCTATGTAGCTGTTACTGAAGACCTGAACTTCAGTCTTCAGACAACAATCACACTCATATTGTTCAGTCTCTCTGACTGTGTGTGTGTGTGTGTGTGTGTGTGTGTGTGTGTGTGTGTGTGTGTGTGTGTGTGTGTGTGTGTGTGTGTGTGTGTGTGTGTGTGTGTGTGTGTGTGTGTGTGTGTGTGTGTGTGTGTGTGTGTGTGTGTGTGTGTGTGTGTGTCGTCGTCGTCTTCTCTTCCTGCAGGGATGCTCTGCTGACCAGCACGATAAACTGTGTGACCAGTTTCTTCTCAGGGTTTGCCATCTTCTCTGTACTGGGCTACATGGCTCAAAAACATGGTGTGAATATAGAGGACGTGGCAACCGAGGGTAAGTGTTAGTCTAACCTTAAGCCTGTAGGAGAAATCACATTACACGATACACATACAGTATACAAATACAACCATGAGTCCCAGGCACCACCACCTCACCCCAAGAACAGGTAGAAGACTACAGTATAAGTTCTTATCAATTACAAAAGGTTAAAAACAGGGTTAGAAATATATATTGTTGACAGTAGTATGAGAAAAGGCCTTCCTAAATCGAAAGGTTTTTAGGCCTGTCTTAAAAGATCCAGGGTCTGCAGTGCCCTTAAATTGCTTGGGAGGCTGTCCCACAAGCTGTTCCCCCATGGTGCGGAGTTTTGATTTACTGAGACAAACGTTCATTTTGATCCATTCCAATTACATACAGTATTCCTCAAGTACTGTACACACACTAGCAAAGGGAAATTGAGATCTAACAAACATATTAGCAACTACTATCAGTTAAATAACTTTACACTTAATGAAGGCAATGATTTAGGAGGTTCTTAGCTGAAGATCCAGTATTGCTGAAGGCAGTCAAGGCACCAAGGCACAATTTGCAGCAGATCCTGTCGTTTTTATTTCTCTCCATCTAGGTGGGATGGCTTTATCACTCTTAATGATATTAATACAATAATAATAATTGTAATTGTAATAATAATAATAATAATAATAATAATATTAATATTATTATTATAAAGCTTTATTTGTATATCACCTTTCAAAACAATGTTACAAAGTGCTTCACAAAATATTGAAATGACGCTGAGGGTTTCATTCTAAGTCATAATACGAGGAACTGCACCTGCGGTTATTAACATCTTTAACCCAGAAATCCCCAGAAAAATAATATACAGTGGACATGACCTTGGTGTCCTCAGTGGAAGCTATATGTGCATGAATGAATACAATAGAAGTACACACACCCAGACACAGCTGGTCTCCTGTCTGTGTAGTTCTACATGTTACCATACGCTCTATGTTTGGTAAAACAATGAGAGGTTAATAATGAGCAGCGCGTTGAAAAGATCAAACGCACAAGAAAGTGTTGACAGAATCGTCTCTACTGAGTCCAATCACTACGTTTACACTGCAGGGGAGACTGGCACTGATACAGACAATTGGCTTATTCATCTTTCTCGATGATGATGTATTTCCACTTCCATTATCCCCCCCACACACACTTTTTTTTTTGCAACTACAAGTGCAGCAGCTCAATGGCCAAGAGGTGAAGTCAATTGTTTGTGTGTGTGTGTGTGTGTGTGAGTGTGTGAGTGTGTGAGTGTGTGTGTGTGTGTGTGTGTGTGTGTGTGTGTGTGGGTGTGTGGGTGTGTGGGTGGGTGGGTGGGTGGGTGGGTGGGTGGGTGTGTGTGTGTTCCTCCGATGTTCCTGTTCCCCCAGGCCAAGGCTGTATATAAGATTGTATTCTCAGTCAACTTGTCTATTACTTCATGCTCTCCCCTCCATTTGTCTGTATTTTTCTCTCCCTTTTGTACGTTTCAGCACAGTGTACAAAATTTCCTTTCCAGCAAGTGCATTAACCAATTTCAACCTGCCGTCCCTAGTTTGGGCATGTCATGTCAAAAAATAGATGTTTGTAAGTTTTCTATTATAGAGGAAATAGTCAACCTACCAACTCACAGCGTGTGTATATAGGGCTTAAAGTTGTACAGTGCAAATTTCAAAAAAACATTTTTTAGCAGCCTCTGCTGGTCATTACCGTCACTGCAGGCCGTTTGTTTATTACTGCGTTACCCAGAATTCCATTCGTTTTCACCGGAAGACGGAAGCGTTTCAAAAGGCGTTATTTTAATTGTTTTATACGATCTGTGGATCGTTTCTCTTAGCCAGTGGAGCTTTAGTTACCGTGAGCTGTGTTTTCTTTTCTGTTTTTTTTCGTTCTTCAAATCATACAATCTGTTAAAATCACCGTGAGTTTCCTTTTTGTTATTAGCGCGGTAGTTCCTGGCCAAACAGGAAACCGGTGCAGTAGTTCCTGGCCAAACAGGAAACCGGTGCATTTCCGCTTCCATTTTCCGGCCAGATGACGTCATTTTCGCGGGACAGTCAACCCCGACAACGTTCAATAGAAAATATATAAATAAAAGGCTTTCGGGGGTGAAATCCATGGAGTGGGTGTTGTGAAACATTTGCCACTCACAAAAGACATACAATTTATCTTTAGTTTTATTGAAAAAGTTACCTAGCATTACTTTAAAGTGGAGTTTCACTTTCAAAACTTCTGCAATGCCAGTCATTTTCACATCTACTCTGACTTTTGTGTGCACCTGACAGTTTTGATATTTTTACATTTTATAATTTGATCAGACTCTCCTATACAAGCCCATTCAACTTCAACTCCATGTTATACTCATTGAAAACACACGTCCCTGCTTCTGGTGACTATTGTCCTTCTAGTGAATGGTGAGACCTTCATTTATTGATTAGATATTTCATACATGGACTTCATGGATTTCATGCATAAAGGATTCCTTGATGCAGCCTTACCTTACAGAAAATATCAACATAATGAAATAAAGGTCTGCCCATTCATTAGAAGGACAACATCAGTCAACAAAAACAGGGACATGTGTTTTCAATGAGTCTAACATGGAGTTTTAAGTTGAATGGGCTTATATAGGAGGGTGGCGTGTCAAATGAATATCAAATATCTAAATATTGAATCAAGCAACTTAAAACAATGTCTTGGGTGCACACAAAAGCCTGAGTAAACATGAAAATGACCCCAGATTATTTTTTTATTAGTGGATATATGACTGAAATCTGCCATTGTGGAGAGATACTGTAGCTTCACTTCGCCTTGGAACAATTATGTGTTTTTGTCTGACAAAACAACCGCCTATAGCTGAAAAGTCCATGCTAAACGTTTCCTATTTTGTGCAGTGTTCTCCTTTCCCACCTAACATGTCTCTCTTATCTGTGTTCACGTCTCTCCCAAAACCTGGTGGGATGAGGAGGTCAGAGGAAGGACAAGAACTCTGTTTTTGCTCCGACATCCTGGCTAACAATGTACTTTTTATACATGTGTTTACATATGGTGTTCAATAAGAAATACTGACGTGTATATACTGTATGTTTATAAAGTTATAAATGTATACTATATATCTGCGTTATGTTCTCATGTATATGCACGCTTTTATGTGTGTGTGTGTGTGTGTGTGTGTGTGTGTGTGTGTGTGTGTGTGTGTGTGTGTGTGTGTGTGTGTGTGTGTGTGTGTGTGTAGGACCAGGACTGGTGTTTATCATCTACCCTGAAGCCATTTCCACGCTGCCGGGCTCTACGTTTTGGGCCATCGTGTTTTTCATCATGCTACTCACACTGGGCATAGACAGCTCGGTGAGTTCACACCAGCTGCCCAACAATGCACACTAATGCATTAGTATTACAGATATTATAAAATATATATAACAATTATAGCTTGCTCAGCCTCTCTCTGACCTCTTCTGGTAATAAAAAGAAAAACACAGATAAGGCTTCCGTGCACATAAAACAGAAACCAAGTTTCCATGTACCAAGTTCGAAAGCTTTCCCAAGCCAGCTTTGCTCTTGCACAATACACCCCTAAAGGAAATAGTGGAAAGCAATGAGAACTGACACTTTCTGACACTGACAATTTCTCAGAAATACTGTATTCTAGTGCTTTTCTAGTGATGACACTGCATGCATTTACTAGCTGCCAAAGAGCTTCTGCTTGCAGACAGACAGATGTGGCTTTTGACCACTGCACCGAGTGCTTTTAAAACAGCATCCCTGGGGACCTAGATCAGTGGTTCTCAAACTTTTTCATGTCAAGGACCCCCATATTGACACTTATTAGCCCGCGGACCCTATTTCAAAAGATATGCATTATAAACACTATTATAATGCATTATAGACCCGACCTTTAGGTAAAATGTTACCCATAGCCTTAGTGGTTACAGAGATGTGATGCTAACTTCTGTCTTTGTGGTGTGTGTGTGTGTGTGTGTGTGTGTGTGTGTGTGTGTGTGTGTGTGTGTGCGTGTGCGTGTGCGCGTGCGTGCGTGTGTGCGCGTGCGTGTGTGCGCGTGCGTGTGTGTGTGTGTGTGTGTGTGTGTGTGTGTGTGTGTGTGTTCTAAACAAGATGGGCGGCATGGAGGCGGTGATCACAGGCCTCTCCGATGACTTTAAGATCCTAAAGAGGCACAGGAAGCTGTTCACCTTCACGACGGCCTTCGGAACCTTCCTGGTCGCCCTCCTCTGCATCACTAATGTCAGTCTCTCTGGGCTTCTTCTCCCTACGTTTTCACTCATGTCATATCAGTCCTCTCAGGGTTCTTGGAAGAGATCTGGCAATAGTGTAGCTTGTGCACAACACATTTTAACTACTCTGTATATACATTTAAAAAAAATCTTTCACTATCTTTCAAAAATGTTCATGCTGTGGAGTGTCGCTTGGGGCCCGATCCAACTGGCATCTCCACCAAGGCGAGCAGAGGGCTGAGGAGAGGTTTCAGCACCAAAGACAGTGCAGAGCACTGGGGCAAGTGGTGGAAGGAAGATATGTGCCTGTTTACATGTTTTCTCGATCAACTTGATAAGATGACACCAGGGGTCTGATTGCCAGAGGGGTGACAGCCCTGGTCTGATCAGCCCAGAACTACAAATGTTTGCTGAACCTCTCCTCAGATGAAACTCACTCCCTTGGTGAATGGACGCAGGCTCGGGCGGCACCATAAGGCTTTGCATGGACTCAAAAGCTTGTTATTGAAATACTGCAATCCGGGAGGAATTTATGTTGATGTTTCCCCCTACCTACAGTACCTTTTGTTCATTTTCCCCCCAGTAAAAGACTGTTATTTTGCAATCCAAGTGACTCTGTTGTCGGTTTTGGTCAGCACTCTTCACAAAATGGTGGAGAATATGGATAAGTGCTGATCATCACCAACCCGGGGGGAACATGCTAATGCTCTCACGGCCCTGTTTAAGAGCCAAGCTGATCTGCAGACTGCAGTACAAGAACTATGCAAAAGGTTTGAGAGAGATGTCAATACCCCAAAAACACCAAGTGAGCTGCTTACTAAACTCACTATTCCCCTGCTCACTATTCCCCACCTCACTTGATGAGTTAGTTGCATTATTAGAAAACTATCAAGTGAGCATTGAAATGTTAAAGGCTACTAAAGCTGACAGCTCCAGGGCTCCCGTGGAAGAGAGAGCCATACGAGCCAGAAGGAGAGGATCCCCACCAATGACCCAGGTGCAGCCAGCCAGAGCCCCGCTGCCCCAGGTCCGGGTTCCACGGGCGCCACATTAGTGGAGATGCTATATTTGTGGTCAGACAGACCACATCTACTGGTCCTGTCCTGATATGGACGTCACGATGTCACAAGGTGTTCAACCACACGCCTCCACATGCAGACTCAAAGAAAGATGCCACTATCCAGGCCGGTGTGATTCCTCAGCTGCCTGTGCCCCTGCTCAACGGTACTGGACGGCAGGGAGGTGTCGAGAAACCCGACGGCCCAGACATGGACGAACGAGACGACGTCCCCTACCTGCCTGCCCAGCATTCCCGGGTGACACAGAGGGTCCACAGAGTGAGAGCTCCGGGGGTGACGGTACCGGCAGTGAGGGAGGGAGGAGCGGCGCTGACGTTGACAGAGCGAGAACTCGGGGCCATGCAGAAGCGACTGACCAGTCCTCAGGGCCATTCTCTGAATTTCCCCAGTTGGAAAACCATGAGTCCATGACACCGGGTCGGACCACTGGGCACCAGTGCCCAGTGGTCCGACCCGAACCTGAAACAGGCCCGCCAGAGTCAGCTGTGGATGGATAGCTGTGCGAGGGAGTGAGTGTACTTTCCTCGCCACATTTCATGGATAAAAATATCCTATTGTATCGTGGGGTAAAGACTGAGGGGGGGGGGGCAATGTTGAACAGTTGTTGGTGCCTAAAGTGTACATTTCCAGAGTGTTGTACCTAGCACACACCCACCAACTGGCCGCCCACCTGGGGGTGCAGAAGACTTATAACCGGATCCTGGGCTGGTTCTACTGGCCAGGGATAAAGAAAGCAGTAGAGGACTACTGCCGAACATGTGCTGTGTGCCAGAAGACGACACCCGGACCTAAGCAGCGAGACCCGCTGGTTCCCCTGCCTATTATTGAGACGCCCTTCTCACGCTTAGCAATGGACATTGTTGGCCCCCTCCCAAAGTCTGCCCGAGGCCACAGGTTCATTTTTAGTGATTATGGATTATGCCACCAGGTACCCCGAGGCCATACCCCTTAGAACTGCCCCGGCTAGAGCAGTGGCCAGAGAGCTATCCCTGTTGTTCCCTCGGATGGGAGTGGCTGAATATTTTTTTACGGACCAAGGCTGTTTTATGTCCCGGGTACTTGCTGCTATGTGTAAGTGGCTCAAGGTCAAGCAGTGACGTATCTCGGTCTATCACCCACAAACCGATGGCCTTGCAGAGAGGTTTAATAGTACGTTATAAAGCATGTTGAAGAAGTTGACCGACCCCCGAGGTCCTGCAAACGGACGTGTCCGTAACCGGGGTGGGAGCTGCGCTGGCTCAGGTGATCAATGGAGAAGAGCACCCGGTAACATACATTAGCCGCAAGCTCCAAAAACATGAGCAGGAGTTTACTCTAGTGACTGATCATGCGCCTTTAAAGTGGATGGCAACCAGTAAAGACCGGAATGCAAGGGTAACCTGCTGGTTTTAAAATTTGCAGGACTACAGGTTGAAGGTGGAGCACAGACCAGGCAGGGCCATCAAGAATGCGAACGCTCTATCTCGCTTATATGAAGACCAAGAAACAGAAGCTCCCGACCCGGGGGGGGGGGGGGTGGTATGTGTAGTGTTGCATGGGGCCCGATCCACCGAAGCGAGTCCACTGGGGCAAGTGGTGGGAGGAAGGTAGTATGTGGTAGTATGTGCCTGTTTACATTCTCACTCAACTTGATATGATGACACCTGGGGTCTGATTGCCAGAGTGGTGAAGGTAGGGTGACCACCTTCAAACAGCCCCATTGAGGGACAGATGAACCCGTTTCGCGGGACATCGCGGGACACATGCACGCACCGTGCGCGCGATTTTTTTCCGTGGCTCTGGGCGGATTGAGTTCGTTTTTTTCCAGGTTTTGGTTACTTTATTTCAATTTTAGGGTTATGTTATTTAATTCTTATTTTTGCCTGATTTTACCGGTTTATTATCAAAAAAAATAATTTCTTTTTTTTTCCATATCTTTGATTTTCGGGACATTGCTCTGCTTGTGCGGGACGCGGGACAGAGGGTCCAATTTCGGGACTGTCCCGCGAATTTCGGGACGGGTGGTCACCCTAGTGACAGGCCTGGTCTGATTAGCCCAGCCCTACAAATGTTTTCTGAACATCTCCTCAGTTGAAACTCACCACCTTGGTGAATGGACTCAGGCTCGGGCCTCAAAAGCTTGTTATTGAAATACCCCAATCCGGGAGGAATTAATTTAGATGTTTCCCCCTACCTACCGTTTGTTAGGTTTCCCCCCAATAAAAGACTGTTATTTTGCAATCCAAGTGATTTTTGTAGGTTTTGGTCAGCACTCTTCACAATCCTAATTTATTGTTTCTAAACCACCAAAATTGTAATGCTTTTCTACTCAATAACTAAGTCTATTTAAACTTTTTGTACTTTTAAGTTACTTTGTATTCTATTTCATTCTTTTGTACTTTTGAATGTTGCTGTTTCTAGTAAACATATTATTTTATGATCATGCCCACACAGTTTTCCCCAGGAACTGCTTAGAGATGTAATTAAGTTTGTCCCCAATAATCTTACCCCATTCCTTCATCTGTCTGAAACTTAACTTATGCACAGCTGTCTATTGTTATAGACAAAAACAACACAAACGGTAATCAAATGTTACAAAAGATGTTTTGTTCACTCTCATTTCTAGCCTATTCTAGAAGCCAATTATTTTATAATGTGAATTGGGTGCGATGTCAAAGGCAGTGTCTGGAGAAGAGCATAATGAGTCTGCTGTGTTGAGAATGAGCAGAGTTGAAACTTGCAACAGAATTCCCCAAAACTGTGGTTTGCAACATTATAAAACTGGACAGTCCACATCAAATGCCAAGCTGAGACCAAATGCCGTTTTCACAGCAACAACTCTCGTCATGTTAACCTACTCCCTTGATGTGCAACCTTGCTTTGTTTATATTATACACAATGTTGTATACTCTTATAAATGCACACATGCGCACACAACTTCAGATGACAGCTGTTGTTAGATTTGATGCATTTACAACAATTCTACGCATTTTGTATCATTTTATTCACAAAATACGGACTATATTTATGTATTTTCTATTTACATTTGGGCTATTCATTTAGGGTAAGTGATTTAAATCTGTTGTTGCCACTATAAGGTCAGATGGGTAGCGGTAAAAAAACAAAACAAAAAAAAGACCCACGCATCTCTAGGCTGTGTGTGCATTTGAGTGAGTGTATTTGTCTACTCTAGACAGAGAGGGGTAGGGGAGAGAGAAGATGTGTGTATGGGGGAGAGTGAGAGAGGCCACAACCTTTATTTCCTATTGCTTCATTCAACTAATGGTATTTTCTTGAACGTACCACGCACACCGTGCGTGTGAGAGAGGGACAACCTGTTCGTGCATAATGTTACAATGGCAGATTTGTATGAGCAACGTGTTTCGAAATTCAGTCTGAACTAGGTTAGAGTACCAATTCCCTTCCCATCACAAATTAGGATTCAATTGATGCTTTGTAACCTGAAAGCGGATGTCTCTTTTATCTCCTCTGTATAGTCACCCATTTATTCACATGGTATTGGTACCTGATTCATTACAGAGGTTTTCATTGTATGATTTTAGAGAGGTTACTGTAAGTTGCCCATTCAGAAAATTTCTTGTTTTGAGCTGAATAAATTACAGAGAATCCAAATGTATCCAACGTCATAGTTCCTCCACCAGCATGAGACTCAGATTGTCCATAATTAAAGGTTGGTTATACAATAGTTTATTTAGCGAATGCAAAGTCCTTAAGCCAAGCAGCCAAGCCTCTTGGTCTGCTGTATGGAGGGTAACTAATCCTCCTTTCACTCTTTGGAGAGGACAAACGTCAATGATGTGCTCCATTGTTTGCTCCTCTCCACAAGCACACAGTGGGCTTGGGCTACTGCCCCATTTGTGAAGGCTGGCCAAGCAGGGTCCATGTCCAGTCCTGAATCTATTGAGCGTAGACCACTGTCTCCTTGGGAGGTTGGTGGCAGGGACCTGTTGGTTGGGGTCTGACACCAGGTGTTTGTTTGGGACCTCCTTGGACTCCCTATTCCTTTTCCTAAGCTGATTGGATGTCAGCTGGTGGGGTGCTCTTCCAAATTGGTCTTCTAGATGGAAGTCGAGCAGTGGGTGGGTTGTAGATGTCTGCATGGAGAGTCTTTAACCTTATGAAGCATTCCTGTGTGTATGGGATGACCTGGACCAAACGGTATGAAAGGGCCAGTGCTGAGGTGCGCAGTGTGGAGGCTGCCGCCCCCCCATTTTGCACCAGCGAGCTTGCACAGCAGGTTATTTATGGACCTCACCTTAGCTGCCATCCCTTTTAGGTGTTCCTTGAAGGATAGGGTCCTGTCAAGGGTCACTCGAAGGTATAGGTTGGATTAGAGGCATGCTTCAGCTTAAGTCAGCTATACAATAGTGTCAAGGGCAGACAGAATGGCCTCTTCACAGATGTGAGACAGGTTGTTGGCCATTGAAATGTTTTATGTTTTATGTTTATTGGTTTAGCCATTGTCGGCTTTGAACACAATTCTGAATGTTAATTTAGCGCCAAAGTACAATGGATACTGTATAAATGGACCTGTGTCCATTTATACAGTGTGCTCTTGTATATTTTAGTATTTATTTTGTTACTGATTCAACACTGTTGTTTTAAATGTGCTCTATAAATAAAGTGGATTTGATTGGATTGGATTTACACTCTCCATTACTTTAGTTTTATGTCCAGTGCAAAAATCTTGCTGGACTAACATGTCAACATTGCAAATAACATCTTTGCATTTTGTAATATCTCACAGGAAACCCTTTATACTTTGTGGCCTATTATTTATATAGGCCTATTTGCCTATAATGACATACGCATAGCAGGGACGCAAGGATTTATGTGGTTAATATCACACTTTCAAATGCTTTTTTGAACACTTTCTCCCTCTCTTTGACCTTCTCCTCTTTAACTCTTTTTATCTCTGTATCTCCCCTTCTCTATCACTCCATGCAGGGTGGTATCTATGTACTGACTCTGCTAGACAACTATGCAGCGGGTACATCCATACTGTTTGGCGTATTGATTGAGGCCATTGGAGTATCCTGGTTTTATGGTAAGAAATTCCACTCTACAGCATATGAAGCAAAAGCAACAAAAAAACAAACATTTGACCATTACAGACCACAGAGATGTGGGTTGTCACTTAATGCGGGTGTGACCAGCATCCATCTGTCTAAAGTAATGGAGCAATGTAACATGCAGTGGTGGAAAGTAAATTAAGTACATTTACTTAAGTACTGTACTTCAGTTATGAGCGCGTTATGAGCTTGATGCGTTATGAGCTTGTAGATCTGCATTTCGCCTCAACTCCAAGTTTTGTTAAATTTCCAAGAGATATTTCAGAACTAGTTCATGCTTTGATTGTTTGTTTTGATCTGAACCACTGTGCTATAATAAGTCTACATTGAAGCCTTGCAAATTGAAACCTACAGTATACTGTATGTAATTCAATATTCGTATACATACACCTACACATCTAAGTATATCCACTTACACGCATAATGGAACATAATGGAACATAATGGAAATAGACCACAGAAACATAAAGATACAGTAATGCACGGGTGAACGACAGGTTTTCCCACCACCATGGAGAGTGGTTCCATGCATCTGCGATGCCTCCGGCTTCGCCGGATGCTCCAACAAACACAATTGACCGTGTTGTCAGGTGGGAAGCCGGCAAGGGAGGGGGATCTCTGTCGCTGCATTAGCGACTCCTACAGGTTGCTCCTCTCTGTTCAGCAGGGAGCAGAACTGGGAGGGATTGATTTTTCGGAAAAAACTCAATAAAAAAAATGTTAAAGAAGTGGGAGGGATGGCATGTTCCTCAGCACACGTTATGCCCTCCCGATGACACTCCTCATGTGGAAAGAAGCAGCTGGCAACTCTGTGTGTGTGTGTGTGTGTGTGTGTGTGTGTGTGTGTGTGTGTGTGCGTGTGTGCGTGTGTGTGTGTGTGTGTGTGTGTGTGTGTGTGTGTGTGTGTGTGTGTGTGTGTGTGTGCGTGTGCGTGTGCGTGTGTGCGTGCGTGTGTGACCTCTCCAGGCGTGGATCGCTTCAGTGAGGATATCGAGCGCATGATGGGATTCAAGCCAGGACTCTACTGGAGGCTCTGCTGGAAATTTGTCAGCCCGGCGTTTCTGCTGGTGAGTGAGCGTGACACTCTACTGCATCCTACATGAACACTCACATTTTAGCCAGATAGCAGATGCTCTATTTCAGAGCGAACGCTTTGGGTGAGTAGTTGGCCGAAAAGTAGGCGACATTGCAAGAAACGTCATTAATGAATGGACAGAAGTGGATTCCCAGGTTCCTAGAAATATTGTGTTTAAGTAAAGTAAGTAACTTGCGAAGCAATGGTGAAGAAGTCTCACCATACACCGAAAAGCGTACATAGGTCTGTGCCAAGCAAAATAATAATAAACTAAAGGTCATTAAGTGAGTGCTGGTGATCTTTTTTGCTTTAAGGGAAAGAAGAGGACATTTTTTGAAGAGATTAGGAAGAGAGTAAAGTGTTGTTATTAGGAGACACGTTGTCCTGCATGCTGCTGATATCAGACTGTACTTTTTAACACGCTGTGAGACATCCAGTGTGCTGTACAGTAAACATACTGATATGGTCGCTGTCAGGCTCAAACCTTGAATGTCCAAAGCTGCCGTAGGTTCACCTCCCGGCCAGTCCATGTCCCTGAGCAAGACACTTAACCCCTTACTGTAAACCACACTCTTTCAAAAGTGTGTACACTGCAAAACAGGATGAATCCCTGCATTTAAAATGGTCTGTAGAGGATTTTGCCTAATTTAGTCAATAATTGAATTCAGCTGCAACACTTAAGAGGCATTTAACCCATTTTACATTTGAACCGTATTTTTTCCCCTGCTTTCATCGTAGTTAATTCCCCAAGATATAATTTCACTCCAGTCTGTAGTTAATTAAATGTAAGCGTATCATGAGAAAGATTTCAATCCTCATTAGCGCTCAGTAACCAAGCCAAGTGAAGTAGTACAAGGCCAGGATGGCGCTACACAACACTTTGGCCTTATCAAGGTTGACATTTTGTATGGACAACACTGTGGCCTTTGGTATTCAGTTGGGGAGCAAAGAGAGAGACCCTGACCTCTCTATGATACATAACTGCTAATGACGTTTCCAGTTCGTCCTGCTCTCGGGGGACAGAGGTGGACAGAGTTCAGTCGTGGATTCCGTCTGCAACGGGTGAATGGGGTTAATAAGAGGGGAAAACATAGTTATTACAGTATATGCAGACCCCAGAGGGTAACTGTGCCCTCTGCCAAAAGCGTGTTCAGCTCAACTCAACTCAATTCAGTTTCATTAATAATGTTTTTCAGATGAATTACCTAAGAAGCTGGACAGAGAAGCATTTATGATGAAAGGGATGTTTGGTCTTTCTGGCTTGCTCTCTGAGTCTGGCTCTGGCTCTGTTGTCTCCACTGTCACTGCCATTTTCATATTATCGTTTTCTAAAAGCGTAAAATTATTTGGGTACAGTGCTGTACTGTACATCCAATGTTGTTTATCTTTCTGCCTGTGTTGTGTTGACCCCAATAGTAGAATAAGCATAACATATGTCAATTGACAACCTTTCAAGCAACCAATGCTTGCATGAGCTAGCTTTCTTTGTCAGTAATTAATTATGCCATTAATAATGATTGGAATGCATTTGTCAAATACATTAAGACATTGGTGATTTTTTGTGTCATTTATAAGGTTTTCTTAAAATGTACTTAATAATTTGATGTGAGCCTAAGTGACCTTCCTCTCTTCTGTTCTCTCTTCTCTCTTCCAGTTTGTGGTGATAGCAAGTATAGTGACATCTACACACCTGAGTTATGATGAGTACGTATTTCCCTCATGGGCCAACTTAGTGGGCTGGGGTATAGCCATGTCGTCTATGATGTTTGTCCCCGGCTATGCCATCTACAAGTTCCTCTCCATGCCCGGAAATTTTAAACAGGTTAGTATCACCTATCATGCTTTTTTCACCTTTTTCTCAAATGTAGCAGCACAACTCGGAGACAACATCTCTTTTACTGTCTATATTATGATTAGGGTCATTGAAATAATGCATAGCCTGGCAAGTACAAGAGATGTTTATACAGTATAATGATCACATAGAATGTCATAATAAAAATGTATCTTCGGCTCCTACAATAACTTTGCCTTCCTCCTTTAAACAATGGTATTGTTTACTTTGTAATTAATGTGGTCTGCACAAGATTCTTTGTCGTGCTGGACCATTGCAGGACATATACACACCATATTACCCCACATACAGTATGCTGTTTACACACACACACACACACGCACGCACGCACGCACGGCGCACGCACGCACGCACGCACGCACGCACGCACGCACGCACGCACGCACGCACGCACACACACACACACACACACACACACACACACACACACACACACACACACACACACACACACACACACACACACACACACACACACACACACACACACACACACACACACACACACACACACACACACACATTCACACACTATATCATGTACAGTATACAATCATGCAGCAGGCCATACAATGGTACAATGGTATTAGCTATAGTGGGGAGGGAGCTGTATAGTATGTGCTGTTTCTAATAATTCTTTATATAAATGTACTCTTTTTTTCCCCTGGCGCTGCAAAGAACACTTAGATGCAAAATGATGGCTTCAAAGCAGAGCTGAACGATTATAATCATCAAAGCTATCATCATAAGAGCTATTTCGATCCCTCAACAGTCGAGCCAGGCTCAAATTGACACTACCGTATGCTGCAGTTTCCCCTCAACACGCTGGCATTTCCCATGGCGTATAAAGCCTTTATGGATAACTTTATCCATAGGGGGGAAACAGGGCTGAAATAATGTGATCTACACTGTAAATCCTGAACTTCATCTAACTCAAATGGAACCAAAAAGACCCAAACATTTTCAGTCAGGTATTCCATTCAGGAGAGAGAACCAAGCAATGACCATTATCAGCTTCAATTTTGTAGTCTTCCAGTTCCAATTTTGTCTGCTCATGTCTCATACCTTCCAATTCTACTGGTATATCCTGCATCCTGTATGAGGTCTCTCTCCTGATTGGATGAAATTGGTATCATGACCTGAAAATGTATTTTCTGAGTTAGAGAGACGGGGGAGACCCCTGTTACTGAACAAACAGTCTATAGCAATGATTGCTATCACAAAATAGAGCTATTTAAGTAAAAGTGCATTCTTAAAATAGTATGTACTTTAAAAAAAACATTATGTTAAACGTCCACACACGCACAGTAATTAGATTAAGGGACCACAGCAGTTGTGGGACTTGCACCAAGTGGAATTCGGCCAACAGTCAGAATGGGCTAATCTCTGACAGCCATCAGCGCTTGTACGCAGTTGGATGCCACAAGTTCAGCCGAGCATCAAACATCCAGATAAATATTTAATGGTTTTTGGAGGTACATGGACTGTGACAGAGAGATTTAAAGAGCTTGTGTAGTTTATTTAAACCCTGATGATACGATCTGTGTGTCAGAAGAGAAGAGCTGGCAATGACGCCATGTGATTTTCTGTTCTGTTCTGTTTGTTGTTTTGTTGTTGTTGCAGAGGTTAGCCTATTGCATCACACCTGAACATGAATACCATTTGGTGGCAGAGGGCAACATCCGGCAGTTCACAGTAAGCCCTTCTTCTGTACTTGGAACAAGTCTTGAGCATCTTCAGTTGTTTGTGACTTAAAAAATCATTTGACACACAGCATCTGTGTTGAATAACACACAACATGAATAATATTTATCTTTATACAACAATTATAATAATGTGTGTGATAATGTTATACACATTATCACTATGAACATGTTGTATGAGATAGAAACAACACATTTGTTTAATAACAAAGTTATGTATCGCTTATGACACATGCACATTCTGCAATGTGCTTTGAGTCATGCGCATTGCAGAAATCTTATTTTTAGCTATCTAATTATCATTTTGGGGTTCCAGATATTCAGAAATATGTCACATTGTAATGTTAAAATGTTTTGTTGTTGTGGGGGAAACAACTGATATTTTGATAGCCACTTTGTCTTATTAAAATCCACCAGATCAGCATCCATATAATATTAACATCTCTGGTGTGATTGTTCCTTGCTCTCAATTTCCTGTCTATCGACACTGCCCTACTGTACGAAAGTATCAGTCATGCAAAAATAAAATCTTGAAGTAAATCTTGGAAAGAAGAAAAAAAGAAAGAAAGAAACCCCAAAACATGGTTTTATTTTAAAAGAAAGAAAAGAAATCCCCAAATGAATGACTTCTGACAGATTAAAATTGAATCAACTAGATATAAGACAGACCTAATATTCCATGTTTTTTTGTCTTCCAGCTAAAGCACTGGTTAACCATCTGACAGCAGACATCAATAATTCGTCCTCATATCTTCAGACCTGGTGTGTTGGAGTTGTGTTCTTGCTAAAATATATTTTCTTGCTTTCCAAGCCTCCATTGACTTATCTATGACTTTTCTTTGAAACTCAGTTTGTTTCCATGCACTTTTATTTCAACCGCATACTTTTTTATATTGTGAAAAGTTTTGCACAGTTTCTTGTGGAGTCCATGTGTTGAATACTGGTGCAATCCCCTTTTCCCTCCCTTATGTACATTTCCACACATCTTTTACAAACATTTTGTGTAAGCTGTGATTTTATTATTGTCAGAATGGGCTACTAAAAAAGAAAAACAAATGGACCAAATTTTAATTCCCTGCATGGGCTATTACTTAGGGAATTTGAGCCCTTTTAATTTCTGACTTTGAACCTTTGATAATTTAGAATGAATGAACAATTATTTTTTTCTTGTCCCTGTATTGCTGTGTACAGCAAATGTACACGTTAATGTCTGTCAATGTTGGGAGAAAACTACTTTTTCTTGGTGTTCTGTTGGCCGAGCGGCTCAACTGTGTCAGTGCCTTATCAAGCTAGACACTCCATGTTTCACACAGTCTGCAATAGGAGGACAGAATCGAAAAAACCCATTACGCCTAATTTATGCTCCGTCGCTCGACGCATCGTCGCACGGTGAAAATGCCGGACCCACAAGCTCACCGTGTGTCGCATGCGCCACGCATTGTGAGCTTGTGGGTCGGATATCTTTGTCACTCGACGCCGTTGTGCAACGAAGCGTGAGTCGGGCTTTATTACTCAGGAACCAAACTGATATGAATCACAGCTTGTCTGTTAGGCTTAAAGCCTTATTTATACTTTGTCGTACGACCACGTTGCTCAACGAAAACAACATGTTTTCATCTTAGTTTTTTTTTTTGGCAGGCAACACAGTCTTACAACAAAGTGTAAAACTAGGCGTTAGATACTGTTTGACTCCTTCAGTGAACTTGAGTCCTTTAACCACTTAAACCCTATGTGGTTGAGCGGTAGTCCCTCAGGGCTCTCTATACTAGTGTCTTTTCTGTTTTCTGTTATTGTGGGGAAAGCTTCCGGCTGAAAATAGCCGGTCGACAAGCTTGTAGCTGAGCAGAGCTTATCGATCTGCTATTTTCCTGCAAAAGCCTTCCCCATGACAAGTATGCTGGGGAATTAAGTGGTTAATCGTCCCCGGTCTAGTGCATCAAGATCAAGCTCCGTAGCATCTGAAAACTGGCTTGATGTTAGTCAGCCTTTGTGTCACTTTATGTTACAGAAAAGGGAAAAAAGAAAAAATGCATGTTGAAATGGGCTGGGTGTACCAGTCAGTCTTCTCTTTATAATAAGTCAAGAAGAACATTTCATAAATATAATTTCACCTCATAATGGTTTGCTAAGTAATTTTCTCAAACTGAGATTTAAGCCTGGTGTAGTTGTATTGTCTTTTGTATATTTTTGTTTTGTTATACTACAAAACCTGTGTTTTGTTCATACTGCAGTATAGCAGTGGTTCTCAATGTGCAGTTCTGGGGACACCCTTGCGGTCCCTGAGGGAGTTCCACTTCCGGGGGGTCCCCAGCCAAATTGGTAGTTTGGAACAAAAAGGAACTCTGAGAGTGTACAAATGGAAGCAATTTGGTAACATTTTTAACACTGAGGATTGCACCGTGAAGATTGGGATCCTGGAGGTAAAACAATTAATTGAATGGGGGGTCTGTGGCCTAATGCATATCAAACTGAGGGTCCTTGCAATTAAAAATAGGTTGGGAACCATTGCAGCATAGCTGCCAAGCTCCATTATAGTTTCCAAGGACAAAACAAAGGTAATGTTCAGCGTTTTGTGGTCAGTAAAGAATGTGCCTGCTTACCCAGTAGACTGAAGCTGGATAACCCAGCCAATCAAAATGACAATAACTGTTACACAATGTTGTGTGTGTGTGTGTGTGTGTGTGTGTGTGTGTGTGTGTGTGTGTGTGTGTGTGTGTGTGTGTGTGTGTGTGTGTGTGTGTGTGTGTGTGTGTGTGTGTGTGTGTGTGTGTGTGTGTGTGTGTGTGTGTGTGTGTGTGTGTGTGTGTGTGTGTGTTGTATGGTAAACGCTAGTGAGGAATATCCTTCCAAAGAGTATATATGTGTGCGTGACGGGGGTTGTTGAGTACTCCTTGTGTCATTGTTGTGTATACGGGAGGGCTGACAATTGTCTATTTCAAATGTCTCTTCTGTCGTACATTATATTAGGTTATGACTCCATTTTGACTTTATTTTTTTGGAGCATAATGTCACTGTCGGGCAGAAACCTTGTACCTCCATACTTCAACTTTGTATGTTTTGTGTCACACAAAATTAGCTAAAGTATTATTTTTATATTTTTTAAATAGAATCCTGAAAAATAACATTTCGTGGACACATGAGGTTTCAACCCGACAGCAACGATACATTATTAAGTTACCTTGAAGGATCTACAGTACCATCATCAAGTGCCAAACTAAATGTTCACACAACCTACAATTTCCATTCTGTTCTGTTCTGTTCATTCATATTTCTCTGGACTGAATTGAAGTTGAGTTTTAACCTGTTAATAAATATCACCCTACTGGCAGGAAGAAGAGAACCACACATAGAAAAGATCATTCAAATGTATGCGGAAAGAAAAATATATAAATATATATTCTTTTGTTTATGTGTGTGTGTGTGTGTATATATATATATATATATATAATATATATATATATATATATATATATATATATATATATATATATATATATACACACACACACAAACATATAATGTAATCTTGTATTTATCAAATAGTTTATAACAAAACGTGAATGTAAAGTATTTTAAACGTAAACGTCCACTGTTACAACATGGTGTTCAATGTATGAATAAACTAAGATAAACTATGTAGAGATGTTGTTCTTCAGTGTAAAACCCCAGGCTACTTTGCCGCACACAAATGTAGACGGCCGCGGTTTTTCCTGAACTATGTTTACAGAAATACTGTGTACAATACCAATGTCCTGTTGAAACGTGAGTGACAGCTATCTATGAAGAAGTCTGAATAATTACACTATGATAAATAAAGAGTTTCTTCTTACACACACCTGCTGATGTGCTGTGGTTCATTCATGATTGTCAGATAACAGCTTACACGCTAGGCAAGGCACGTGGGGAAGCAATGCTGCTTCCCCACGTTTATTTTTGTTTGTAGGGACATGAAGCAGATCTTTCCCAGGTGACCTGAGAGATCTGGATGGTTCATGATATCATACAATATCAGAAATTTATTTTGGCCCTAACACATTTAAAGCTTTATAGGCCAACAGTATTTTGAAATAAATTCTTTGACACACAGGGAGCCAGTGTAAGGACTTAAGAACTGGAGTGATATGCTCCGCCCTTTTGGTATTAGCATGGAGTCGAGCAGCAGCGTTCTGAATCAACTGCTGTCGTCTGATTGATTTCTTTAGGGAGACCTGCATACAGCAGTGTTTCCCAAACAATGGGTCTGGACCCAATTGTCCAGACCCCCCCCCCCCCCATTTACCTATTATAACACACCCAGAATATGGGAGTTAAAGTGGTAAAAAGTACTTTGCAAAGAGTACTTAGCAACAAAACAACAAACATAGATTGCAATCCCAAACAAAAAAAAAGTAACGTACATCTTTGTTGTGTAAGTTGCAACTTACACAACAAAATGCAACTAAACTGACATATCTCACACAATTTTAGAACAACAAAGTATCACAGTATGAATGTTTCTTTTCTTTTTTTTACTGAAGTAAATTATGCTGGTAGTATAAATTGACCCCCCTTTAGGTCATGTAAAATGTTATCATCTCAAACAAACCAACCAAAAAAACATACCAACAAGAAAAGCTATAATACTGTATGCAGTTTGTAACAGACATTATGTGGCGCCATCCCATTTTCCTGCTTAGTCAGAGCTTCTCATGGTAGTTGCTGACCGTGCCCTTTTACTGTCTTTGTGTCTCATCTGCACCAGTGACTGAGGGCCCATATTCTGGCCCCTCAATGCCCATCCTTTGTGCTGTTGTCTCACCATCCTTGGCCTATAATGTGCTGTTGTTCATCATGATCCCCCACTGGACACATGCCCAGTTTCCCCATTCACCTACTGGGGAAAGTTCAAAACAAAATACTACAGGTAGCCTAGAGAATGTATCCGTGGGGAAAGAAAATCCTACAGTTGGGTGAAGTCCACCATTATATCGCTAAAATGAAAAGAAAGAGTATAAAATAATATGTAATTATGTAATCAACCAAGGTTGTTAAAAATCCCAAGGGGTCAACATAATCAACAATCACATGCTTAAATTATGTTCCAGTCAAAGTTCATAGTCTCCACTCCAAATTACCCCTGTCACCATCTAAATTTACCAGAAACCCAGTGGTTATTGCCACACTTAAGATTTGGTCACAATTACGCTCCCACTTTAAATTCAGAGAAAGTTCTATAAAATGCCCTATAATTTGTAATCACTTATTCGCCCCTTCTATCCTAGATGCTGCCTTCATGCAATATAGGACAAAGGCCTTGTCAGATTCTCAGATCTTTATGAGAATAACGTATTCTGTAGTTTTGACAGGCTTAGTGTCAAATTTAATTTGCCCAGAAACAATCTTTTCCGCTATTTTCAAATTAGAGACTTTGTTAAAAATCATTATCCCTCCTTCCCAGCGAGACCTGGAGACCAGCCATGGGACAATCCTCTGATACTGGACCCTAGGCAGAGAGGCCATATTTCAATGACATACCATTCTCTAGCCCGTCTAAATATGCTTCCTCTGGTCAGGAATAGGGAGAGGTGGGAGACCGAACTGGGTGAAACCTTCTCTGATGTGTGGTGGGATGGAGCTATTGATCGGATCAATTCATCAACATCCTGTGCTAGGCCTTATTCAATTCAAAAATTTTCATAGACTCCATTACTGCAAATCCAAACGTGCCACGATATACCCTGGAATTGATGATAAGTGTGACCGTTGTGCCCTGTCACCGGCCAACCACACTCATATGTTTTGGTCTTGCCCCAAACTGGTACACTTCTGGACCAAAGTCTTTGAAATTTTGTCTGATGTCCTCTCGATCCGTCTAGAACCTTCACCCTTGGCAGCAATTTTCGGAGTACCACCAGACGTATACTTTAGACTTCTAACCACAAAGAAATCAAATGTACTGGCGTTCACCACACTGTTAGCAAGGCGCAGGATTTTGTTGAGTTGGAAATCCCCAAACTACATCCCCCCCCCCCCCCCCCCCCCCCTGTAACTCCAAAGGTGGGCAAGAAAGAAAAAATAATTGCTCCGTTGATTAGAAATTGATAATTCAAAATATGCTCCTCATTGTACGGTAAAACTGCTCTCAAAGTCACTCTTTTAGCACAAAAACGAACGCAAACAAAGTTGATTCAGACAATATAGAGCATCACCAAACCCAGTACTGTTTTTTTTTTAATAAAAATGTCAACTTCCTGTTGATTTTGCCATTTTTAATAAGTAGAAAACCCGGACTGGATCGGCGGATCCGGATCCGGATCTTCAAATAGTAAAATCAACAGGAAGTTGACATTATTATAAAAAAAAAAAACAGTACTGGGTTTGGTGATGCTCTATATTGTCTGAATCAGCTATGTTTGGGTTCATGTATGTGCTAAAAGAGTGACTTTGAGAGCTGTTTTACCGTACAATGTAAGTCAATGAGGAGCATATTTTGAATTATCAATTTCTAATCAATGGAGCAATTATTTTTGATTTCTTGTCCACCTTTGGAGTTACATCATGGCAAGGTAACTACACAACCCAAACCTCTACCAAAGTGGTCTTACCCTTTAAGGACGTGATGAGCTTTCTGAAATTAGAAAAGATTAAGTTCACAACCAGAGGGTCTACAGATACATTTTACAAAATTTGGCAACCATTCATTACTTATTTTGAGAGTCTGACAGTGCTTCCAACAGGCTAAATTCTTCTTTTCCTCTCTGTTCTCTATTTACTTTAATTATTTGACCAAATAGAAATCTAGACCTCTATATGTCTGTGGTATGATATATAACTGATAGATAGCATTCTGAGTTGCTTATAAGGGCGCGTGGCACGTTGGCATCTGAGCAATCCATCTTGTGTGTATTTAATTTTTTATTTAATTTTTAATTGTCTTTCTGTCTGTCTTTTGATGTGAACATTTCTTTCTAAAATTATATCTATTATTTATTTTCTGTTACATTTTCATTATCTGTGTCGAATCTAAATCATGTTTTGTTGCTTCCTTCGCTTACTGGTAGCATGAACAGTTTGGTGATGATCAGTCCAGTGATTTGTGAGATTAACATTTCAACTAACAACGCAACTTGTCAAGGCTGGTACAAGTACTCAGTAGAGACTCCATACTGTTTTCAAGTGTTGATTTATTCTCTTCTTTCTCTTTCTCTCCCACTCTCTCTCCTCTCTATCTGTCTCTTTTGGCCAATTAGACCATGTGAACAGCTGATTGCCACACATCCACGGGAACATTCGACTTGGGGACACTTTTGTTGTTGTTAATTATTTGGCCTAGTCAAAGAGTCACATTTTTTTTATGAAGTTCTCAACTCAATTAACAGAAAACACTCTGCACGTACACTTTCTGAGTCCCTGTCTCTGTCATTTCATTGTCACACAGAGCTGCTTGCTCGGTCACCACAGATACAACAAACATCCTGTGTCTTATCAGGGTTGGAAGCAGCCAAATCAATTTAATGACTGATTAAATAAAGGTAATTACCGCAATTATACATGACATTTAACTAAACACTCAACCAACAGAATCTCTCTGATGGCCAAGAACAATGTATGAGAACTTCCATTGTCCCTTATACATACTGAAAATAACAGCTAGACGTGTGGTGCGTCATCATTAGAGAAGATAAAGAAATATGTTATTAGGCTACTGTACTTTGATTTTTTTTGCCAGACAGTGTTTTTCAGCAGGCACACTGACTAGAATGAATACACTGAAGGCCATGGCCTGGTATGCCTAACAACATCCATTTGTGTGCCTAACAACTGACACACTTAAAGGACGACTTCACCGCTTTTCAACCTATCTTCATATAATTGGTCCTCACTAATAATCATGATAAAATGGTACCATTTTTTTCTACTCGGCCTGTGTCTCATAGGAGGACTGTGGACAGTCCAGAAACCGTCTACCAGTGACATCATCGTTAGGCATGATTTTTTTTTTCAACAAGATTTCACATTTTTTATTTAGATTTATATTAACACGAGAACAATGGCTTCTTTTATTGCATTGCAACTTTCCAGGAATAGAAAGCCTGCAGTTTCTATTAGCTTGGATTCCCCATTGATGATGTCACTGGTAGACGGGACTCTGAACTGTCCACAGCCCTCCTCTGAGACACAGACCGAGTAGAAAGAAATGGTACCATTTTATCATGAGTATTAGTGAGGACCAATGATATGAAGATAGGTTAAAAAGAGGTGAAGTTGTCCTTTAAGCAAAAGTGTGATTGATTAGCCTTACGGCATACGTTTTCACTTTTATTTCATTTTCACTCTCTAATTGGGGGCACGTATGTAGCTTGTCTGTGGGCTTGCAATGAAAGGCTGAATTGATCATTTCCAGAGGCGAAATGATGTGTTTTCCCCGACTGCGTGTGTTTGGTATTTTTGGGACTCGCCGTGGGAGTATGGGAAGAGAGGTGCAGTAGGGGGCATGTCGTTTGCAAACAGAAGCACACTGCAATTTTGGTGTCAACGCAGACCACAATTTGCCCCATCCAATGCCTGCCTGCCAGGTCTATTGGCATTTTGACCTTCTTTTTTTGTGTGTGAATGAGTGTGCACAAAATACTGATAGTAAATACAAAAGTTATTCATATCTTCTTTCTTGTATAGTCTCACGGCACACCGTTTGAGAACCTTGTGTGAAAGGTCTGTGTTTTCAAGAAAGGAACAAAGGAGATCTGCACACTGTATCTCCCTGTAAGTGCAAAGGTAATGGTACATCCAAACAAAACGTGACATTTCAAGCCTGCGCTCTTCTTCAGATTGAAGTGTGAAGAAGAGCATATAGGCTCAAACATCACCGTTACACTTACAGTGTGCGGCTCTACTTTGTTTCTCCTTGATTGTCTTCCTTTGATCGAGCACCCATGCCTCATGTGGTCCTTGGAAGTGCGTGACTACTTTACTCTGTTTAAAGGTCTGTGTTTCGTCATTGGCTGCAACCAAATAATCCCTCTATTCCAGTCAGGTTGTTATATTTGTAACTTGCGGGGGGGAAAAAGTGTGTGTGTGTGTGTGTGTGTGTGTGTGTGTGTGTGTGTGTGTGTGTGTGTGTGTGTGTGTGTGTGTGTGTGTGTGTGTGTGTGTGTGTGTGTGTGTGTGTGTGTTAGAAACTGTGTAGTTGTGGTCTTAATACTTTGTAAACTTTTTCTTAATGAAGGGGGATAACAAAAGGTGCAATTGGCTGGATGAGAAGGATCCCTGGTTGTATTTTCAGACCCATTCTTAGAATGCGGGGTGTTATGAAAATCACAGCTGTTTCTGAATCTTGAATTTACTACCTTATTGTTGGCTAGGCCGCACTCTCGCATGGCATCACCTACGGCAGTGCTTCTCAAACTTTTTCATGTCAAGGACCCCCAAATTAATATGCATTTGGCCAAGGACCCCCATCTGAAAATATTTTGTCCCAGGGACCCCCAGAAGAGAAGATTTGTGTTCACAATGTATTTTTGATTTTTTTCCAATACTTTCAAGTTTTTACTTTATTTTTTCAAAAATCGCAGATGTACAAGCTCCCAGTGTGGCACTAAGTGACACGCTTTGAGCTTGTATATCTGCTATTTTCTAATAGCCAAGGACCCCTGGGGGTCCCCAGACCCCACTTTGAAAACCACTGACCTAAAGGCAGAGGAAGCCAAGGAACTCATTCACTTCCACCATCCAGACTTTCCCATGCAGTTGTTTCAAACCTGCAACACTCCGTTTGTCACTCGGCCAGTTCTCTCTAGTCCTCCTCAGTCCATCGCTATAGGTGCCACTCCACCCATCCCTCCTGAGCTTCTGTGGGCCATGGCTCACAGGCCAGATGTCCAGGCTGAATCAAATACATGTCTCTGATAAGAAGAGAGCCTGAGATAACCTGGCCATAATTGTCTCTCTACAGTACACACCTAATGCACATCAGAGTGCATCAAGAGTCTGTGCCATTGTCACAGAGACTGGCACAGGAGGAGGATAACAAAAAGTCAGACAGAACAGAACACAGCATAACATATTTACAATTAATCCAGAGTGATTTACAGTAAGCAAGGTAAACACAAGACACACAAGGTACATCAAATGCATAGAAATAGTAGTAGCAATGAGGAGTTCGTTCCACAGTTTGGGAGCCAGAAGGGAGAAGAGTCTGGGATGTGTGGACCGTTGTCCTGGATGTTTTAGGGAAGTTTCTGACAGCTTCCCTGTGTTCAAATCATGTAACGCAGCGATTACCAACGTGTGGGCTGGGGCCCACTGGTGGGCCGTGATGATATTGCAAGTGGGCCCCCAATTCATTGACAACACACTATGATTTTATTGATTATATAACATTAATATAAAAATGTAATTACAAACTTTGAAAAATTAGTTTCCATTACAGGTAGGCCTACTGTAATTAGGAACTTAAAGTATGTTAGTTCCGTTGATCCAAGCCGGAACACAATCGATGGATTGATCATTAAAATAAACACGCTCTGAAAATGCACACGGCCCACCCATCTGATCACTTAACACGGCTTGCCGAATGGCTGCTGTGTTAAGTGGTCAGATGGTTGGACTGCAAACAGGTTGGGGAACCTGATGTAAGGATTATACACACGCACACACATGTATAAGGACTGGAATCTGGTCCAAAAATATAACATTTAATATAGATTTTTGTTTGACTTGTTTCCCTTCCTGATAATGTTATCCAACTTCCTGATCTACTGGAAAAGTTTATTTTGGACTAAACCACTATTTTGTCTCTATATATAACTTCTGTTGTGTCAATATGTGTTTCAGGGAGACTGACAACATTGTACAACTCTGTTACTACATTGTTCCTTCCTCTGTGTGTCACATGCAGACCTGTCTACAACCACACCCACACACACACCCCCCCCCCCCCCCCCACACACACACACACACACACACACACGCACGCACGCACGCACGCACACACACACACACACACACACACACACACACACACACACACACACACACACACACACACACACACACACACACACACACACACACACACACACTTACACACAATATATCCAAGCATGTGCACATTATGTACTTAAGCATATATCTACCCAAAAATACCCTCATTGGAAACAGAACCACATACATGCATTGTGCTCACGCACGCACGCGCGCACGCGCGCACGCGCGCACACGCACACACGCACACACGCACACACGCACACACACACACACACACACGACACTCACACACACACGACACTCACGACACTCACACAATCGCATGCCTCTCAGGAAATCTACTGCAGATGAACATGATAACATCAAGTCCATATGACAGACTGCAGACTAGGAACCGGCCCAAACAGAATTAGAGCGGGAACAGGGAAGGCTAGCGATAAAGAGGAGAGAAGGGAAAGGGGGGAAACAGGCTAAACTAGACGTTGTTTTGTGCCAGGGACCCCCCAGAAGCAAAAATGTGTGTTAAAAAGGTTCACTTAAAAATATATACAATACTTCAAGATAAGAAAAAATAGCATACGAGCTCATGAGCTTGTATATCTGCTATTTCTGAATGGCCAAAGTATGCTTGAAGAAGGTCTATGATATATAAAAATAAAACAGATATGATTTTGCACAGTTTTAAGTGTGTGTGGAGGCTCCCTTTAATTGTTCATTTGGTTTCCTTTTGGCTCCAGCATCTCTCAAGTCTACTGGCAGATGACCGGTGGTTTTGTCACGATCTTTTCTGAATAACCAAAGTATAAAATATGGTTAAAGTGGTTAAAATGATTGTGATGCTACTGTGTATTAACTAATTACACTGGGGACCCCCTGGACTTACAAGGTTTCCACCCGACAGCAAGGATTTCTCTGCTCTTCATGTGTGGTATCAGCAGTCACAGCCTTTCCTCCAGTGATGTGGTCAAATAAAACACTGGTTAAACCTCTTATCTCCATAACTGTTTGTGTTATATCATAAATGAACACCCTACTTGATCATACTAGCGTCACACAAAAGTATCTAAAGTAGCAGATCCACAAGCTCGAAACACGTAACACGTCACTTTTTGAGCTTGTCGATCTGCTACTTTTGCTGTTTTTAAATTTGAATCCTGGAAAGTAAAATCATTTTCGGACATACGAGGTTTGCACCCGACAGAGACTAAATGCAATTTAACAACTTTTAAGCCTTCCATTAGTAAAAACAGATCTGAGTTGCAACTTGTGCTTTCACGTTTTTGTCCATCTACACCAAATCTCTCGGACCAAAATGTACATTTGCATTTTGGTTACATTCGCATGAATAGAAGCATTATAATGAATAGGGTGTCTTATCCTAATCGTATATTTATATTGTTATATTAAAGCAGTGGTTCTCAAACTCGTCTGTCAAGGACACCCACATTGATATGTATTTGGCCGCGGACCCCCATCTGAAAATGTTTTGTGCCAGGGACCCCCAAAAGAGAAGATTTGTGTAAAAAATAATAAAGATTCTTTACAAAATTCAAAATCTTGCAAACATTTTCCAGATTAAAAAAAAAAATAGTTCAAAAATAGCAGATGTAGGCCTACAAGCTTGCTGTGCGGCACAAAGTGACGCGCTGTGAGCTTGTAGATCTGCTATTTTTGAATAGCGAACGTATAAATGGATAAAGTGCTTCAATTTAAATTTAGCTGGGGACCCCGTGGAGCCCCACAAGGACCCCTGGGGGTCCCCGTACCCCACTTTGAGAACCACTGCATTAAAGGCTTATACGTAACATTTTGTCACCCCATTAAAATTGTCAGGTGATATACAGATGCACGCGCGGTGCTCTTATCTCAGACCTTGCCCCAAAGGCATGTCTTTACTACAAGAAAACATGCCCTGACATTCTTCTGTGGGCTTAGCTAAGTAAACAAAGTGTAACGTGATATTTTACAATGGAATGAGGCAAAAGATAAAAAAATTACCCCAGATAAATAAAAAAAACATTTGTTCCAGTCCCATTAAGTTGTTAAGGTATTTCAATGCAGCCATGTGAAAACATAATTGCTATTATTGGAATTACTGCAGCTGGGCCAAAAGTAGCTTTTTTCTGCTGTTTACACTGTATTTGCACATGGGTATTTTACATTTTCATCCCAAGTTTGAAGTCTGCATGATCTATGCATGGTATATATTGGATGAACAGTTTTCAAGTAAAGAACCAGCTATTGGCTTTGACCTAGTGTTATTTTTGTAGGATTTACATCTCAACAATACTGCCTCAACACAAAATGAAGAGGGCAATTCTCCAGTTAACATATCAGTTCCACCTTCTATAACCCCACTGCAGAACAAAACCCTTTTTGATTCTGAACCCTATTTTAAAACGCTGTTCCATAGTAAGACATAGCAGAACGTAACAACAACAACCATCTAACCATCTAACCCATGCTCATTTTGCTAGGATTGGATGGCTTAGGGTTGAGGACAGAGTACAGCAACTTGCTATGGGCCTGGTCTTCAAGATACACCACAACATTGGGATCCCCCTGTATTTGTCAAAATACTTCCAAAATGTTAATGAAGTCCATGATCATAACACCAGAGGCAGCTCCACAAATCATGTTCAACCCAGATTTGGCTCAACAAAGGGAATTAACTCGTTCTCATGCTATTCATCAAAAATGTGGAATGCCCTATCAAAAGGAATAAAGGAGTGTAAAACCCTACTCACTTTCAAAACTGCCTTAAAGTTACACCTTCAGGAGGCTGCAATTGAAAGATGGCCCCTGTCCAAGTCCTAACCTACCCCACCCCCCTACCCCCCCTCTCTCTTTCTTCTTTTGTACATATTTTTCACTCTTCATACCAGTAACCTGTAAACTGATTGTATGACATTCTATAGTTGTGTGTATATCTGTCTGTCTCTTATATGTCATCATGATTTGTGTGCGTGGGGAACTCATTTGAAACAAGCTCAGTGCTTTTATGAGTCTTCCAGTTTAGTAGACCTCGTATTGTGAATTTGTACTTCCATGTACTGTTGTTCTCATGTCTTACTAAATAAAGTACATCAATCAATCAATCAAACAAACAACAACAACAACAACAACAACAACAACATAATCATCATAATTTACACGTGTACTGTATATTGTAATCTCAAAGCAAACCTCACTCATGGCATTCACATAAGGGAACAGAATTCTACGGGAAAAACGATGAGGGAAATGTTGGGACATTTCCTGTTGTTGGTGATGTTGTGATGGTAAGGCTGGATGCAGATAAGAGTTTGGGAGTCACAAAAACCCTTCTCTCCTTCCAGCTTTGATTCCATTCAATGTTCAAGTTGAAAATATCTAGAATAGAGTGTTATTCAAGTCCATGGTTGATAAAGTTAAACAGGCTAGAATTTATTTCAGTGATCTCTCCCTAACATGGCATTTTGAAACTCTTAAAATATCCGAACCCTGACTTATTTAGGAGGTTTAATTGACTGCACTGCACTTCCACAAACTGCTAACATGAAATTACTGCTCTGACTCACAGCATTAGCACTTGACCTCTGCATATATCAGCATCAACCATCCCAGCAGACAAAACAACAGGGAGTAGAACAAACAAACTAAACAGCTGCATCGGAAACACGTGCTGTGTGCCACACTGCCACTACACAAACTTCGGAAGTGATTCGTCATTATGCCCAATATACAGATCCTTTACAGATACTACTGTATTGAGCATTATGGATGTGCTTGTGTTTGTACAGTATTTGTGCATAGGTTTACAGTATTATACCTGAGCATTCTGCTAACTTGCTAAAAGGGCATGAAGTGACACATAGTACACTTATCAATCAATCAATCTTAAGCCCAGTCCACACCTACTACGCAACTAGTTGCAACTTTTGAGAAGAAATTGCAGCGGTCTGGACTGACCAGTAGCAGACGGGTGCAATTTGGGGATAATGGTTGCGAGTACCGTAGTTACAGTACAAGTAGTTGCAGTTGCAACTAGTTGCGTATGTGTGTGGACTGTGCTTAAGAATATTGCCATCAAATGTTACTTGTGCTCCATTCAAACATTCAAACAATTTCTTTAATCCATGTGTCAACAAGAAAAAAATAAAACACTTAACTTAAAAATGACTTCATTCTAGTCTAGAGGGTTAACCATTGCATTCACATGGAAAACCACACAATTACGGCCCAACTCTGGACTGGAGCCCTTGCTCTCACATACAGCATCACAGGGTTTCAACATTGGCATGATTTATTGCTGCACAATGATCTCTCTGTTTATATATACTATAATCAAAACCGCAAGACTGACCCCTTGTTAATCAATTATGGACCATTAGTTTAATCATATTTTGCCATCGGACTTCCCCAGAGTCTGCCCAAGCCCCAACCCCAACCTGATTGTTTCTAAACGAACTAATACTCTGCCTACAGTATCATTGTGGTTAGCTTAGCTGTAGGATCTGCCAATATTGTAGCTACCTGTTCTTCAGTTATTATACATTTGCCAGCTCATGGGATAAACAGCATAGTTTTCAGGTCCCTGTTGTACAATACCAAGACCGAACTTGATTTAACCCTCCCACAAGGATTTATATCAGACTATTGCGATCTTTAGAGTAATGGTGTGAAGATGTGTGTGTGTGTGTGTGTGTGTGTGTGTGTGTGTGCGTGCGTGCGTGCGTGCGTGTGTGTGTGTGCACTCTCACATAGTACTTGTAGACTGGTAGTAGGGTAGTGTTTCTCAAATGGGGGTACGTGTACCTCGAGGGGTACGAGGAGGTACATGACAGAAAGTAGAAAATGGATAAATGTATTTTACTGTTATGTTTAATTATTGTCAAACATTGTGTGATTCTGTGAAGCTGCTGATCTGTGAAGTCTTAAACCAAATTAAATCATAAACTTGACACAACTCCTATTTAATATCCATTATGCCGTAATGCAATGTATACGACAGCTTATAGGAAAATAAGTAGTTGAAAGGGTAAAAAAAATAACTTTGAACTTATTGACATCAAAACTGCAGTTAGTGAAATGTTATGGCCACAGTTTAAAACTAGAAAAGTGTGCCAGGCCGCCAGGCCGGTTTGCCTACCCAGGGCTGTGTCAGTCGTGATATGCAGCCGTCAGGACACCGAGGAAGCTGCAGGGGGAAATAGAGTTTGTATGACAGACAACTGTACTTACTTTTGTATTTGGTTGCTATGTTTTTTGGAATTTTATGACTTTCATTACACTACATTTCAAAGACAAATATTATACTTTTGACTCCACTAGATTACTACGAAGGAACCCCCCCGGTATCCAAACTTTATGAACATTATGAATTAACCACTTAAGCCTTACTTCAATGCATTGAGTTTAAGAAAATGTAGTTGTAAACACTTTATTTGTCACTGTTGATAAACTAATGAACCCCCATCAGCACAAATAGCTGCTGAACTCCTATCCACTGATTAATGCAATGGGTTTGGTTCATTCTTTAGGGGTCTAATTCAAGACATTAAACAAACTTTCAATCGTTCCGCATTAAACAAAAATGTGTCACAAAATTCACATAAAAGTACCTTGATAAACAGCCCCAGTTTAATGCCATTGACTACAATACTATTGAGGAAATAGCACATCTTAAGACATCAACATGCTGCCTTGACATCCTGCCAACAAGCCTCCTTACCGTTTGCCAACTGACACACTACAAATAGTAAACAGCTCAGATCAGGAAAAATTGCAGTTATTAAGTGCCTACTAGAAAGGTTAGCCTGGACGCTTCTGTAATTAGCAACTATAGACTGTAATAATACTCTTTATAGGTAGAATAGCCTAAAATAATTGCTTGTCAACAACCTAACTGTTTAACTTCAAATGCACCTAAACTGCTCTAATTAAGGATGTAAATGACATTCGCATGAACACTGATTACGACAAAATTGTGTTAGTGTTATTGGATCTCAGTGCTGAGACACTGTTGACAATTCAATTCAACAAGACAGACTCTCTGGTATGGTCTTAAATTGATTCAGGTCATCTGCAAGACAAGAATCAAGAATCAAGAAAGTGTATTTGTCACTATAGAAACATCAGCATAACAACAACATTTCACAATTTATAAACATTGTGGAATATCAGTTTGAGCAATCTATCTGAACTGAGCTCATGCTTCCTTCAATGCATGAGGAGTGACAAGACTGTGCATTGACCAAATCAATGACTGGATGTGCCTAAATGTCCTCCAACTAAAGCACAAACTGAGATAACTGACTTCGGTGCAAAATACTGAAGAAGAAGACTGAATGTTGGTGCACATATTCATTCCCTTTCTTTGAAGCTTAGAACCAAGTCAGTAATCTTGGTGTCATTATTGTCATTACAACTGAATTTGGTGTCATTACAACTGCATTTTAACAACAGGTACCCCAGTACCCTGATTCTGGGCATGCATGTCATAATTGGCGTACATTCTATGAAAATAAGTGAACATTCGGCCAAAACAGCTCATACTGTAGCTTGTATTTTCTGCAAACATATTTGGTGCAGAGGGAAGAAGGAATTGGCAAAGTACAGACCCCAAGGTGACCCCAGTCAACAAAGTATAGGGTTTAAGTAGGCTACCCACATCAAGCCTAGACAAGATTGCCCTTTTGTGCCTCAGGAGGCATCCGTATACAATACCAGATATTGTTTGAGTAATGGCGCACTAAGAGCTCCGTTACAGAGCTACTGAGTGGAGGAATAAATGCATGTTTGTCTCCTGTCAGAGGACAGGTGTAGAACGGGAGGAGTGGGAGCTAACACCTGCGTCCTCCAGGTGTTAGCTCCTCACTGGCAGATGAGCCAGTAGGCTACTATTGCAGTGGCAACACAGAAATGTGTGCGGAAGGTTTATCGGCATCACAATGTCTAAATTGTGAGGAAAGTTGAATGAATGGAAGGTTCCCCACTCCCCAGTTTGAGCAGTTTGAGTTCTATAAAGGAAAAGATTTGGATTTCATCTTCTTTCTGGTGGTCCCGGTGGTTGAGGCGGCTCAGGAAGTAAACAGGAAATGCATCATCTTTAGTGTGTGCATTGGAGGAGAATAATTTGCTGGCTGTGAGGAATTCTGTCTATCGATGCCCACAGAAGCTTTATGGCTGCTGTGGGTCCAACTCTGTCATGTGGTCACAGAATAGCCCTGGCTTTAGCCATTGGGTACCCTGGCCCCTCGTTTGGATCAAAATGGAATGTGACCTCTTGATTACCCCTTTTATTCACAACTGTCAGATATTAGGCATCTGCACAGATTGAAAATCTGCAGTTTTTTCGATGCAGCACGGTGCACAAGTATAAATGGAGTCAGGTTATCAGCTCCAATCTCGTTTCCCATTCCACGCTATAGATGAAGCTTTGTAGATTCATCTGAGAGAGAACCAAACGACCTCTCACAATCAAAGTTCAACTGTTTCCATTTTCCTCAACGTTAATAACATTATACCACATTAACATATTTTGGGGTTTTAATATGTGTGACACACAGCATATTTTATTTGGCACACAGATGTGGAAAAAGCTAATGGGACATGTCTTACATCAAAGCTTAAAAACAATAGCTCACCCAGTGTACCAACAAACGTTTTTGTGCATGTGACCCGCCTGCATGCAAGCCTGCTTTCAAGGGTGTCTTGCCTGGAGAGTGCAGTGGAAAAGCTCATCCTTCTACGGCTCCCGCCCACTTCCAACAAAAACAAGAGAATATTTACTGTACCAAAGAAGGAGCATTGATGCCTGACTTCCTCTGTCCCACCCTCTCAGCTTGGGATGAAGAACCGCAGAGCGACCCTCTCCCTAATACTGTATGTGTCGACAGTATTCCATTTTAGACATACACCTATGAGCGGAATGCTCACATCATGCAGTACAATTCCCAGAGGCCCTTTACCTCAGGAAACATGTGCATATAGTGCCTTCCCCTCCACACCAGATAGTGTATTCCTCTACATAAAACATGTCACTAGGCGAGGGTTTACTGGAATAGCCTATCGCTTCAATTTATGGAGCAAATAATCCCTACAAGGAAAGATACAACTCATTTGTCATTTTGGGGGGATGATAGACGCCATTTTAATACAATAATGTGCTGTGGGATCTGTCACTCTTAAGTATGGTCTCCAGATGTTCTAGAGTTGGAAATTAAACTCAGCAGGGTGACTTCACTATTACTTAAGTCAAGGAAAATAGAAAAACATCAGCAAGCATGGTTCAGGGGGAATAAATGGTGCATTTATAGCGCCTTTATCCAAGGCGCTTTACAATGATTGTGCATTACATTCACCCATTCACACAAACAATCATACACCGATGGCGGAGGAAACCATGCAAGGCACCAACCTGCTCATCGGGGGTGTCTTGCTCAAGGACACTTCGACAGTAACTCTGGTGGAGCCCAGGATCGAACTGGGAACTTTACGGTTTCCAAGCGGCCGCAGGGTAGCAGACTCAATATTATTGTGTTTCACAATAGAGAAATAGGCCTGGTCAAACTACAGCACAGTTGCCTCATCCTGAGATTAGGCAATGTGGGTTAAATACACAGCTAGTTTGCACTGCCCACACAGGTTCAAAACAATACATTTATTTTAACCATTATTGTTTTGACTGACGATATTGGTTTACCTGTGATCCTAGTTTACTGAGGGGCAACACTGCCTCTCATTTGATGTAGACCTATGTTTACCTTGCTTATTTGTAAGTCGCTCTGGATAAAGAGCATCTACTAAATGCCTAAATTATAAATTGTAGATGGTAAATTGTAACCACATCAACCATTGTGTGCCTATTTTCAGCAAACCCCTCCCCCCCAAAAAAAATGGTGCAAAAACCTTCAAAGAATTTTCGCACATATTTTTGCATTTAAAAGAGACTACAGCATCACAAAAGTATCAAAAGTAGCAGATCTGCAAGCTCGAAACGCAGCACAAAGCGACGCGTTTTGAGCTTGTACAGTAGATGAATCCTGAAAAGTAACGGTTTTGGACAGAGACGAAACATTAGCCAGCTTACTTGTTCTGAACCCAAGGAATGTCTACACTGAAATTCTTTCTTCAAAATCATCAATTTGTGAGAAGCCAAGTGGCAACATTGACTTACTGGCATTTCCCGAGAAGTAAGACCATCAGACAATTAAGTTATGCTACAGTAGTGTAATAATCTAATAAGCATAATTAAAACCGTGGGTCTGGTATTTTCTCTATCAAAGAAACCAAAAACGGATTAAAACCTAAACCCTTTACTGGAGTTAAGAATAAGTTCTTGCCAATTCCAGGCATAATCAACTGGGGAATTCCTCACAGAGAACCCAGTGATTAAAACCCGATTTATACTCCATCGTACGACAATGTCACACAGCAAAAATAGTAAACTTACAAGCTCACAATGCATCACAGGCCAACGTGTTGTGAGCTTCAAGGTCTGCCATTTTCAGCACGAGACACGTTGTATGACGGAGCATTTATAAGCATTACTTTTCCTCAGCAGCAACACTTCCATTATGATCCTCTTGTCAGGCTTCATGTCTACAAATGGATTTTATGGCTTGGTTACATGTATTATAATCTGTCAATTGGATTCAGTATAGAACAAGCCCTCGCTCTGAAGAGACAAATCTTTTAAAAAAGGTCCTCCTTTGCCCCAATCACATTATTGCTGCACAGAGCTGCCCATTAACGGACAGTCTATGCTGGGCTGGCTCTACATTTATTGGCTAAATACATTTGATGAAAGTTTGTGGTTTTGACCTTTTTGCTGCTTTAAGGCACAACTGAGGCCACCATAGAGAGCAGACACAGATAAGATGGAAAAGGTAGATGAAACAGGCCCCTTCTTTATCGTGACAGATCATCCCAGAGAAACAGAGAGAAAGACGGACAGCGACAGAGAGAGAAACAGGACAGATTGAAGGGAGAGTGGTAGATAGGAAATCACAGAGAGAAATAATCTTGCACTATGCTGCCCTTCTTCCGCCAACAGTGACTTCTTTGTCATATTTTTCCTAGTCTTACTCTATGTCTATGGAATCGCCTCTATCTTCATCTGCTTCATGCTGACTCCTTTGTCTAAGAAGCCAAAGTTTGGCAGCACGGTGGGCTCCGCCCATGCAAATGTTGAATTATGCATTGAGTTCAGTTTATTGAGTTTTTTTAGGATCCCCATTAGCTGATGCATAACATCAGCTAATCTTCCTGGGGTCCATATGTACCAACAGCATATTGATATGAAAAATGTATGACGATCATGGTCAATGACATTTTCAGGTTACTTACATGTACAGTACAAGTCACACTTTTAATCAGGCCAGATTGCAATTAAACAGAGTGCATTCATGTATGATATTAGTATGGTTAAGTTTAGGGTAAGGATCTGGGGAGGGTGCTCTGTCAGGATCTAATGACAACCACAGCAGAGCAATCTTGGACATCGTCCCCAATGTCTGTATGTGCCACCAGCACTTTGCCAGCACAACCAATTTCGGTGATGGATGAGACCATGGATTGAGCTGAAAACGTGCCATCAATAGCCAATAGGTCCAGCGTTGAGTGGAGACATCGCACAAGAAGGGAGGCACCAGCACTGATGTCTGGCAACTGTTATAAGGGGATCTTCTCCTACATTTGGGAGTCCTTGTGGGACGAGACAACTCTGTCCCCCAAACCAAACACATGCGGTTGCGCTAAAGGGGTAGAATGCCTGCCAGGCATACTTTATCCCTCGCGTATTTTATGCCTAGTAGCGTACTGTATGCCAGGCATAACTCCTGAATGTATTAAATCAGTGAGTTATTGGTATTTTGTTATGAGGAGAAGCATATGCTAACTCCTGACAGCCTTTATTTTTTGCTAATCTACAGAAACACACTGAAATTGCTGGTGATGTAGTACAAGAGAAGTGGCACAAAGAGCTATAGCTGTAAATCCCAGATTAGGGCCCGATCAGATAGACAGGATGTGTTTCTTTTTGTTTGTCTTTTTTTTTGTAATTGTTATCAATGTGACTGACTTTTCACTTGCTGCTTTTGAGTTGCAGTGTGGCTTGTGTTTTTGATGTGCCTCGGCTGTTTAGAGGAGCACCCTGGGCACCCCACGTTGAGAAAAGTTCAACTCAAAAGCATGAAGACAAAAAAGGCGGTGCAAGCTATTCTGCTTTGTAAACTGCACAAAAAGGTACTGCTTTGCACCCAACGTTTAGCACCTTACAAAACCCATCCTGTCTGATAGGGGCCTTCGAAGGGATCCACAGTAAAGTTAACAGTTAATTTCAATACAAGAGGTACAATGGTCTGATGTCTGGTGTTTTCATAGGTGTGTGTGTGTGTGTGTGTGTGTGTGTGTGTGTGTGTGTGTGTGTGTGTGTGTGTGTGTGTGTGTGTGTGTGTGTGTGTACATAACACATTTTGTGTAGCTTGTGTTCAAGCATAGCTAATTCATATTTGCATTTCACTCAGCTACACACTGTAGCTAATGTAACCAATCTACAAGCTCAATCTACAAGCTCACAGTGCATTGTGTTGTGAGCTTTTACAGTAGATCTGTTATTTTCGCTGAAAGTTTTCTCATCATGACATGCCCAGAATAATGCCACAAAATGCCAAATAAATATTACATGACCAAATGAATTCAGCAAGTTCATCATCAAGTCAACCTCAGTCTATAAATATTGATACAGATTATCACAAATCTTTTCTGAAATGCAGATTTGAATTAATGGCACTAATTATAAGTCCCAGTAACTGTTGTCGATCATCCCCTGCTGCTATCCCTTTCACCTCGTTCCTCTCTGCGCCTTCCCCCCTGCAATACTCTGGAGCCTCACTGGGGAGGCGCACCTTTGGCAAACCCCTGCTCTAATAGCATACCTACTGTACCTGCAGGGCATGGTCCAGCCATACACCCTTTACCACACACTCACCTATCACAGGACATCTGTCACTCCCTTCCCACCAGTGTTGATTTTGACAACACATTTTGACTTAGGCTTAGTCATAGTCTTTAGTTTTGGTCATATTTTAGTCACCTGAAATGTTTTACTTTTTGTCTAGTTTTAGTTGACTAAATATCATAAGATTATTGTCGACTAAATCTACAGTTGATTTAGTTGACTAAAATGTATTTTGGCAGGCCTTGATGGCGTCATGGCTGATTTTACACTTGGTTGCGTGCTGAAAATAGCCGCTCTACAAGCTCAAGGCATCGCGTTACGACTCGTTATGAGCTTGTAGATCTGCCACAAGCGCAACACCCGAGCGCAACAGCCAAGCGCAACCAAACATAAAATGACTTGTCTTAGTTCTACTGGATCTCTTCTCCACTCTTCATTCCTTGACATCTTAGTCTAGTTTTTATTTGTTGACAAAATTGTCAATATGTTTAGTCTTAGTTTTAGTCATAGTAGCTTAGTTTTTATTTTGTTTTCATCAGTGAAAAAAGGTAGTCGACGAACATTTGTCGTCCTAGTTTTAGTCAACGAAATCAATACTGCACCCCACCCTGGCCAACCCCCCACCCTCCAAGAGCGTCCAAGACTCTTCTCCCTCCTGGCTCCCAAGTTGTGGAATAACCCCCCCCCCCCAGTCAGGGCAGCAGACTCAATCCCCATTTTCCACAGCTGTCTGAAAACCCTAAATTGCTGTTGTAATTTGGCCTTTATATACTGTAGTAACTTCATTCTAAGTAACCCACCTAGTCATGTGTCTTGCCACTGTTAGATGACACCCAGCTGTATTTCGCTTTTAAATCTATACGGACCCTAGTAAACTGTCTATTTTAAAAGAATGTTTCACTTACATCAAGGACTGGATGTCACAAGACTGAAGTCCTTATCATAGCACCTAAGAGCAACCATAGTGAAATAAAGCAGTTTATGGGTCCATTAGCGGCTAATTTCACTCGGGTTTCAAATAACCTAGGAGTTCTATTTGACCAACATATGAACTTTGAGTCACATGTTATAAAAGTGGTCCAAACTATAGTTTCTTTCAACTAAGAAACATTGCCAAAAATCAGGTCTTTTAATAACACCTCAACAACCTACTATTACAGTCTGGTCTATACTATGTGACTGACAACTGAATGGGACCTGGTTAAAAACAACAACGTTGCCATTAATTCTAAAAAGTCTTCTAAATCCTGACCTTTTTTTTCTGAAAAACTTCAAATATGTATTTAAAAATTACCAAAAAAAAAGTTGCTATACACTGTACATAGCAACAACAACCCCAAAAGGGGTTCCCGTCTTGAAAGGTATAGTTACAAATAGGGGTTCCCGCCCTAAATGGGTCTAAAAAAAACATTGAAAATAAGTTAAAAACACAGAAAAGAAGGGTTCTGCTTTTAGATTTTTACAATAATAGTGCTTTTTTAAACTGTCAAAAGATATTTGAGAGTGATCCTTTTGTAAACACAGCTTTTATTAGTAGGCCTAACTGCAATTTGATTACCATATTATTCGTTGTAATTGTAACTGATTACACTGAGGGGGGTTTGTCCACTTGCACACATTATCTCCAAATCTACAGTAGTGGATTGTCATGAAACTTGAGCGTGTTCATGCATGAACCATTTGAGTGACATTATGACCTTTTTTCTAGTGCTGCCCTCAAGCCCAAATGTCAACTTTGCACACCAGGACCAGGTATGTCATAATGATCTAATTGGCAGATTACTAAATTGTACAAATTGTGTGTAACAAAAGCCCATAGCCATTGGCCTGATGGGACATGTCCTGCTAGTGGGGCTTTTAGCGTCTTAAAGTCTTTATTTGGTGTGTATTTATTTCGTGCAATTAATTTGCATACATTTAAACTGCTGTTTCTGTTTGTGTCTTGAGTACATACAGTACATACCACACAGAACACAAATATTGAGTGGCAGAAAAGCAACGTAATGTTTTAACAAAACAAGGTAGATCTTTCACCTCGAATAAAAGCATCAACCTGTATGAATGAGACATCACCAAATTAATGTTTTTCAGACATGTTAAACACTTGACATGATGAACAATTAAAACTGCAAAATCTGATTTCTTTTCAGATTTTTTTTAGATATCAAGCTTTCGGTCATACTGTAGACCTTCTTCAGGCAACAATGGGTGCTCGACAATGATGTTCATGGGGGAGTTAGTTATGATTTTGTGCAACATGTTTAACATTTTGGACTACCTCCAAACAGGTACAGTATATGGCCTCACACACTCCCTGTGATCTTTGGTGCCCACCAAAGGGGGGCCGGACCCCAGGTTGGAAAGCACTGCCATAGTAAAGCCCTCTAATGGTGGACAGGTACTTTAACCGTTTTTTCTTTTATTTTGGACAACATGACTTTTTGACTTGACTTTTTTGGTTTCGTTCATTTTTAGCCTCACTAGTGGTGATGATGACGGATGATACATTTGGCAAGCTGCCAAACATGATACCTCGAAAAACCACTTGTTGGATTTGCTATGCTATGTATGTGTAAGAGGATGACCGCTACTGATTTTTAGTTCATCCTTTCCTCCACTGTCACCATTAGGCCAAAATGTCCACTTACACACGCGATATCTCAAATTCTAATGAGTTGATTGCCATTAGAATTGCCTAGTACAGGAGCATGGAGGACTTTGGTGACCCCATGCCCTTTCCTCTGGCGCCACCCTAAGGCCAAAACTTAAATTTGGAGCTAAATTGAGAACACACCGTGGAACACCGTGGCACACCTGGGCCCGCCGGATGCACCACGGTGGATTTAAACCCACCACAACCTCCACGGTGGTGGGCAGGCACTTTACCACTGTGCCACCCAAGCGCCTTATTTGTATTGTTTTGATTAGTTATGTAAATTAACACATTGTTGTGTGGATGTATGTGTATCTGTGTGTACAACATGGTATATGACCAAACAACGTGTGGCTTCTAGCTGAACCGAACTGAAATGAAAACAAAAATTGGGTGATAAATAGTTGTTCATAAAACGTCAAAGCTATTTAAAAACAATTGTATCCTTGTCGTCCTCTGCCTTTGATGTAGCCTACAGTTGTTCCTGCCAAAGCTTTGCCAAAATGGTGCCTTTTTCCTGTCCAAAATCGACCCATAACTGAAACAGTGGGAGGTTGTTTTGGAGCAAATATACACCGTTTCCAGAGCTAAAGTAATTGGAAGAAGTTTTGGCAGGATCAGTTTTTGCCCTTCTCAAACTTAGTCTGGCAGTGACAGAGCTTGACATAGAAGTCCCAACTCCAGCCATATAGTGTAGACATCTAAAGCCGCTTTTACAACAATTTACCATAGCTGATCATTCAGTCGCTAGAAAAGCCTGGCTGTGTATGGCATCCATTGTCACCAGTTCAGACCTTCAGTGCCTTAGACAATCTGAAAGGACCCCAGGGCCATGTCAAGCTAATGATGCAGCCAAAGGTAATTGGATCGACTCGAGCTCCTCAGGCAGAGTATTAGAAAGTCCTCCTAATCAATGTCAGTGGCAGAAAGACAGAGGGTGCTTGGCTTTCACAACCAATTAGATTTAGCAAAGGCAGCTTTAAGGACCATTCATTCATTGAAAAACAGAGACACAAATCCCTTCTGTGGACTGGTAGCATTCTTTAAAGTTGTTCTTCTCTTATCAAATGTCAAATGGTAGACGGGACAGTGGTGGGAAAGGAAGGAATAATGGATTCTGAAAACAAGACAAGTATCAGTGTTCGACTTAAAATATTACATCAGTGACAATTAGATGGACACGCACGCACGCACGCACGCACGCACGCACGCACGCACGCACGCACGCACGCACGCACGCACACACACACACACACACACACACACACACACACACACACACACACACACAGAGTTGTATCACTATAGGTTGATGACAGTCTGACTGTAACTTGAATAAAACATGAACTGATTTAATTTCCTCACTTATTTCAGTTCTCCTCGCTTGGCTCTTTCTCCTATTTGTTACTATTCTATGAAAAAGAAAGAAATGAGGAAAGGGAAACGTATAAGGAGTGGTTCTGGACTACTGAATTAGAATTTGGCTTGTGTGAGGCTCACATACTACAGTTGAACATCACACACCTTTAAATATTGGTAAAATAAAGACATTATTGTACTTTAATTACTAATACTATTTGAAGATACATTTGGAAATAAATGCCCTCTACTAAAGATTCATTCATTGGCTTATTATTGTATCTGACTGATGGCACTGAAGTTATGGATGCCATTATTATTAACAGCAAATACTGAAAGGAAGCTTGAACAATCAGGAAGATTAAAGAATTTGGAGAATCCTGTGACTAATGTATATTTATAGTAATTGGTTGTGAAATCTAGTTATTCCAGGTTGAGACTGGTACATCTTCCTCAATGGACTTATACAGTTTACCTGCCTTTTTTCTCCCAAAGGCTATGAAGAATTCCTGAATTTCCTTTAGTGTTCAAAGGCTGCCACCTAGTGGGTATCCATATTTAATACAAGTGTGGGAGGTAGCCTAAAAATGCAACTACGACTTGGGCACTGAGGGCAGTGGTGGAAAGTACTGTGCTTAAGTACAATTTTGAGGTACTTTTACTTTACTTGAGTATTTCCAATTTTCAATACTTTTACTTCTACTCTACATCTCTCTCTGCCAGGCGCGGTTTCATTCTCATAGACCGAAAATTCCCCTGCCGTGCGAGGTCTCCAACTTTAGTAAAAATAAACAAAACTATTTCACTACTCACCAAAACAAAGCCCGTTTTGGGTTGTTGAAAGTCTATTCTCCAGGGTGGGAAGCCTCTCAGCAGCGCACCTTCTCTGTATAATACACTTTTTGGGCAGAAAATAAAATATGTCCGCCAGATGGAAATTATTTAATTATAAAGCGAACATTTGTACTCAAATCTTTGCTTCTGGGGGTCCCTGGAACAAAATATTTGAGAAGGGGGTCCGTGGCCAAATACATAATCGTTTTGGGGGTCCTTGACTGTCTAGCACTTTTTGTCAAGGACTTTTTCATGTCAAGGCTTGACATGAAAAAGTTTGAGAACCACTGCTGTAGAGGGCGCAGTGGAGTAATGTTCAGTCCAGCAAATCATTTCGGGCCCCGTAGGATATCCATGTTGACAATATGTTGTGTCCGTGTGCAGCTCGTGGAAAAGTGGAGATATTTGATTAAACACACGTTTTATGCCAGAACTAAGTGCGTGGAAATGAAACTAGATGACAATAGCGTGACCCCAATTCGTTATTGGGCGAGTTCAGAGTAACTACCAGCCAGGGCTAAACAACGGAGACAACATTCATGCCCATCCACAGACAATGGGACAGGTAAACACGTTTTCTCTACACCAGGGGTCTTCCACGTTTTTCAGGCCAAGGACCCCTTAGCTGAAAGAGAGAGATGAAGCAGGGACCCCCACTACATTGTTTACAATTGTGTGTTGTAGATTAAACTATTTCATAGATTTAAGATAGCTTCATAATAGCCTACTTGTTTGACAGCACCATCATCAGTAGTGTAAATTCAGTTTTCTTTGTACATTTCAGTTAACCACTTAAACCTGCAATACTTAGTACTTGATTTACTCCTCTTCCCCCCTACACCAAACTTCTTTGCCAACAAGAGTTTGTAGATCTGCTATTTTCAGCTATGTTCTCCTCAAAATAGGGATGCTAGGGTTCAAGTGGTGTAAAAAAGTATCACACAAAGATTTGGTGGACTCCTGTTGAAGACCCCTGCTCTGCACATAACAAAGTGCTAATCACATGCTGCTCAGAGATGTTTAGAAAGTTATAAAGATTATGACAGACAAAACAGTTAACACAAAGTTAGCCCATGGGACCATCTGTATTTTGGGTTTTCACCTGATTGATTGATTGATTGATTGATGTACTTTATTTAGTAAGACATGAGAACAGTACATGCCAGTATATAACAGTACATGGAAGTACAAATTCACAACTTCTTAGTGAAAAAAACTAAACACAATATTTTGTCAAAGAAGCACTATGTAACATTCTTCTCCCCCGGATTTGAACGCGGTTTCCTGCTCAAGTGCTGACATTTTAACCATTCAGCTAATAGAGCCTGCTTGCTTGCTCATGGGAAAAATTGAATCTTGGCCATCAGGTCAAAATGCATGTAGGATCCTGTGTCTAGGTCAGACCTTTGACATGATCTAAATGTCTCAATAGAAGAGCAGGGAGACAAAATACAACCACCCCAGTTATGTAAGTTATTATTGTATTAACATACTCAACCATACAGATTGGACACAATTACATTTTATTCCTTAAAACAAAGTTACATAGTAAGGCTTTAAGTAAAACCAACTTAACTAGTGTGTGTACAAATAGGACAATTCGTTCTTTGCAGCTATGCTACCACCACATGCTGCCACTACTTGTATTTAAAGTGTATTTAAAGCCCAGGCAATAAATCTCATTGAACAAAATAGTGAAACCCATAAATCACAATGTAAACAAAGCCAGTTCAGACTGGGCTTTTTGAACTGACCTCCTACCATCTGTTTCTTTTCTTGTAGGGATGTTTTTGATTCATAGCTCTTCCCTTGCCCACCAACAAGTGCCACTCTAGATCCCCACAAAGGTGAGTGACACGCACGCGTGCGCACACACACACACACACACACACACACACACACACACACACACACACACACACACACACACACACACACACACACACACACACACACACACACACACACACACACACACACACACACACACACAAACTGTATCTTCCCATTGCAAATTTCTGTAAAGAAGCTGAACCCTTGTGGGCCTCAGTTACCAGGAAATGGCCCCCTGCTCTGTGGTTGACTTTTCCTCATGAGTGAATCACAGGGAGTGGGAGAGCTGAGTGCGTCAGGCCCTGGCTGCCCCACTGCTCACTGACCCCTGCCCGCCATCCTCAGCACTGCATGGGATGGGGCAGACGGCTGGGGAAAGGCCTTATATGGTCCATGGAATTGCCGTGTCAGACGCACTTCCAGGCCTTGCACTGCAAACGCAAGGAAGGAATGGTCTACTCCAGTGTTTCCCCAAACAGTGGGTCGGGACCTATTTGTGGGTTGTGGGTCCATCTTTACGGGTTGCGAGTAAATATCCCCTTTTATTCCCTTTTTATTCCTACATTTAGTTTTTAATTATTTCCAAAATTCCCCCCAAAAATCTACTATCTATTTTTCATGAATTAAAAACAAATTCAGACATTTTTCTAAATAATTTCATAAATTAATACCAAAAATCTCAGAAATTCCATAAATTTGAAAACATGTTTAAGAAGTAGTGAAAATAGCCGATCTCCAAGCTTGTAGATCTGCTATTTTCACTAGTTTGGGTCCCGGGCAAATTTCTCTTTTGGGTTTCGATCTAAACATTTTGGGAACCACTGGTCTACTCTATGCATGTACTACCTCAGGATCTTTGTCTGTAGGCAGAAGGCGAGAAAGGGGCTGGTAACTGTTTTATTTGTGTAACACAGGGCTATGGCCACAGAACAGCTCTTTGGCTTTGATTACTGCTTTTTTTAAAAGGGCTACTCCTAGAAAAAGGTTTTTATTCCCGTAATTTGTGGTTTGTCTGTGTGTGATAGCATTTTCAAGCTTGAAAGTGTGACTGAGGTGAGAAGATGCAGTGATGTACATGACGTGCATCTCAGTAAGACGGCTCATTCAGTCTATAACATGTGGTGTTATGACCTTTTCTAGGACAAAACGATTCAAAATAATATTTTGACTCGTTTCTCATTTCTTGCTTGTGTAATCTTGTCTGTACAGACACATATTATGTGTCAGTACAGACAAGATTACACAAGCAAGAAATTGGACAGAATTTGGCATAATGACTAGAATGTTAGAATTGTACCTGAACCACTTACTTGAGCCCTAGCTTCACTAAGGCAGATCTACAAGCTCACGCTCACACATTAGAATTGGGGGACCCCCCACCCTGACAAGCTCATGGAATTGTAGGAGTTGAGGCATTACATTTAGTTTGACTCGGTTCCACAGATAAATATTGTGAAAATAGCAGATCTACAAGGCGTTGTGAGCTTGTAGATCGGCTATTTTCACAATGTTTGCCTCTTTCTTATATTATTTGACAATTTGGCCAATGTTTGACCAGTTTTTTTTGTATAGTTTGTTGATTACTTTTGATGTAGTAATGGTCTTTTTTTTTTTTTGTATTAAAAGTCCTTAAATTGTCACTTCACTGTCATCTGGGGACCCCCCCCCCCAAAAAAAAAAAATCATATGGTGACCCCCCTGGGGTCCCGACCCACAGGTTGAGAACCACTGCACTGTAGGATGCCAGGTCTGCAAATGACCTGGCATCCTTCTACATAACATGCTATCTAAATTACATTTTAGCCTTTGCATAAGCCTGCAGGTCGTAGAGGCTAGGACAAGTCTGAAGAGGTGAGTCTTCAGACTACGGCGGAAGATTAAAATGACTATTGCCTAACCTTACTGAATATGACCTGGTGGAGGCTAACTTTTTTTTAACTTCCAGTATCTGCAATCTATACATGATTACATCAGCACTTCCTGAGAACAATTCAACTTTCTTCCTTTAACAAAACTCTTTTTAGACGGCCCTTTGTTAGCGCAACCCGTCCCATTACTACAACAATGATATGAGGTCATAAACATACAATCAAAACTGTAGCACAACATCTGTGCACTGTAGTGACACAGTTTATCGTCGCTGTCAGGTGGTGGAAACCTCATATGTCCAAATCTGTTACTTACAGTATCAGGATTCCAATTCAAAAACAGCTAAAGTAGCAGATCTACAAGCTCCAAATCTCAAGCTTGCAGATCTGCTACTTTTGATGCTTTTATGTGACTCTGTAGTATGATCAAGAAGGGTACGAACAAAACACAAAAAGTTAAAATATGGATATACTGTAGGAGGTTTCTGCCCGACAGCAAGCCTCTCCAGTCAAACCGGCCAGCTGATGATCTCAGACGGCTCAAAATAGGGCCTCTTTAATCACAGGCTAGAGTCCCTTTGATGTGTGACTTTTAGGGTCTGTGAGTTACTGTTCTTCAGGAAAAGTAAACTTTAGGTTACACGAGGCCACTGTCCGACTTTTCCATAATGGTTTTAACAGCTGCAGTTGCATGTTCTTTATATAGAGAAATGAACTGTTCCTTTTATGCATAAAACTAGGTTACAGCTGGCTGGGGTCAGATGATACAACATTTAAAATGTATAATGGATTTACCCGTTGCAGTGTGGCGAGGCATGTTGTTATAATATTAGTTTAATTAGGTCAGGGCGGTAGTTTAGCAGCTGGAAAAAAAACTGGTTACTGTGTATATTGTGGAAAATGTGCCAAAGACAAGCATGGACCCGACACACATTCGTTCCAGCTAAAGTCTATTAATGATTCTTTGGATTAGATCCTTGCAGGGGTTATGTCAGGTAGACCTCAAATACAGGGCTACAATAATAAACAAGACGGGGTCGAGGAACGGCATGGCTTCCATGTGGATCTCTGCCACCATGTGGTCATCAGTCATGTAGGACATCACTACTGTGATGTCATTCATCGATGACATCACTATTATGTCGTCAGTACTATGACGTCATTCATCTCATTTTTTGGGCAAAGTTTCAGCCCTATTACAGACTCCACTGACTTCCAGTATAACATTATTTCAAAAAGTATGAAAAAATGTCCAGTTGTTTGTGAGATTCTACCTGGAACACAGGCACACAGACAGTCAGACCCTCTTCTAGATGGCTCCCCGCTACCATAAAAATCATTGTAAATATTACCACCTTGACCAGATCTATCCAGTAGCAGAGGCAAACGTAGCAGTTTTTGCTGCAACCGGAGATTGTTTATTATATGAATACACCATAGTGATCACGCTGAGGGTTTCAATGCTGAGTTCCCCTGAGGTCAACTGAAATTACATGAAACTGTGCTGCTCTTTGAAGGGGTGGTGGGCTGGCCTATATACTGTTTCCACTCATTTTTCACCATCTCTCTCTCTCTCTTCTGTCTATTTATGTCTGTCTGTCTGACTGTCTGTCTGTCTGTGTCTCTCTCTCTTTCCATCCTGTCTCTCTGTTAGTCTCTGTCTCTCTCAACCCCTTGATTATTTTCCAAACTGCCACGTTGCTGCAGTGTGCGTGCACGTGTGTGTGTGTGTGTGTGTGTGTGTGTGTGTGTGTGTGTGTGTGTTTTGTGAAAGGAGCGCGTTGATGCACAGAGAGCTGTCTGTCTGAACCTTGAACAGACAGGGTTCAGTGTATGAGCTGTCATTAGTCAACATGGCACCATGAAGACACACACAAACACAACACAAACACAAAAGATAAGCGGGGCTTCCCCATCTACTGTACACCCACACCATGTCTGCTGCGTCCACATGACTCAGGGAAGATGACACCAGCAGCTCTAGGGTTAGGGTGGGTGGGTGCGGGTGTCTTCGTGCCCCCTCAACCACACACCCTTTTATTCACACAACAACAAACCCAGGAGGGGCCGGGCCTGGTGGTATAGGGGCGGGTCGTATGGTAATATTCTCCAGAGGAAGTGAGCGCAGTGTGGTGGAATGTTAGATGCCATTAGTGGGGAACTGGAGGCTGAGGGAGGGAGGCTTGGCTAACGGTTAGCCCCGCTACGCATGAGCCCTGGACGGGGACTACTGAGGGGAAGGCTCAGCCTGAGACGGATGAAAAGTAAACATGCCTCACTTCACAGTGGTGCCGGTGGAGGACCGCGCTCAGACCAACTATGACAGCCTGGAGGGGATTAACTGGGTGGATTACAGAGACACTGGACAGGGGGGCTTCCCGGGACACCAAGACACTGTCAGCTCTGATGGTGAGTTTCACAACTTTTTGGCTTGTTTGTTAAGTTTTATACTCTCATCTCTGACGCAGTAACACAACAACAACTCCACTTAATAAGAAGTGTTTGTAAGTTGCTGAGACGTTAGAGACCCACGCACGACAGCGCAGGAGTTTGAACCCTCAGGCGAGGCAAAGCGTGGGAATGTTTTACATTGTCCTGAGATCTCCCCTGAACAGCTGGCTTTACCGTTACCATGGCAATTCTCCAGGGCCCGCAAGCACTTTTTTCCCCACCCACAGCAGCCAGCCAGCCAGCCGGGTCGTATTTTTGACAGCTCACTCACGGGGAATGTTTCAGGAGCAACACTTTTATTGTTGTTTTATCCAGACAATCGTTTAGATAAAACTCCAGGAACAAACACATTTTTGGTTGTGCCCGTCTCATGCCACAGATGTCTGTGGTGGTGACAAAGAGACAACAATGTTCCATGCCATGCAGGGGGGGCCGGGTGATGGGGGGCCGGGGAGAGGGGGGGAGGGGGGGGGGGGGGGGGGGGGGGCGGGTTGGGCGTTGGACCAACCCTGTTGTAACAAGAAAAGGCCTCAAGTGTTCTTTCACACAAAAGATGGAGCAGCCTTTGTGCCAGCAGAGGATTTCCTTTCAAGACATGGTGGCTGAGCGGGCTGTCCCACCTCTTCTTTGTGCCTCGGCTTGTCTCTCTCTCTCTCTCTCTCTCTCTCTCTCTCTCTCTCTCTCTCTCTCTCTCTCCCCCTCTCTCTCTCTCTCTCTCTCTCTCTCTCTCTCTCTCTCTCTCTCTCTCTCTCTCTCTCTCTCTCTCTCTCTCTCTATTGCTGATATAGATTACATAATTATGTGGCAGGGTTTGATACAATGTGCATGACCATTTTTCAGTTTTACTTTTTATGAATTTGAAGATTATGAAACTGCAGAAAATATACTGAAAATATACTAAAAGCCTGTCAAAGATCTGCGTTATCTCACAGCTCTTACAGCATGCAGATACTAGTTTAAGGAAGTATTGTTTTATTTAATTTATCCATAACCAGATTTACTGTACATACAGTATACCAGTCTCATATTCGCTGTTTATAGTCTGTGCATGCGTATATCCATTCATATATCCATTGGTGATAAATGTATACTGTATTCATGCATATATTCACTGGTGATAGATTTATCATCTTATATCTTAAATTATCTCTCTGTTTCTTGCCTCCACCACTGTATCTACAATTTACAATTTAGGCATTTAGCAGACACTCTTTATCCAGAGCGACTTACCATGCAAGGTAAACGCATACATCAAATGCAGAGAGACAGTGTAGTGCCTCAGTAAACTAGGATCACAGCAGGTAAACCAAGAACCTAGCATCAGTCTACACAATATACTATCAAAAAATGCATCTGTACATTGAAACTATAGGATACCAGGAAAACAATGAACTTCTCCTGACAGAAGGAAGGGAGGACAGAGAAGGAAGGTGGAGATTGAATGAGAAGCTGGTTGCCGCTGGGCAGGATTATATGAGAGAGGGTGGCTCCAATTTGTGTGGGCTGAGGCGGGAACTGAACTGGAGGGATTGTGTTCGTTAGAGAGTAACCTTTAATACAATACACTCCCATGGGAGTGGCCGTTCCAGCACCGTTCCAACAGGGTGGCAGGGACACGTGCACAGACCCTGGCTGGCCATCTATGTAGGACTGTCTATCCACAGCGTTGTAGCAGGCTAGTTTTGTGATGGATTTTCTACAGCCTTGAAGAACCTCCCTGGAAATTACCACGTGTGTGTGTGTGTGTGTGTGTGTGTGTGTGTGTGTGCCTATCATGCCTATGTCTATAATGCATTATAAACATGCATATATGGCATTATAATTTGCTTATAACACTGCATAGTTTTATGCATTCGTAAATACTCAAAATGCTTGAATATTGCTTCGTAACATTAATTTATAACACATTATAAGCCCTACCAAGCCATGTGGCGCAGAGGGCAGGAGCCTATCTCTTGTTTCTGTAGCGTGAGTTGGCTTGATGTACAAGTACACCCCCTGGACATGACACTAGTATGTCGCTGGTACTTACACCCCAATCCAACCCTTGATGCTGAGTGCCAAGCAGGGAGGCATTGGCTCCCATTTGTATAGTCTTTCTTTGCTATGACCCGTCCTCCCAATCTCAGCGCGGACACTCTTCCCACAAGCTGAGCTGGTCAAGGGTCTATATTCTATAAGGTCAAGTATAAATGCATTATAATCTGCTTTCAATTGTATAATTGCAGTTCTGATCTGAGCTTGTACATTTACTATTTTTTGAACATTTTTGAAAAGCCTTGAATATATATATATATATATATTTTTTAAACACAAATGTTCTCTTCTGGGGGCCCCTGGCACAAAACGCCAAATATATACCAAATTGGTGGATCTTGGCACGAAAAGGTTTGAGAACTGCTGTAGGAAGTGTTGAAGTGCAGTGTAGAGGAGATGAGCATGCTTCAGTGGGCTCAACAACACTAAGCATTCCAGCCTCGGAGGAGGCCGGAATCTCGGGACACGGCGACCTAGTTGTCTCCTAGGATTTGTGGAATGCATGGAAGGCATCGTTTTAATGCGGGGAGGAATGCTTAACCACTTAAACCCCAGCATCCTTATTGTGGGGATATTTTCAGCGAAAGTTTTCCCCACAATAACAGAAAACAGAAAATACACTCGTATAGAGCCCTGAGGGACTCCGGTCAACCATATGGGGTTTAAGTGGTTAAGTATAACAAACCACCTAGTAATTCAATACAGTTCACAATGCATACAGTATCAGGATTGTGAAGGTGTTTCAACAGTGGTATCTAAATGTAGTGTAATGTAGTTTAGTCAAATAGAGCTGGTTTAGATTAGTTGTTTTGTTGGCAGTAATGCAGACAAACACCATATGTCCTTAATTGACCTGGAAGGTTTCTTAAGTCTGTTGTCTCTCTCTTTTTGTCTCTCGTTCTCTCTCCACTCCCCCCTCACTTTTCTTCTACCTCCTCTCTCTCTCTCTCTCTCTCTCTCTCTCTCTCCCTCACTCTCTCTCCACTCCCCCCTCACTATTGCCATAGTTCACCCCCCCCCCACCTCAATTCATTCTTAACTGGGCAGATCTGTCACATCCCATTCCTCTAACTCTTCATCTCTCGCTTTCCATTCTTTTGCGCTGAACGAGCAGGAGCAGAGAACAACAGTAGAGCTTCCACTGGCGAGTGAGAGGATGATTGATGAGGAAATACAGCACACACTCATACAGTTATACAGTTTTTGCTAGTATTCATGTACTAAAATTAGGTATCTGCTAAATAGGCATTTAAATGCTCTTATCCAGAGCGACTTACAGTAAGCAAGGTAAACACATACATCAAATGCAGAGAGACAGTGTAGTGCCTCAGTACTTTTACTGGAAGTTTTCATTTGGACATAGTAGTAGTAAGGTGGACATTTATATGTTGGCTATTAAAACATAGCAGATCTACAAGCTCGCAGCACGTCACTTTGTGCCGCAAGCTTGTACATCTGCTATTTTTTATAGCAGATTGTTTGGAAGATTTTCAATTCTTTTTGAATTTTCTAAACACTAATTTTGTCTTCTGTGGGTCCCTGGCACAAAAAAAGAATTAAGATCGGGGTCCGCAACCAAATACATATCAATTTGGGGGTCCTTCCTTGGCACGAAAAAGTTTGAGAACTATTGGCCTAAACATCTCAGTACCCTTTAAAACTTGTTGGAGTAACTGTATAGGGTGGTGACACATGGAGGGAAAGGGTGGGGATGCAGACTCCACTCAAAGGAGAGAGTGTGTAATGGATGAGTTCATAGTGTGGGTGGTGGGACTGGGTGTACTTTCTATGGCTGAGCCACAGCATTACGTCCAATGGAGTGTTTCCCTAAACAATGGGGTGGGACCCATTTTTAATGGGTCACAAGTTTAATGGGCCCTACGTTTTCTTTCTCATTATTGGTTATTCATTCATTATTTCAAAAGGTCAAAAAAGATATTTCAAATGACTTTCAGAAATTGTTAAAATAATATTTTTTGTCCCCATAACTATTCTATATACACAACCTGTCGCATTGTGAGCTTGTAGATCGGCCATATTCAATATTAAATAGGGCCTAAAGGACGACTTCAACCTATAAAATAAAAGATAAAATGGTACCATTTCTTTCAACTCGGTCTGTGTCTCATAGGAGGGCTGTGGACACTTCAGAAACCTGCCTACCAGTGACATCATCATTAGGCTGTTTTTCTGATGTCATTTTTATATTTCTTTTATTGTATTATCGCAAGAAAAATAGCTTCCATTATTGCATAACTTTCCAGGAATAGATTGATAATGTCACTGGTAGGCGGATTTCTGAACTGTCCACAGCCCTCCTCTGAAACACAGAGTAAGTAGACAAAAATGGTCCCAATAATGAGCATTAGTGAGGCTCAATTATATGAAGATATGTTGAAAATGGGTGAAGTCATCCTTTAAGTGGTTAATTCTTCATTCAGGTTTGGGTCCCGAGGAGAACCAGAGGAGAAATGTATCTTTTGGATCTGGAGCTAAAATAATTTGAACCAGGGGTGTAATGGGTGAGTTCATAGTGGGGGTGGATGGGTGATGGGTGAGTTCATAGTGTGGGTGGGTGGGTGGGTCTGGATGGACTCTATGACTGAGCCACAGCATTACGTCTAATGGAAGCAGAAGGGTATGGATGGACTGTCACAGTGCTGAGTCTGTTCAGCCTGTGAGCCCGGCTCTGTTCTGCACAGGGCAGCACTGGACTGAACACTGCGGCCATTGTGGACTAGAGTTGCACTCAGCCTAGTTTTAGGGGAAAAAAGCTTTCAGGGTACCTCAGTGCCTAAACAGGGGAAACCTTGTTTTTTGTATTAGCAGTACACACAACAACACACCATAAAATACAATTCACCACCCACATTACTTCTAAATCCGTTTACAGACAGACGGCATGTCATCCTTGGAGACGTGTGGGATTGTGTTACGCAAGCTGTTGAATTGTAAAAATCTAATTTCCTCATTTGTAGAAGGCAAAGGTAACGGAGACAACATTACAGTGCTTTTTTTACCTTTCAAACTAATCAGGATCAGGAGTTTACCACTTTTAACCTGGCATTGGATAGCCTACGCCCTACAGGAACAGTGGGCATCTGTGGGCACCTCGAAGTTAAAGGGGAAATTTCTTTCCTAAATGTAAAGAAATTAAGAATTTGGAAAATGGTCACTGTAAGTACTGTAAAGTACAGTTAACGGGATTTGGACATGCACAGTGCATAATTATCAGACATAAATTTACCCTTCAACTTCTTGTTTATGCCCCAAATGACTGACTAGTGGCTAGCCACAGCTTTTGTATACTTTTCATGTATACTTAACATTACTTCAGACCATTTTCCAAATTATTATTATTTTTTTTACATTTTCTGCCCACTGTTACGGTTACCCTCTTATTTTGGGTATGTCCATTATACTGTAGGCAAATATTTTCAGAAATGGTCAAAAATAACGATCTAAAGTTATAGATCAGCTATTTCTTTGCTATACGTCACACAACAAAGTATATAGGGCTTTTAAGGTTACTGATAGAATGCCTCCAGGTGGGATGGGTGTTTCTAGTTTTTGCACCGAAACGTTTGAGTCTTGAGAGAGGAAACTTTAGAAACGTTGCCGTTATCTGCACATTGCTAGACAGAAAGTCACTTGGTATTGTGGAAAAGTACAAACCCTCCATGACACATGTGGGACTTCTGTCTGCCCCCATGGCCCTTAAGTTGGAACCTGTCATTATGTCATCAACACCACCTTGTAATATAACCATTTAAATGGTTATATTACAAGGTCAACATACCCTTGAGCAAGGCACTTATAGATGGCTCCATGCCAGTCAATAGTGGATGTCTGCATCTTTGTGCAACTGTCGTACTGGGCACAGTTTCCCAAACAGCGGGTCGGGACCCATTTTTGGGTGGTGGACCCATTTTTATGGGTTGCACTTGCAAGTAAATATCCCTTTTTTTGTTTCCTAATTTTTAATTATTTTTTTTATTAACATAACATTGTCTTTCTTTTTTTCTCTTATCGTGCAGCATATTTTAAGTTTTTTTATATTAAAATATGTATTTTTTAAGGATTTTAAAGGATAAGCAGAGAATAAGCATTGTGCTACAGCCTGTTTTCGGTCATTGAATTTGAATTTTGTGTGTGAGTTGGTTGGATTTGTTGTAAACAAAGACCGTTTGTTAATAAACCATTCATTCATTAGTTTTTTCAAAAGAAAAAATAGCAAAGAAATTATGTTTAAAAAAAAAAGTAGTGAAAGTAGAAGTAGTGAAAAGAGCAGATCGGCTATTTTCACTAGTTTGGGTGTCCCAGGGAGCTAAAACGTTTGGGAACCACTGATGCAGGGCATTACTGAAAAGAGAATGCAGCCGGCAATGCATGCGTGCTTCACAAACATTCCCAGGTTAAGTAAACAATAGCAGCTATAATCTAACCATAGCCAATGTGTCTGGTCGTCTGGTATGAAAGGCTGCTGGTGTTGTCCTTGTATTGAATGGCAACAGCCAGGGCTCAGAGAAGAGAGAAACCATTATGAAAGGGGTGTAACTGTATATGAACAGCAGGATGCTGCTGCTTGTGTTTTCCTGGCTGATCTTGGGGAGAGCGTGGCATGGCGTCCATTCCTGTCATTCTGTCTGACATGACATGACACTGTGTGTGATAGCGCTCGCCCTCTGGACAGATCAGCACCGTGGCAGGGCACAAATGTGGAACTGCTGACAGAAGTTAAGACAGATTGCACACACACAGACATACCACACACGCACGCACGCACGCGCGCGCGCGCGCGCACACACACACACACACACACACACACACACACACACACACACACACACACACACACACACACACACACACACACACACACACACACACACACACACACACACACACACACACAGACACACAGATACACACACACACACACACACACACACACACACACACACACAGCTGATTGTCAGTGTCCTGGGAACCGGTACATCTCTTTAGTGACAGCTGAGTGGCTAAACTGAACCACATGAGACGAGTGACAGAAAAAGACAGATGAAAAAACACAGCCTGAATTCACAATTCAAAATGTATAAAACACAAGACATGGGCATGTAATTACATAACTTATTATTATTTGATTTTCACAAATTTTCAACAACTTTCAAAAATGTTAAATGCCACAAATTTTCAACAACTTAAGTGATTAACTTACTTACCATTCTTAACAGAGTACAATAACATGTGTCATAGGTTTGCGCTATCAGTCATAGAAATAGCATGCCCCCCACATGTTCTCTTCCTGGATACCCCATTTTTTAAATTCAGCTTTCCATTGATGTCATTATAGTACTCAGTGCTGGAAAGTAACTACAGTAGTAGTACATTTACTTAAGTACTGTACTTAAGTACAGGTTTGAGGGACTTTTACTTTAGTGGAGTATTTGCAATTTTGTATACGTTTACTCCACTACATCTCAGAGTCAAATATTGTACTTTTTTCTCCAGTACAATTAGAAAACTTTCGTAACTAGTTAATTACTTTGTGGATTTGGATTATGATTACAAAACAATACATTAACCACTTCAGCCCTATTTAAACTTTGTCTATTTGAAAATAGCCGATCTACAAGCTCACAACGTGTCGCATAGCTCGTAGATCTGCTATTTTCAAAATATTTTTACACATTTGAAACCTGTGAAATGGGACATTGACACGATACTAGTAATTATACATTGCAGAATTGATACTTTTATTTAGGTGAAAAGATTGAGTACTTTTACCACCAACTACATTGCTTTTGAAGGATTGTTGTGGCTCACAATCAAGATAACTCTGTCTCAAAGTCAAACTTGTTTTGCATAACTAATATTTAGTCAGTAAAAAGATTCAGCTTCAATGTCAAAGACATTTTGTCAGTAGTTGTATTCCTACAGTACACTTTATGATGAAGTCTTCACATCCATAAAGTGTGGACAACTGACTTTGGTCTGACTTTGGATACCAGCCAGATAGCACTGCATAACACGTAATTATTTAGTACAGACATTTAAATCATGCATTGTGTACTATGTTTTTATATATACTAACTCTCTAGAAATAATAACAGCAAATGCAGACATTGATGTTCATACACAAAAGTCTATGGTGTTTCTGCTTTTTTCTGGGTGTGCTCGCAATATTGTAGTCCCACAGGGCTCCCACAGTATCCTGTTTGTGAGTGATATCATATCCTTACACCAGTAGAGCTCACTGTTGCCAGATTTTGCGAGAGAAATAAGCAACCAGGTCGATGAAAACAATGAAGCCCAAAAGAAGTGACTAAATGCCAAACTTTAAACCTATATACATCGGCTATTTGAAAATAGCCGATCTACAAGCTCACAACCCGTCGCGATGCAACCCATTGTGAGCTTGTCGATCTGCTATTTTCAAAAAAATGATTGGAAAGAAAGTGACAAAATGTGTTTTTTTAAAAACATTTTAGCAACACAAATCTGGTACGGGGGTCCGTGGCACGAGTTGCAGATGGGGGTCCGTGGACAAATGCATATTAATTTGGGGGGGTCCTTGACATGAAAATGTTTGAGAATAACTGGATTAAACAACATTAGGAAACAAGCCCAAATAAGCTACTACACTTTAGAAACAAGCATTGTCTCACTCTCAGCCCAAAAAAAACAAGCAACTTTACAGAAACATAAGCCCAACGTCGCTTATAATAAGCGGACATGGCAACACTGCTACTGAGGAGCTAACTAGCTTATAAAGCTTTTGTTCACAGCTTTGTTACATAGTAACCATGTACAGTACTTCAAAGTAATGGTGTGCACATGCAATATTTGGACAAAAACAGTACTAATGATTTAGTGAATTATAAGAAATATGCAAAAAGAAACATTGTTGTCCATAATTGGCCATCCACCTACCCTGGGAGCACATCGCATACAGTGACAGCAACATGCTCCCTTCAACTCTGGCTCAGATCATTTCACATTTACATTTCAGGCTTTTGGCTTACAACCTTAAGAGAGGAACTTGCAATTAATGAGGGGTAGGGGTTCAGTGCCCTTCTATCTTTTAACCGCTTAGACCCTATATATAATATGTCATTGTATATCAAATACAAGCTCACAACGCAACGCTTTGTGAGCTTGTAGAGCTTTGTGCAGAATGTTCATATATTTTGGCCTCATTATTTGTTCACAAATTATGCCCACAATAGGGATGCTAGGGTTCATGTGGTGAAAGTCCTAGTATTTCAGTGCAGTATCAGGTTCTGCAGGCTGCAGCCAGTGTCTGGCTACCAGGTACAGGCCCTTATAGGATCACTACTTTATTCTCTTTACATACACATCTGACTTTGTTCTGGGACGAATTTAAAATACCGGTAGCTGTGGCTTTAGTTAATGTTTTAATATTTGTAATGTATGGATCACACTCTGATTATTAGCAATTCATTGATAGTTGATTAATTGTTAAGATCTGTTAAATTATGTATTTGTACTTTGTCTGTAGTGTGGACTGAATTGAACCAGGGATCTTACTGTTACTGCACAGTCGCTGCTGTCCCCAAGTGCACCCCTCCTCCTGTTTGCATGCCATTGCATCATCCAGCATAAATGCCTTAAAAAGTTATCCTTAAAAGAAATGTGCATCCACTGTGTCACAAAATGTTTCCCTTGCATCAAGGCCTTCAAAGAGGGGGCTGACTGTCCTTTTGGTATTGTTCAAATTCTTCAGCATTATGCTGACGGTGCTGCAGGGTATTACAATTGGGTTCTGTTGAAAGACACCGGATTCTGCAAAGAAAAGGCAATTAAAGTGGGAACGTTTTTTAAGAAGATGGAGATGAGAAATTGACCTCTTGTAGGAATAGGAACATGCAAGTGTGAGAAAATCGAGGAGAGTAACATTGAGATAAAATATAATAATATAATAAAATATAATATACTGACATAATTGGCACTGCCCAGTCATTCATTCACTTCTTTAAAAACATCATACATTTTTTTAATGGCCTATTGCTGGGCATGGCAAATAAGCACTTTCAGATGAGCATTTAATAAATAATGCTTCCAGAATGATTCCAGCCCCATGCTAAACTCAGGACACAGTATGAAACTAAACTCATTGAAAGCCACTGTTGTAGACATCTCACCAAGAAAGTTTTTTTCATACGTTTCATTTGTGAAGAATACATGTACAACAATGCTGGAAAACTCATCAGGAGGTGCACATACCTACACGACCAGTATATGACCGCAACCAGCTTGTCTATAGGAGTCCTGTGTAGTTCATAACAACATAATCCTTCTCCATTTTGAGTCATTTCCCCTGTATCAGGTGTGCTCCATTTAGCCCTATTTAGTTAATTTGAGTCTTTTCTCCACAGCAGTGCACCTCTCCGCTTCCACCTTTGCCCCCTAAAGGTAGGCAGTCAATGTCACTGTCGTTGTCCTTTCCCTGTCATTAGCAGACATCAAAAGAAAGCAGCAGGCGAGCATTCCACTGGCCACTGTTCCCCATGAGCCATGGCCATTACAGCTAATGATGGCCTATTGCTGCTTTTCACCACAGGAACAGGAACAAGTGAGAGAATATTCTGTACCAATCTGAACAATTTGCTTCAAAGACCTTTTCTCAAGCCTCAGCTCCTGAAGAGCTGCATTTTAATTTCGGAAATTTAACATATTATATTGTATTTATTTCATTTGTATTTTATTCCTTCATTGTTTACACAGTCTGTATACTTTCCCCTACTATTTCAACTTTTCAAACCTTAATGAGTAAGAATATGTGATTATAAGTTACACCACCAGAGCTCAATCGATCCCAGTCTAACTGACACTTCCCATGAAAAAACATCCATCAAATCTATCTTTGTAAATCTGCAAGTAGTCCATCAGTGTTGAAATTGTCCCTTTGTTCAATGGCTTTAGTTACCTGTAATAAGTTAATATGGGTACCTGGTTAGTGCACTCAAGTCAGTAATAGTAAGTGCAGTCTAATTCAAGACAAAAATGTGCGAGTACATGCACTGTGAAAAATGTAGGTGGGGGTGCTCCATAATAATCTAATCTAATCTTGAATCTTTGTTTTCTCCCAAAAAGGCACATCCTCCTAGGATTTTACAAGGGCAATGATTCTATTGTGTTCCTGCATGTCCAGTTCATTGAATGGATATTATATATATTTAAAAAAAACAAAAAACACAAAGTGACTTACCAATAAAAAGTTAATTCCATCAGAGCATCAAAGTCATGTTGACTTAGGAAACACAGACATTGAAAAGTCAGTAGCTGTTCAGAATCTCTAAAGCAACATTGATCCACATTATGTAATCTGTTTTGGATTCAGTCAATAGGGTTTTTGCTATTAGTGGACATAGTGTGAACTTTAATATCTGTAATAAGTGTCATAAGAAGGCATGTCATGTGCTTTTCCTCTGTGGCAAAGATTATCAAATGAACCACTAACACACCTGTGCTGTTGTTAGCAGTGCAGGAAAATCAAGCACAACATACTAGTGTATGTATCATACAGTATACGCATTATACACTACATCCTACATACGGTATTCCTGGCTGAAAGATTCACATAATACTGTTTACTCACCTTTAGCATGGTTGCATGTGCTCCTACCACCGGTGATGAGTTGTAGAATGGACTGAATTTGTACATTGTGCGTGCGTGCGTGCATGCAGTATTCACACAAACACAGCAGCCACCATTGGGCACCACTAGTAGGGCCATTGATGCCAGCAAACCACACGAGGTAGAGCGAGTTAAGCTGCATTATTTCTCTGCTTCTCAATGTTGATTCATAAATGTTCATTAAAGAGGAAGTTTAGTAAAGAGGCTTTCACATCCTAAGGAGCTAATGGAGGGAGATATTGTTTTCCATGCTTAAGCGGCTTTAGAGAGCATGCTGACACACTGGCGTTTGGCAGTGGTGGAAGAAGTACTCACATTATTTACTTAAGTAAAAGTATCAATATCACAATGTAGAAATAGAAAGTAGAAGTCTGTTATTCAAAGTTTACTTGATTAAAAGTACTGAAGTATTGGCATCAAAATGTACCAAAAGTAGAAAGTACTACCATTTCACAAGTTTTCAAATGTATAATGTAATGTATAAAATGAAATAATTTAAAAATAGCAGATTTACAAGCTCCCAAAGCAAGGTGTTGTGAGCTTGTAGATCGGCTATTTTCAAACGGTCGGAGTATATATAGGGCTGAAGTGGTTAATGTACTGTATATTTAGTAATATTAATCAAAATCTAAAAAGAAACTAGTAACTCAAGTTTTCAAATAATTGTAGTGGAGTAAAAGTACCATAACTTAACTCTGAGATGTAGTGGAGTAGAAGTAAAAGTATTGAAAATTGGAAATACTCAAGTAAAGTAAAAAATACCTAAAATTTGTTTTAAGTACAGTACTTGAGTAAATGTTCTCAGTTACTTTCCACCACTGGCGTTTGGCTAATAATGGATGTAAAATTGTGTAAGATGGAATTTTCAACAAGTCGACAAGCTGCTGTTGTGTGCAGAATTGAAATAAGCCATCCATGTAGTGTCTTGTAAAATGTAGACGAGGGAAGGTTCTGACACCTGGTTATAGTGACATTGTAACACTAAAAGGATGTTTCACAAAGTATTTTGTCCAGAAATAGCTGTGCTGCGTAGGTCTTTTCAAGAAGGTTAGCACCTGAGGGTAAAACCAAAATGAGGAAAAGATAATCTACCCTGGCTGATCTTAATTGCATGATTGTATCATTTACCCCGAGGGGACGTCTGACTGTGAGGAAGCTTTCCATCTATCTATCATGAACTTCAAAGACATTTAGTTGAGTTAGACCTTTTTTTTAGTGAAAAATCTAGTAGGCAGACAGATATCCGGTCAATTAATCCAAGCTAATATACAGACATGACAAGACAACGACACCTGTACTGATCTTGTTGTAAACACACAACAAATTATAGTTTTTGAAGCACAGACACAAATTATCCGTCCATCATTGTCTCCGCCAGGCCGAAGGCGTGGCAGTCTGGCAGAGACTATGTTTTGCACCCTGTCCGTGCATCTGTGTGTCCGTCTGTGTGTCCGTCTGTCTGTGAACAGCTAATCTCCGGCACCGTTGGCCCGATTGCAGCGAAATTGTGCACACACACACTTCCCGGGCACCAGAGCAGAACCTCTGCCCCGAATTGTTCAGATCAGCCTGTTATAGCGCCACCGCAGGAGGCCGATTTTTGCAAAACACATTTTTTGATATCACTCCTACAGATTTTGTCCAAACATCACGCAAATGGTTACACAGTATCTCTATAGTCATGTGATGAAGACGGATCTGTCCGATATTTTTTATATTCCATCTTGATTGGTTAAGATTGGCTTCCAAAGATAGCAGGATTGTCAGTTTTGAACAAAATGCCCTAAATCATGAACGCAGCGTGCAATTTCTGTGAAATTTTGCATGCACACTCCCACTAGGCAGAGAAAGAAATTCCACCCTTTTCACATTAGCCTGTTATAGCGCCACCAGCAGGTCGTTTTTTGCAAAACACATTTTTGGAACAAGATGCCTCAATGAAAGGCCTAGGAAGAAATGGCACCCTTTCCACATTGGCCAATTAGTGCCACCAGGAGGCCACAATAACCTACCTGACCTGGCAGAGACCTGTGCTCCGAGCACTTTTTTGTTCCATTTGTACACTCTCTGACTCTGAGAATAACACTGAGGATTTTTCAGTGAAGATCGGAAAACCCAGAGAAAACTAATATTGTATCAAATGGGGGTCCCGTGGCCTAATGCATATAAAACTGGGGGTCCTTGAAATTATAAAGGTTGAGAAACACTGGTTTTACTTTACACTTAGGTTTGTGGAAAACAAAAGCACATGAGCTTGTTCTGCTCCTTGTCGCCTGACGTCACTGAATGCCTGCAGGAATGTTCAACTTCACACATAACCGACCTGGCCTCTAACATTGTTGACTTGTCTTTGATCCAATCTGTGTGAGTTCTGGCTGAGAGGCACCGCTGACCTGTTGGTACACGTTGTGGTGGTAAAGTCCTGTTGCTATTCTCTGCTCACAGCAGGGGTCTGTGTGCCCATTTAATCTTTAATCTCTTTAATTAGATGTGCAGTGTGAGGTCACTCACGCCAGACCTCCGTCACTTCAATAAGGACCTGGCATTGAGGTGGCTTTTATTCAGTTACTGGAATGGGATGACAAACCAGTCAGATTTGTATTTTAAGGCAGATGAACTTTTACACACACACACACACACACACACACACACACACACACACACACACACACACACACACACACACACACACACACACACACACACACACACACACACACACACACACACACACACAGAGAAAGGGGGGGCTCTGCAAGAGGCTAGCCGTCTCTGTCTGTCTGTCTGTCTGTCTGTCTGTCTGTCTGTCTGTCTGTCCGTCTGTCTGTCTAGACCAATCAACACTTGTGACACCAACATTTGTATGACAACAATGAGGTCAAAGCACAGCTGGAGGTTTCAAAACAGAATGATGCCCATCTAACATTGAAGGGCACTAACAGCAAACTGCCACTAGAGGGCAGCATGTGCCTTTGGTTTTGCACTCATCTCTTCCCTGTATGAATGCAGTGACATCACCGTTTATGCTGATGTGTATTTACTGTAACATTGGCAAAGTCACCGCAAGTAGAACCTTGCCTTTATCTTAGCTCCATCACTTCACGTTCACATGAAAGATTTGTACTAGCCTGTCTTGGATCACTAAACCTCTTAGGACATTTTTTTTAAAATGCTAATGTGAGTCAATGGAGTATGAAGCCATTACTCTTAAAATAGCTGCGAGTCATTTAAAACGGTTCCATTTCTTATTTGTATTCCAACTGTGTAACTGCAGGTCCAGTATGGAAGTACTGTATAGGGAATGAATGATTGAATAGGCCTTAATGTTTAATGCCACTGATTTACTGTGATACACATACATCCTTTACAATCCCTCGATAGCAAGTAACTTTTAGTTACTTTATGTATCCAGCCCTAACCCATTTCCATCAAACAGATACCCCCATGAATCTACATTGTGTGTGTGTGTGTGTGTGTGTGTGTGTGTGTGTGTGTGTGTGTGTGTGTGCGCGCGTGCGCGCACATACAGTACACTTGTTTGGATGTGTTTGTCGGTGTGCACATGCATGTGTTTCCATTGTATCCATAATGCAATTCATGCACACACTGAGCTCCACAGTGCACGGTGCTGATGTGAGTGTGTGCCCATATTTGCTCTGCTCACCATGTATAGACAGTAGACACACATGCACTCTGATGTATACACAGTGAAATCGTCGCTCTGGTCCATCTGGGTCCATTTTAACGCTCTCAGAGTTAAATTAACTCTGGTCATTTTACTGTGTACTGTGTGCCAGTCTCCCTGGGTGATGACTGGCTGCTCTGGATGGTCATTGACTATTGCCCAGAGCCAGAGCACACTGTTATTGCCCAGTGCCCCCACACACCCACCCACACACACACACACACACAGTACAGCTATGATCACACACAACAGCAGCACCAATGGCAGTGAGACCAGGGTACCAGGTGAGTGCAGACTAGTGGGGAAACTGAACCAGGCGTTTTGCTAAAAAGAAGACAAATAGAGAAGAGAATGGAGATTGGTACACTACAGTATGGGTTGTTAAGTTTCATGCTCATTTAGTAGTCTCTGTTGTGGATTTAATTCAGTCTCTGAGCAGGAGAAAGCATTGTTACACTTGAAATGCGCTAATTGAAAGGTGAGGTCCTCTCTGGATTTCTAGGTAATGAGTTGTATGCATGCCTGCGTGCGCGCGCGTGTGTGTGTGTGTGTGTGTGTGTGTGTGTGTGTGTGTGTGTACCTGTATGTGAGCGTGTCTGTGCGTCTGTGTATTTCTACATTTCTTTTTTGAATTTCATGGTCCTTACACCCATAGTAAATCTATTTTGATCTTGTGTAATATTGTGTGTGTGTGTGTGTGTGTGTGTGTGTGTGTGTGTGTGTGTGTGTGTGTGTGTGTGTGTGTGTGTGTGTGTGTGTGTGTGTGTGTGTGTGTGTGTGTGTGTGTGTGTGTGTGTGTGTGTGTGTGTGTGTGTGTGTGTGTGTGTGTGTGTGTGTGTGCGTGTGGGGGAGGAAAAAAGCAGAGAGAGAGACTACACATCTGCTTGAAGCTAAAGGTGCCATTTAATGAGACTGAGGTCTGATTATCTCTCTCCTTTGTCACCTGGGCTTTGATTTAATTTGGTTGGCTCTGTTATAGACATGATATCTTCCAATACAACAGATTTGTCTTTGTTTACATTTGGAGGAGAGCATTGCATAAATAGATGCTGCTGTTAGTCTGAATTCCATTCTTGACACAATGAACTGCAGTTATGCGTTAAATGCAGTTAGAGTTACGCACTCTAGCTACAGAATGAGTGTGGTGTTGTGTTGTGTTCAACCTGTGTAAAACAAATGCTATTTTGGGCTTCAGATTTTGCTGTGAAAGGCAGGTCTATACAACGCCTGCAAATGTGAAGATAAATCATCGTTAAAGAATGTGCTGTAAAGTTACTATTCAGTCACCACTTGGCTCATTTTGTGCATGTGAGTCAGTTGCTGTATCAACCAGGTTTCAACTGCAAGTTTACCTTTTGTTTTAATTAATTATCAATGCTTAAAAAATGTACTTTACCTCAAATTATGCAATTAGGACTTCACATTTTGTATGCTTTATTTCAGATTGGTCAGTGTACAGATATTTGATTATTATTATTAGTTGTTTTTTAGTTACAGTATGTGTACAAATGATGATTCTCTCTGACTCTGTCTGTCTGCCTCTCTCTCTCTCTTTCTCTCTCTCTCTCTCTCTCTCTCTCTCTCTCTCTCTCTCTCTCTCTCTCTCTCTCTCTCTCTCTCTCTCTCTCTCTCTCTCTCTCTCTCTCTTTCTCTTTCTCTTTCGTAGGTCAAGGGAACCACAAGGAGGACAGCCCGTTCCTCAACAGTGCAGATGCTGCCAAGAACAATGACTTCTATGACAGGAACCTGGCTTTGTTTGAGGTTTGTTGAAGTACAACAGTATCTCAAATAACTTAAGCAAACACGATTGTCAGTGTCAACATATGAAAAGAAGAAATTCTCCCAAAACAAATTGTGAATTGTGAAACAGTTTCACAATTCAAAACTCAACAGAGCAACAGAGAGGGGCCAAGTGTATACACCTGGATGAGCGTGTTGTGCACATTCCGCCCTTTTGATTGTTACAGAACATGTAATCATAACATATTGTCAAAGTAATGGTGGTTGGTTGAGAGTGGGTGGGTTTTGTTGCATTTGGTCCCCAGCACCTTCAGAAGGCTTAACACTCACCACCTGATATCACCTCTAAGCCCTAATCAGACCCATACAGAATCATTATCAACTTAGGTGTAAAAGAGTGGGTGATATTATTTGTTGTGCAAGCTCTCAACATTGTAGTTACAGGAACAGTTTGATTGATTGACTTTTGATTGATTTTCTTCATTAAAGTGTCATGCTTCCAAGGAAGCCCAGCCCGTATAGACTTACGGACACTTTTTCATCTCATTTGAACATAAACAATGAATCGACATAATTCACAAACAATGATCAAACAAATAACCAAATCAAACAAACGAGCTACACACAGGGCAATTTGCAAATAATACAACCGAAAATACAACCCATTGAGCCTGTTAACTCGCATCTTAACCGACATGAACCTCGAAGAACCTACTCTTCTACTCCAGGCTCTAGAAACAACATTTGCCATCTTAAACACTTAATTCATAAGTTCTAAGTAGTTAGAATAGGGAAAGAGAGAATAGAGAAGAAAGCAATACAGAACACAGAACCAAATAACAGGTGCACTCACCTACACGTTTACTACATGGACACTTAACTCACATCTCACTGTGACCTAATCAACAGTGTGTATTAAACTGTAAAATACACACGGTCTTCTCTGCTCAGCCGCCAGAAATATCGACCGTCTGAAAAATATGTTCATTTATGCACTAAATACTTGGTAGGGGCTCCTTTTTTACACAAATTACTGCCTCTTGTCAGATGAAAGTAAATTTTGCATTTCATTTGGAAATCAAAGTCCCAGAGTCTGGAGGAAGAGCGGAGAGGCACAGATCCAAGATGCTTGAAGTCTGTTAGTGTGAAATTTCCAGAGTCAGTAATGTTTTGGGGGTCCATGTCATCTGCTGGGGTTGGTCCACTGTGATTTATCCGGTCCCTATGCGAGCTTGTAGATCGGCTATTTTCTAATTATATATATATATATACACATACAAAGTACTGTAAGTAGTAACTAAAGTAGTAAGTAAAATAAAGTAGAAGTAACATTATTGAAAATTGGAAGTACTCCAGTAAAGTAAAAATACCTCAAAATTGTCACTAATACGCTTTTCGGTACCTCCTTCCCACAGGAAGAGCTGGACATCCGTCCCAAGGTGTCGTCTCTGCTCAGCCGCCTGGTCAACTACACCAACATCACCCAGGGAGCCAAAGAGCATGAGGAGGAGGAAAGCGCCGAACGCAGGAAGGCCCCCAAGGTTAGGGGTCAGGGGTCAGGGCACGATCACAATGCATGGTCTGAAAAGTATTCTCTGTTTAACACCTTCCTGTCTCTGCACCCTTACCAACTTTCTCTCTAACCTGAGGTGCATATATGTGTATATTATGTTCACATACTGTGTTTATTATTTTGTGAAATATTTCGCTTTAATTGTATCAATTTATTATGTTTTATCGTGTCAGTGGAACATGGATTAGGCTGAAACCTTGCACAAATTCGAAGTCATACATCATAGATAATTATGTCATTTTGTAGACGATGGTTGACATCACAGTTTGGCCACATGAAGACCGAAATCCACACTGGAGCCACACCGTTCCATTGTAGATACAGAGATCCACATGATTCGATTTTAATTCACAGTACACAATGGTGTACACACAACAGTGTGGATTATGTTCTTTATGTCTCCTGCTGGTTGTGCCTCAGAAGTTTATAGAATATTAGTACTGTCTTGCTGATTGATTGTTTGAGGGTTTGTACAGTATGTGCCAAGCCAACAACTGATTGCACGACAGACTGACCCTAAAAAAACAACATTAATCAATACACATGATCAATAAGCTTGTTTCCTGAAATGGCACGTTCAATATTCACTCCATGTTCTGTCTCTCTCTGTCTCTCTCTCTCCTCCAGTCTCCCAACATGGGCACCCTGATGGGAGTCTACTTGCCCTGCCTGCAGAATATTTTCGGCGTCATCCTCTTCCTGCGTCTGACGTGGATCGTGGGGACGGCCGGCGTTGTGCAGTCCTTCCTCATCGTGCTCATGTGCTGCTCATGTGTAAGTGCAGTCATTCTCAAATGTCTTCATTTCAAGGATCCCGCCCCACCCCAGTTTACTATGAATTAGGACAGTGGTCCTCAAACTATGGGTCGTGACCCTAAGTGGGGTCGCGGGAAGATCATTGTCAACTGAATTTGCTTATTTTAATAAAGAAAGTGGAGGAAAAAAGCCTAATGATTAGGCCATGGACATCCATAACCCTGGGAGTGTACATTTGCCCTCTCGAAGTTACAGACCTGTAATGGTCCATTTGGGTCCTAAGCTGGAACCCCCTTATGGACCCCTGGGGGTCCCCGGACCCCACTTTGAGAACCACTGTGTTAGTGCCATGCACACACACTGTCATGGAATTCTGGATCAATCAGTAATTGATGAGGCAAGAGGAGTTCGAGACAATATTCTAGGTGGTGATGGTTCTGCTTTAATGTACAGTACATGATATCATGGGGAGAAGTACGTTAGACACACAGTCTGACACAGATCGGTGGTCCGGTAGTTCTGGTAACAAGCACAGAGCTCAGACCATAGTTATACTCTAGCTGCTACAAGGACAAGCTGAACCATAACAAGACAGGCTGTACCAAAACAATAGCTATCAGGCCTACGGGAGACATCTTGGCTCCTACAAGCTACAAAATATCATGTCATATCATAATGTATTAGAAGTACTATAAGTAATGGTTAACAATGGTTAGATATAAACAACCATTATAACAATATAGTATAATTCTTCCTCAACACACATATTACGTACGTACACGCACACGCACACGCACACGCACACGCGCACACGCACGCACGCACACACACACACGATAGATTTTCCCTGAATAAGGCCCAGGAGCCCCCCAAACGGACACATATTTGCACGCGCACACATGCATCATGTCACACAGAGTTCAAATGGTGTCAAACATCTCCATGAATTTGGGTCACCAGCACGTCTGCATTTCCAACCAGTCGATAAATCCTGCAGACTACTGCATCAGCTAATACACGGTTACATAATATAGCAGAACTGATCATTCAACAGTAAGAATGAATTCAGTGTCAAGCTCAACATCAGTGTCACTCTTTGAAAATAAAGTATACATTCGGTTTCAGGGTTTTGCCATGTGGGAGCTGTTTTCCTGCAGTTGTTTTGGAAAGGATATGTTTACCATAAGCACTCTTTGTGTGACCACTCGACCTTTTTATTACAATCAATTTTCCATCCCTGTGTGTGTGTGTGTGTGTGTGTGTGTGTGTGTGTGTGTGTGTGTGTGTGTGTGTGTGTGTGTGTGTGTGTGTGTGTGTGTGTGTGTGTGTGTGTGTGTGTGTGTGTGTGTGTGTGTGTGTGTGTGTGTGTGTGTAGACAATGCTCACGGCCATATCTATGAGTGCCATTGCGACAAATGGTGTTGTGCCAGGTAATTATACTGACAATACAGACAGTATTATTCTCTCTCTCTCTCTCTCTCTCTCTCTCTCTCTCTCTCTCTCTCTCTCACTCTCTCTCTCTCTCTCTTTCTCTCTCTCTCTCTCCAGACATAATTGTTTCTTTTTTTGACCAACAAATTGTGAAAAGTAAATGGGTGGATGTGAACTGGATACATGCCAAGGTAGTGCAAACATTATGATTCAAATGCACAGGCCATTCCTTACACTCTGCTGCAGGTAGAACATATGTAATTTGACAATTCCTCTAGGGGGCAGCAGCAATTCACCAATGAAAGTGTAAGGACCTTTAATACCGTCTCCATGTGCCCGCCAATAATAATAATAATAATACCTTGTGATTTCCTGCAGCTGGTGGAGCATATTTCATGATCTCGCGCTCCCTGGGCCCAGAGTTTGGAGGAGCTGTGGGCCTGTGTTTCTACTTGGGCACCACCTTTGCTGCTGCCATGTACATACTGGGAGCCATCGAAATCTTCCTGGTTAGTCTCATCAAAATGTTAAGAACCTCTTGTATGATAAGAAACGTCTCTCTTAACGGAATGCACTTTGAAAGTAGATGAGACTCTAAAACACTGCACTGTAATACGTAAAATATGTAAATTAATTAAGATTTAACCATAACTCTGGTGTCCCTTTCTTTTCTTTTTCTTTTTTTAATCAAAATATCTGTTTGTATAATGTTTTTTTTTAAATGTGAACCAAATTGAGTTTGCCTGGTATACAAGTAAAATTGGCTTGACTTTACAAGATTGCATATGCATTTAAACACTCAATCTACTATGTGCTTCCAAGAATATTTTTTTTGTATTAAGCTTGTGCAGATACAGGCTTTATGAATAACATTCAGAGAGTCTATCACTGTTCTGCAACTACTCAGGAATGTGTATGAACTGAATACTGTATGATTGAATGTCCTTGAGCTTTATGGGATTACAGCCTCATGCTGAGGAGGTGTTTGTTCTGTCTCTTCTTAAAGGCATGAACACTACTTGATGTAATGTCTCCAACAACAGCAGGGGGAAGGCTGCTCCATGTTGTTACTGCAGAGTGGATAAAGCTCCTGTCAAGGCATTTGGTGTTTGGGGATTTGGGGAGTTTCAAGGCGTGGCTTGGTGATATCCTCCGCGTGGTTTCGACCTGGGATGTGAGCTGGGGTACAGCAGTGCTTTGAGATCCTCTGGACAGCTGGGAGTGTGCATCTTGTATAAAGAACAGTTGTTGCTGCTACTGTTCTACGATGACACCGCTTGCTGAATGCTGATGGCATACTGCTTTAGGGCATAGTCCTCATCCACGCATTTGTCCCGTCTCTCTCAGAAATACCTAGTCCCCCAGGCGGCCATCTTCCAAGCGGACCCCCACGGAGGTGACAGTGCCATGCTAAACAACATGAGAGTGTATGGCTCCATCTGCCTCAGCCTGATGGCCGTGGTGGTGTTTGTTGGTGTCAAGTATGTCAACAAGCTGGCCTCGCTCTTCCTGGCCTGTGTCATCATCTCCATCGTGTCCATCTACGCCGGAGCCATTAAGTCAATCACTCACCCACCAGAGTTCACGTAAGTTCATTTGGTTTTAGCTATTTCTTCATGGAAAATCCTGTGTTCCAGGAGGTTTGAGTATTTGCCAGACCACACATAAATGTACTAAAATACAGTACATGACTAATGGTGCTCATGTCACTTATCCTTTTTTTTTTATATATTCAACATGCCCTATATTCATCTGGTACTAACTGGGTGACCATGTTATGCCACCCTATGATTGTTTATGTGCTGTGCAAAAGAGGCAGAGCATAACATTTTTTACGATGTGGCTCTGCAGGAGTCTAGCCTTCTGTGAGGGTCGGACTGTGGTGTCTAAATGCCTGTGTATGTGTCTGTGTTTCCGGAACTAAACTCGCAATAAATCGCCGGACCGATCAGTGCCAGATTTCTTGCACACACTGCCAGTAGGCCACTGAAGTACCACATTGTATCCACATTGTAGCCATGTTGTTCCCAAGTGGATTCAGAGATCCACATGATTTAATTCCTGATGACAGTAAAAGAAAAAGCATATGAAGAGGAGGAAGATGATGAAGATGACAGACAGTTACAATGCAGGTGATAGCATTGGCGGCACGGGAGATGACTTGAACACTGCTGATTATTCTATGTATATATGCCTGACTCCTTTGTGCGTTTGATTGAACACTGCTGCTTTGATTAGATAATGAATCTGCACATTACCTGCACATTTTCGAGGTCATGGGTTCAAATCCACCGTGGTGCATCCGGCTTTGTCGAGCGTCTACACGTACACAATTAGCCGTGTTCAGGGGAGGGAAGCCAGGCATGGAGGGTGAAAATTGTCACAGCGCGCAATCCTACGGGCTGGGGCTGCACCTGTCAGCAGGGAGTGTTAGGCAGGAGGAGTAGGATGAAGGCTCTACGTCCTCCCGGTGGGGGCTCCTCACTGGTAGGTGAGTCAGTAGGATACAACAGCAGTGACGTGACACAGAAATGTGTGTGGGGAGGAATCAATTGGAATAACAACTAAATTGGGCAGAAAAAAGGGGTAAAAAGCAAAAGGAAAATACAGTTTGTCACGAATAAAAACCTCCTTGATTCTTTGAATGACAAACATTTAGATTGAACCCTATGTCCTCGTTCAGGATCTGCATGCTGGGCAACAGGACGCTGGTGAGGAATCTTTTTGACGTTTGTGCCAAGACGGTGCTGGTGGGGAACGACACGGAGCCCAGCCAGCTGTGGAGTAAGTTCTGCTCTCCGGGGAACATGAGCAGCTCTCAGTGTGACGAGTACTTCATCCAGAACAACGTGACGGAGATACAGGGCATCCCCGGTCTGGCCAGTGGGATTATCAGAGGTACGTTTAACCGCGTTAAACCCCATATGGTTGACCGGTAGTCCTTCAGGGCTCTATACTAGTAACTTTTCTGTTTTCTGTTATTGTTGTGGGGAAGGCTTTCGCTGAAAATGGCCGAGCGACACGTTGTGAGCTTGTCGATCGGCTGTCTTCTGCAAAAGCCTTCCCCACAATAAGGATGCTGGGGTTTAAAACCCCAGTGAACCGGTAAATCTGTGTCATTTTCGATTTTTGCGTAGCAGATATAGCAGATATACAAGCTCACAGCGTGTCACTTCGTGCCGCTTGTCATGCCGCTTGTACTAAATGTACTAAAATACAGTACATGACTAATGGTGCTCATGTCACTTATCCTTTTTTTTTCTATATTCAACATGCCCTATATTCATCTGGTACTAACTGGGTGACCATGTTATGCCACCCTATGATTGTTTATGTGCTGTGCAAAAGAGGCAGAGCATAACATTTTTTACGATGTGGCTCTGCAGGAGTCTAGCCGATCGGCTGTCTTCTGCAAAAGCCTTCCCCACAATAAGGATGCTGGGGTTTAAAACCCCAGTGAACCGGTAAATCTGTGTCATGTAAATCTGTGGCTTGTACATCTGCTATTTTGGAACATGTTTTAAACATAGTGAAAGTGTGAGAACTACTGGTTTAGAAGGCAATTGCAGAATCGGGCTCAGGTCTTAAGTGGTTAACATGTTAATGGAAGTATACAACGCTGGCATTTGGTGAACATTCTGTGCATTAACCACATTAAGCCTGGCGTGAATATTTTGGGCATGTCATTATAGGTGAAAATATTGGAAACAAACATATTTACTACGGTAAATATTTGCTACGGTTAGAGTTTCAGTTTAGGCATTTAGCACACACTCTTATCCATAGTGACTTACAAGTGTGAGTCAGAGTAAGCATAGTATGCATGAACCATAGTCAACAAAAAGAGTAAATAGTCACGTGAATAGTCGCTATTCATCATCGTACAACGAAGTATACAGTACAGGGTTTAGGTGGTTTACCTGCCAGCTCAACTGTTATGTGTTGTGTGTGACTTTTGCTCTTGCTCTGTCTATTTACTGTTTGTATACAGTATGACTTATTAAAGATCAAAAAAGGATCACACTTCCTGCCAATCTGTTCATTCATTCATTCATTCCTCTTGCATATTTGAAATACATTCTTCAAGGATTCTATTTGCTGTAAATTAGTTGTTAATAACGCCTTTGGTCCTCTGCAATGTGACATTCATTCTAACACTTTACATATCATTGGGCTGTGTGAAGACAACATGTGGGGAGACTACCTGCAGAAGGGGGAGATCCTAGAGAAGGCTGGCCTGGCGTCCGTGGACGTCCACGGTGCCATGGAGAGCTTCGGGATGTACGTGTCGGCAGACATCGCCACGTCCTTCACCCTCCTGGTGGGCATCTTCTTCCCCTCCGCTACAGGTAGGACGCGCCAACAACTCTGCCATCCTAAGACAAACCTCACATCTTTGTCTTAGCAATGATGAGCGACAAAATGGTGCACTGTCAAACAGTTGCGAACACATTTTCTAGTAAAAGTACGTGTGTGTGTGTGTGTGTGTGTGTGTGTGTGTGTGTGTGTGTGTGTGTGTGCGTGTGCGTGTGTGTGCGTGTGTAATGACGAAGAGGCAGTGTTAAGGCTTGAATTAACTTTTTTGAATATGCTGACGAAGAGGCAGTGTTAAGGCTTGAATTAACTTTTTTGAATATGCTGACGTAAATATGGCCATGATTTGATTTATGAATGTATTTATATTCTGATAGATTATTTTGGTTTAATTACTTCATTAATATATTTCTAATTAGATGGCACTGTGGTACATTTAAGGATGCAGGTGTTGTGTGTGTGTGTGTGTGTGGGTGCGCGCGCACACACGCACGTGTGCATGTTGATTGTGGACGCATGCGCCACAGTATCATGAACGTCGTCTCACGGCACAATCATTATGTTCTCTGCAGGCATCATGGCAGGTTCCAACAGATCTGGTGATCTCCGAGACGCTCAGAAGTCTATCCCCGTGGGGACCATCCTGGCTATCACCACAACGTCCCTTGTTTGTATCCTTCCTTTAAGGGCTGTACGTTTGATACTGTACCAATAAAAGGCATGAAGCTACAAGCTGTAGCTTCTGCCAAATAAATCCCCTCATCATCAAAGCAGACATGACACAGCTCCTTAACATCTCGCGTTCAGATTTCAGCTCTGTGGTTCTGTTCGGGGCCTGCATTGAAGGAGTGGTGCTGAGAGACAAGTAAGCAAATCCCCTGCAAGAGGGCCTGTAGTGGCAGTATAACGTTGCCGTCGGGTGGAAACCTTGTATGTCAAAAAACGTTAATTTTTTTGTTATCAAAAATGTTAAAGTTATAAACATTTAAAAGCAGTGAAAATAGCTGATCTAAAAGCTCAATGCGACGTGTTGTGTGCTTGTAGATCTGCAATTTAGTAGAGCTTGTAGAAGTAGGGCTTTCAAAACGAGGTTTCTGCTCAACAGCATCTTGATTGATTGATTGAATACTTTATTAGTCAGGAATGTAAACAGCACAAGGTTCAGTCAGACATTTACTTAGGCTAAAAGGATAACTCAAAAAGGTCCTGGGGGGATGGGGGCGTCCGCTGGCCTAGCGGTCCAGGCGCATACCACATGAGTTGGTAATCCAGCTTGACAGCGTGTCGCGGGTTGGACTCCCGTTCCCGACGACCTTTGCTGTATGTCTCCCCCCCATCTCTCTCCCCATTTCCTGTCAGCCTACTGTCCTGTCCAAATAAAGGCATAAAAGCCCCCAAAAATATCTTTCAAAAAAAAAAAAAGGTCCTGGGGAGTCCTTTCCATTGTGGTCCTATGGTCCATCGATAAGGAAGTTAACCACTTTAAACCTATATGTCCCTATTTTGGCCATATTTAGAACAAATCTATTTCACTAGAGATAATAGGACAGAAAATAACACATAATTACTTTTCACAATTAACCTTTTCATTCTGATATTTCTTTCAATCAAGTTCACCTTGTGTATTATAACACTTCCACTGCCCCAAGCTAGCCACTAAAAATCTATAATTACTTGCCCTGAGTGCTGAAAGTGGGCCAGTGGGCAATTGGCAATGTCTTAGCCCTGGGGGCTGATGGAATGACACATTTCAGTCATTCAGCTGTCGCTCAGAACCCCAAGGTTCTGAGAGTACCATGAGAGTAAAACTAAAATAAACTATACACTCCTATATCATACTTTTAGAAACCAATAGTAATAAGTGCAAGGGTCAAAATCATCATACTCTAGATATCTCCTTGTGCCATAGGATGATCACATACAGTATTTAGAGAAGTGACAGGAAAAGATAAGGAAAGGCATTTTCTTAACCGCTTTCAATCTGGTGTACCTGTTTTTACCTATTTTGGGTATGTCAAAAAAATCGTGATGCATTGTGAGCTTGTAGACCAGCCATTATTTTGTCATACAACTGATTGTATAAGCTTTACATGACAGATGTAAGCTGCAGCATTTACTTGTCAACGTGATCATTTTTAGTTAGGTAGGTTTTATATTTTATATTCCCATTACACACCACTAGAGTTGCATTATGAAAAGTGCAATGCAAAATAAGGTGTTATGCAAATGTATTTATTATTACAACTATTATAACTGGCAAAAGTACCAACCAAAACAGGCTTTGCACGACATGCAGCTTGAGCAAAGAGACTGACTCTGTACAGTACAGAGGATGCACTGTGCACGTCGGATAGATAGTCAAATGACCAGACAGTGCTAGATCAACATGTCGTCTGGTGGTGTGTGACCTGCAGGTTTGGCGACGCGGTCAGCAAAAACCTGGTGGTGGGAACTCTTTCCTGGCCCTCCCCGTGGGTCATCGTCATTGGCTCCTTCTTCTCCACTGTGGGGGCGGGCCTACAGTCCCTGACCGGGGCTCCGCGTCTCCTACAGGCCATCGCTAAGGACAACATCATCCCCTTCCTCCGGGTAAGGACAACGCTGCTGACAATCATAAGATGTTTGACCATAAGACACACAGCCCCCCATTTTTACATGATTTGAGACTTATTGTTTAGGCATGCGTTATTTAAAGCTTCAATCTGTAATTTCCATTTCCTACATGGGATTCAAGCCCAGACCCCCCCGTGTGAACGTCCAAATCATTTTTTACAGAAAGCCCATTTGGGCAGACGATACATTGCGTTTTGAGCTTCATGCAACACCACTTGTCAACAATGGTGGTCCTACCCTACAACAAGATATACATTAATTTCTCAATAGAAGGGCAGGTAGACCAACTAAAACCAGTTGTGTTAGTTCTATTGTATGAACATACTGGTACAGATTGGTCAAAATATTTTTTTTCCACAAACAAAAATAAAAAAAGGATATGGATTGTTGACTGGAAATTAGAAACGTTGAAGTGAAGGGCAACCTGCTCATGCTGTTATATCAGTTCCATAACATCTACTAGTTTGAATATTCAAAGTTACTGATGAATCATGTGAACTATTTTATGTTTTGTTCTTTGTTCTATGTATAGTTTTCTCATCTGCATATGACGCTAATTAAAGAGGATTTGCATCCCCTTGCAAACGCTATCCCCTTAGTGCTGTGTTTATCTATGTATGTGTCTAGGTGTTTGGTCATGGTAAGGCCAATGGAGAACCCACATGGGCTCTGCTGTTGACTGGGCTCATAGCCGAGCTGGGAATCCTCATAGCCTCACTGGACATGGTGGCACCCATCCTCTCTATGTAGGTTCACTCATACACACATCATGCACGCACGTACGCAATGCCAACTACACATTACTATTGCAATATACAGCATACAACTCTTAACAAAAGGTTATGAATGATGTTTTAATTTAATATAACTCATTTCTCAATACAGAGGCAAATTCTTTTCACATAAAAATGACCCTAAAATCCTTTTACTCCTACCAGTTTTCAAAAATAGTGGAAATAGCAGATGTACAAGCTCACAACGCGTCACATAGCGCCGCATTGTAATCTTGCAGATTGGCAATTTTCACTCTGAATACAGGTGTGCCTTAAGATTTTGACTGCCCCATTGGCGTGCCTCAATTAAAGTTTGAAAACCACTGTTGTACAAAAACACAAACACATGCAAATGCACAAACATAATGGCACTGTTGTCAATGTAATGTCATCGACTCACGCAAATTGGTTTTGTGTGTATTCTGCAGGTTCTTCTTGATGTGCTATCTGTTTGTGAACCTGGCATGTGCGGTGCAGACTCTTCTACGCACACCCAACTGGAGGCCCAGGTTCAGATACTATCACTGGTGAGCAGGATAGAAAGAGAAGTGATCATTAATGTGTTTTTAGGGTGTGATGAACTACACTCTGTTTGAGTTTATTGGGTGGAATATCCAGAATGACTGAAAAAAAAGTAATATTTTTCAAAAGTTATAACAAAAAAATGGGGGAAAAACATGGCTGTTGTCAGCAGTAAAACAATGAATTGTCAATTCGCTATCATGAATTTATACTACTTCGAATTGGGTCAGAACAAGCATGGATCGATATTTCTAGATCATTGCTATGAAAGGTTTCGCACCCCTTTTCTAAAAGATGACAGTGACTTGGCCAGCCTCAGTTCCTCAGACAGGACATGTTAAGGCCAAGGGGGCTCCAGACATCTTTAGCTTCAGGCTGTGGAACTGTCAAGAAGGTGTTTTGCCTGAGGAGCATATAACCTGAACACTGACAGCTGTGTTTTGTCTCTCGTTCCCACAGGGCCTTGTCTTTCCTGGGCATGAGTATGTGCCTGGCTCTGATGTTCATCTCCTCCTGGTACTATGCCATAGTGGCCATGTGCATCGCTGGCATGATCTACAAGTACATTGAATACCAGGGGTATGTCTGGCCCGTTCCACTTCTCACTTTTAAAATATATTATTCTGTGATTCTGTATGCTGGGAGGAAGATGGTGAGGTGGTATTTGAATATCACTGTTGACGGGCAGAAACCTCTTATCTCCATATTCCAACTTTTTGTGTTTTTTAAATTTGTATTAATGCCCTACTTGATCATACTATAGCATCACAAAAAAAGTAGCAGATTTCGAGCTTGTGGATCTTCTACTTTTTATATATATATATATTTTTTATCCTGAAAAGTAACAGTAAGTAACCACATTAAAAAAAGGAACCAGACATATGAAGTTTCGACCCAACACAGACGATATATTCACACCTCTCCACTTTCTTCTCCCCTCTCTCTGTCTCTCTCTCCCTCTGCCTCCCTCCATCCAGAGCAGAAAAGGAGTGGGGAGACGGGATTCGAGGTTTGTCCCTGAGTGGTGCCCGTTATGCCCTACTAAGACTTGAGGTTGGACCGCCACACACAAAAAACTGGAGGTAACAGATACAGTACATACAGTACCCGTATAATATCAAAATATCATCAATCCGATATGAATGTTCACGTGTTTAAACATTGGTAATAGTGCATGTGAGTTGAATGAAAAGAGATAAGAGCATCACCTGAAGCCTGATAAACTAAGATGCAATGGGACAATCCCAGGTCACAGACGTTACAAAGAAACCAATAGTAAAGTGGGTAAGGGTCAGAGCCAAAGTGTTGCATTGATCACGCAGTCCACATTGATTGTATGAGCTGTAGTCCGCTCATATCTCTGCATTGACGTCAACTGACAAACTGCTTTCTCTGCAGGACTTGCAAGCAAAGAGCAGAGCCATAAATCAGATAAGACACACTCAGGAAACCGCTAATGTCAACTCACTCGTCACTCCACAATCCACATCACTTTACAGAAATCTCGGTTTCCTGTTTTTAAAGATTTGTTGGCCAACATTATTACAAAAGGTCAGTGGCAGGCCTGTTTCTGATGCGTCATCAGTGAACCCACGGTTATTGGACAAGGATCAAATTCTTACTTGCATTTCAAACAACAATACATTTTGATAATCCTGTTATATTTTTGTGATCTTTATATCCATCTCTGGAGACTATATATATCCAATTGTTTTTATTCATGTGTTCTCATACTGGAGTGGAATAATTTTAAGATGGAAAACTATTTGTGGTTTAAATTTACTTTTTACATTATTGATAATTGTTCAAGCCATCATAATCAAAATGCAATTGTGTTCCACTCTAGTGCTTCTAATTGCAATCTAAGACATATTATTACTTGATTTTGTTATAATAATATGACCTAGTACAGTGCAACATAAGATATGACAGTAGATATCACAGTGAGAATGCAATTATTTTTAATTCATTATTATCAGGGACTTGCAATAAGTAAGCATGGAGAATTTAGGTGTGCATGTTCAAACTGACAACCCAAATCAGATTTGTTCATTACGGTAGATTGGCTTTATCTAGTCTGAACTGCCAGGAAACAGGTTTTTTGCTAATCAGAATCTAACGACATTCGTAGGTGGTTTGAAATTCCCTTTTCAAAGATTATACTTCTTCATACAATGTTGCCGCTTGCCGAAAATGGCCATCTACAAACTCACAACGTGTCACATTGCGATGCATTGTAGAGTACTAGAGTCTCGCGCCCCCCGAGACCCCAGCCGCGCACGGGGCTCTAGGGCTGTGAGGGCGCGCTTATTTTGGGGTACCAAAATGGTGGGATAGAACTTTCCAAAAGTAAAAAAAAAATATATATTATATATTTATTTTTTACGTGGGGGTCCGCGGACCACCAGGGGGTCCGCGGAGTGTTGGGACCCCCGGGGACCCCCCTGGAACATGGCGGACCCCTTCGGCTGTTTTTTTTTTCTCATGAAGGTGTTTGCTTGTTTCTGGTGCAAATGTGGCAACACTGATATTCAATATGGGGGACCCCCGGGTCCCCTGGGAGTGTTGGGCCCCCCGCCAAACATCGCGGACCCTTTTGGACCCCCGCGAAACATCGCATGCAAGAGGTTGCACATGAACTCTGCAGCCGCACTGAGGCGCTCCAACACAAACACTCTGATGCTCCCCAACACAAACACTCTGATGCTCCCCTAAATCCATTCCAGGGTTTGAAAATACCCACTTGACAAAGGGGTGACGTGCATCACCGTTCCAATGACCAATAAACTCCACTTCGGGATTTCGCAAAGACCCACAAAAGCGTGCAGTAGTCCACACACACACACACACACACACACACACACACACACACACACACACACACACACACACACACACACACACACACACACAGCGTGCTGAGAGCTAAAGGGAACTAACCTCGCGTCACCAGTCTTTCCACCTCGGAGGAAATAAAAGGTAACACAATGGTGTACACGAAATGTTGTCCGCCTCGCGGTGTTTGGGTCTCGCTGGGCGGTGGTCAGCGATGACGCTAAGGAACAACATGGCCGACCGTAATGTTGTGAGTTTGTGTTGGCCGCAATTAATTATGCTTCGAGGGGGCAGATGTGTGCTGAGCAGTGAGAAGTGGCCTACAGACTGCGTAAAGTAATTGTGCGCGTTGTGGCTTGTGTTGTTAGTGACATTGATATGTTGTTTTTGTGTTTATTCCGACACAGTGACACAGGGAAATTATGGGTTTTGGTTTGTGCAATGTATTATAGGATGTCAACCATCACCCACACCTGTGTCATTGTGAGCCATTAGTTTCCACCTCTACAGTTGACTGGTGTTGTTTGTTTCCTCCTGTCTGTTCCAGACCTCAGCTGCTGGTGCTGCTGAAGTTGGATGAGGACCTCCATGTTAAATACCCCCGGCTGCTCACCTTCGCCTCACAGCTGAAGGCAGGGAAGGGTCTCACCATCGTGGGCTCCGTCATCCAGGGTAACTTCCTGGACAGCTATGGGGAGACACAAGCTGCCGAACAGGTCACTAGATAATAATGTTTTGTAGAACTGTGCTATACACTGTATATTACCAAAAAAAGCATCCTTTGTCATTTGAAAAGTAAAAGCAGAACGAAGTTTAATTGTTTTGCATTACCTCCTCTCCCTGTAATTTGCCTAAGGATTATTTAATCATCTGCTGTCATTCAGATCATTCGCAGTGCCTGTCAGCAAAATATAGCCACAACTAGTGCAAGATGATTGACAATCATAGGAAAGAAAGACGTATCTCACCTTCCAACATTTGTCTGATTGCACTAAATCATACTGTGATTCGATTTCTCATATTTCCACATTTTGCTTGTGATTCCGGCACGGTCTGGCTGCCAGGCCATAAAGAACATGATGGAGATAGAGCGGGTCAAGGGTTTCTGCCAGGTGGTGGTGGCCTCTAAAGTGCGGGAGGGCGTGGCCCACCTCATCCAGTCCTGTGGCCTGGGGGGCATGAAGCACAACACGGTGGTGATGGGCTGGCCGTACGGCTGGAGGCAGAGCGAGGACCCTCGCGCATGGAAGACTTTTATCAGTAAGACATTCATCATGCTGCTGCTCCCCATAGCATATTGTTGCTGTTTGGTTTTTTGTATTTTATACTTTTTCGTATGACAGTGACACATTGTGAGCGTGTAGATCTGCCCAGAATAGGGGACCCCAGGTTGAAAGTGGTCAAGTCTGTCTGTGGGATTTATAAATATTTAACCTATGAAACATATTAACAAGAGCTTGTGACTGAATAACTATGTATCCATTGGAACACAGTTTTTTTTTTCTTTTTCTTTTTCTGAAAAGTAATGGTTTTGGACATACAAGGTCTCTGCCCGACATCAACGATATGAGAGTGGGGGAAGACACAGTTCACTGGTTTCATAATACTACTGCTACAGTATATTCAAAAGCAAAGGTCAAATGTAGAGTACTTGGCTGTACAGACAAAAAAGGTGACTGTCACTTTCTCTGTGTGTGTGCGTCCCCTCATAGACACGGTGCGATGCACCACAGCCGCCCACCTGGCTCTCATGGTGCCCAAGAACGTGTCCTTCTACCCCAGCAACCACGAGCGCTTCATAGACGGCAACATCGATGTGTGGTGGATCGTTCACGATGGAGGCATGCTGATGCTGCTGCCCTTCCTGCTCAAACAACACAAAGTAAGAGGAGGTGCTTAAACGACACGTTTATTTGAGTAAAGATTATTTTGTTGTGTTTCCTCACACGTTTTTGCTGCAATAATAAACGAATACAAATATAAAGGAAGCAAAAGAAATTGAAGAAAAGAAGAATAGCAGCAATTGCATGACAAGTTTATGTGTTGGTCCTACAGTAATGCACATTGAGGTTAAAAAAAGTGACATTTTTGACATTTTTTTCGTAAGATTAATGCTATTCTTCTTTTTTCTTCCTTTATCTTTTTTCTTTGTTACTGTTGCTGCAAAAATGTGTGAGGAACCAAAACGAAACAATTTGTACTCTTATATACTTGTAAGTGAGAGTGAGAGCGCCCAAACTGACCTTTTTATGAGAAGCATAATTTATTATCTGAATAATATATATCATAACAACTTGGAAGTGTTATTTTATCAGTCATTGACACTTTTGGGATTGGGTTTCAGGTTTGGAGGAAATGTAAGATGCGTATCTTCACCGTGGCCCAGATGGACGACAACAGCATCCAGATGAAGAAGGATCTGGCCACGTTCCTCTACCAGCTCAGAATAGAAGCTGAGGTAGAGGTGGTGGAGATGGTGAGAACAGTCCTTTCTATATAGTATATACGACCTCAAACGCTACCAAAACCTAAATATGAGATTTGTATATGCCATTATGCTGTACAAGAATTTGTCTTCATTAACAGGTGCAGAATTCACACTCAAACATCACAATTATCGCTCACTAGAGCAGTGCAATAACACTCTACAACTGCAGTCAATAAATATGTTGATAAATCAATACAACATTGCATTTGACAAAGCGCAAAAGGTGCAAGAAAAACATGTCAATATAGGTTAGTCAAGCTCTACAACACATTACAATAATTCATTCAACATGGATGTTCTAGCAAATAAGTCATACAGTAGGTCCACATTATTGTATCACCACCATAGTGGTCTCTAGCCACTTGTAAATCAGTTTTTGTGTCTCAGTAGATCTTAAATATCTTTGCTGTCGGGTGGAAACCTTGTATGTCCAAAACAGTAGTGTTTTGTAATTATTATTTAAAATATGTGAGCTTGTACTGTAGATCTGCTACTTTCACAACTTCTGTGTGACACTCTTGTATGATCAAGTAGAGCATTAATTAACGTTAAAAAAACATAAAGTTGAAATATGGACATACAAGGTTTCTGCCCGACAGCAACGACATGCTAAAAGTCTTTTAGAGCCAGGCGTCAAATGGCCAAATACCAAATACTTTGCAGAAAGAATTGCTCCTCAGACATTTAACACTTGGCTTCTTGTTAACTCTTCCCAGCATGACAGTGACATCTCGGCTTACACCTACGAGAGGACCCTGATGATGGAGCAGCGCTCCCAGATGCTCAGACAGATGAGGCTGTCCAGTGCAGAACGAGACAGAGAGGTGACTCATCAATATTGCAGATAAACTTCTGGGCTGAATGTGACTCCCGCAGCGAAATAACCCATTAAGACCGGGAAAGCATCTGTGTCAATTTAGATTTCTTTGGCTATTAAAAAATAGCATGCAAGCATTAGTGAAAATATTTGAATATTTATTTAACTTTATTAACTCAAATCTTTGCTTCGGGGGTCCCCGGAACAAAATATTTTGAGATGGAGGTCCACAACCAAATACATAACATTTTGGGTGTCCTTGAAATGAAAAGAATTGAGAACCACTAATATAGCAACATACCTTTTAAAATCAGGTCAGGTCTTAATGGGATAAATGGGTCTCAACCATTAAAACATTAACGTATTCTCTTGATGTTTACAGAACATTGTAAGTGTATTTGTAATGGTTAAAGCAGCACTATGTAACTTTTTAACAACTATATAGCATATTATGTCCCACAAAATTATAAAGTTACATGTTTAAGCAATAACAATCATCCTTCCAAATGTATAGACTCAGGGGGGTCCCTGCTAAGGCCTTGACTGTATTACTATGTATAGGGGAGACTACATGACTAATGAGTTTCATCCTGGCATTTGCCAAGGCACCAAGGCAGAACTGCCTGTCAAAGCGAAGACTGGCCAATCACAGCGCGTCCTCGCCGGACATGCTTGCAGAGCCTCTCTTCCAAAGTGGCCACTGATACCCCAAACTACATAGTGCTGCTTTAAGTTAAAGAAACATAATGCTGTGCATAAAGATGTGTGAACAAAATGAAATAAAAATTGTTGAGCAAATTGTAGAGTGTAGATACACAAGGATATGGGAATATGGCGGGAAAGCAGTGAAGAAAATTGGAGCTGGTGCGTAGCTACCCTGACATTCATAGCTTCCCATCCAAACCACTCCAGCCTGCCTGTTGTGATTTGTCACAGCTCACAATGTGACAGCGGCCTGGATGGTTTTCTGGGTGTATGAGATATGAGCTCAGTTGGCATTGCATTCAAAGTCACTCTGGAGAAAAGAACATGTAGCAGTCAGTGGTCCTGTTTGCTGTGTTCCCTGCAGGCTCAGCTGGTGAAGGACAGGCACTCGTTGGTGCGTATGGGCAGTCTGTACTCGGATGAAGAGGAGGAGGTGGTGGAGTCTCCTCCAGAGAAGGTCCAGATGACCTGGACCAAGGAGAAGTGTGAGGCCGAGAGGAGAAACAAGGCCCACGCGCCGGAGAACTTCAGAGAACTCATCAGTCTCAAACCGTGAGTCTGGTTTCCTCCTCTGTATTTTTAATCACTATAGGTGATTTAATAGTGATTTAAATGCCTGGACTTTGAAGTAATCGATTTGACAACAAATCCTTCTTCAAAGGGGATGATTGTGGATTGATTTCTTAGGTGCATTGATGACAACAGGATTCAAATATAGAGAGAATGAGGCAACCAGGTGCAGCCTTTATTAAGCCAACATGTTTCAACCATAAGTGGTCTTCATCAGGGCTAAAGCATTTAGCCCTTCGTCAGGTCTAAAGCATTTAGCCCTGACGAAGATGAAGACCACTGTTAAAAAGTTTGTTGGATTGAGTGTATATTAGTCCATTCATTATTGCATGGCATTTTACTTTATCTGGTAAAGGTTTGTTCAGCATGACAACTCTTTCTTTATGATTAAGGGTTTTTATTTGGTTTCCCTCTAATTCATGTATTTATGAATTATAGAACCAAAATGACACTGGTGATGCCCAGTAGAAATTATGCTGTTGGCCACTGAGCTACTCCGTTGAAGCAGTTTGGAATTAAAGTTCTTGCCTTTTGAGGGAAAGCATGCGCGACTGACCGACTGTGAGGACCCACTAGAGGTTTTATGTCAGACCAGTGGTGTAATGGTGATTTTTTTTCCCCCAGTGGAACGGTATGTTAATGATGTCACATGCACGTGCACACACACTTTGGTGGAGGCATTCTTGTTGCGTGTAGACAGGATAGAGGATACCACCACAGCAGAACTGAAGCCATAATGCTGTGTTGCTTTTATACCGTGTATGAGGACGCTCACCGCCACCGCTAAACCTGTTATGCATAGTAGCCATTTAAGTAGCCTTGTGGGTGCGCGTGAAAAATGTACCGGTGTGGAACACCGTGGTACTCCGTGTGGCCCCCATGACACCACTGCTCGCATTTTCCTCAAAATAGAATCACAGGATTCAGGTTGAAAAAGTCAGCAAATTGATCATTTACTGTAAGTGCCTTGCTCAAGGACATCTTGGCATCTGACAGATTTTTATACTGTTGGCTCCTGTCACTGAACATGCATCTTTCTTTCTTTCTGCCCATCTGGCGGCCCCTCAGGGACCAGTCCAACGTGCGGCGGATGCACACAGCCGTGAAGCTGAATGAGGTGATAGTCAACAAGTCCCACGACGCCCGCTTAGTTCTGCTCAACATGCCCGGACCCCCGCGTAACACCGACGGAGATGAAAACTGTATCCTTTGCCACATTTACAGCAAGTATAAACAAATGCAAATGTTTCTGCAACATTGTTTTGGTAGGGCTTAGAGTCGCAAATTCATGTTAATGTGCAATGATGGTGTGTGTCTAAATCGTGTGCCATGGGATAGCCACGTTTTGCTTCCAACCACACATTACACTGCTGATTTCATTAATGAGCAGTAGTGGAAAGTAACTAAGTACATTTACTCATGTACCGTACTTAAGTACAATTTTGAGGTACTTTTACTTTATTGGAGTATTTCCAATTTTGAAAAAAAATGAAATAATCGATCGTTGTGAGCTTGTAGATCTGCATTTTATACATACCTTGTGAAACGGGACATTCTGTATAATGAATACTTTTTTTACATACATTTTGATGCCAATACCTTTGTACTTTTACTCAAGAAATATTTTTTGATTAGCAGACTTTTACTTGTAACGGAGTGTTTCTACATTGCAGTATAACATTTCAGTACTTCTTCCATCACTGTTAATGAGCAATCAAGAGGGGGCATAGTGAAACTAGCCAGCTGGTGAAGGCCAAGTGAAGGCACTGTAAAAGCCTTCATGGTACGTCAGAGACTGTCCTACATAGTTACACACTGTGCTTTTGAGCTACAGTAACATAATAGGGCTGCAACGATCAATTCGTTTCTTAGCAATCACTCTATCAATTACTCGATCGACGAATCAAATAATCAAAATGCATTTTTGTATATATACTGTATCAACAGATCGACGCAAAATAATTCTAAATTATGTTTTATAATTGACTAATTAATGATTGGTGTGATAAAGTTAATGACATTTAATTTGTTTCTTCTCCAAAATTGATTATTTTGATCAAAAGCCAAGCGTACGAGAGCTGCCATTTACGTTGTGGTTCTTCCATAACTTTTGGCTCAGATATGGAGTTCTTGGAGGTGTTGACTGAAGGCCTGGAGAGAGTGCTGCTGGTCAGAGGGGGAGGCCGGGAGGTCATCACTATATACTCTTGACCAACCACAAGCCACTATAAGCGGGTCAATACTTGGCCTCAACTAGACACAATTATGCCACTGGACAGAAAGGGGCAGTGTTCCAGACAGTTGTGGACATGGGGCCAGGACACTTAAAAGTGTATTCCTTTTTTTTTGTAGCATACTGGTGAACAGTAGGGGACATCTGTGACCACACATTTGCCATTCTATACCTTTTTCCCCCCTGAAAAGATGACTTCAAAACCCATTCATTTTATTGTGTGAACCGTCAAACACAATTTCACTTTGTCAGTATTTTCATTGTGGTTCGAAGAAAGACTGTTATCTGTTATCTAGTCACGGGGAGCAATCTTGGCTAGGGCACATGTATAGTTACTGCAACGGTTTTTACACAAGTGGTGCCAAATTTAGAATCTCAAACAGCTCTTGATAGCGCGTTTGTATTTATTTTATTATTTATTTTGTCAGCTTTCCCCAAATGAGAGAGGATGGGAGCACGGGGCTGTAGATAATGAACAAAAGGAATAAAATATGCTCTGTAGGTGGCACAAATTTCATAAAGGTCTGTAAATGTGGATGCCAGAAGTTATCAAGTGATTTAAAAAAAAAAAAAGGTCAATAATTTATGGTTGTTTTGTATCGGGCAGAGTTTTATTGTCGATAGGAAAGAGATTTGTATATGAATATGTGAATTGTTACCTTTGTACAATAGTTATTTTTTGACCGGCTGGAGAAGTACATTCCAGGTCACCATAGAGTATAGGAAACTATATGTTTTGTATGACTCAATAAAACACGGAAGGTTATCAAAATAATCTGAGTTTCTACTCTATCTTTTCTTTTTTTAATTAATCAACTGGAAATGAGACAACGTAAATTACATTACAAGTACATTTTTATTTGGTTAAATACAGGCTTAAAATGCTTAAAGCTTAATTCTCAATGTATACAGTAGATTACAAATGTTGCAAGTGATATTAAACTTTGTAAAATAGAAAGTAACAAACAGAAAAAGATGTGTTTTAAACTCTCCTTCTGTATGTCATAGTTTTTCCACACAAATACAATGGATCCAAAATATACATCCCTCCAATATACCAGTGTACGACAGTGTCGCGTGAATATAGCTACAAACTCAAACTCGCAATGTGAGCTTGTGGATCTGCTATTTTTCAAGCTGCATTTTCTACAGCAGTGTAATTTGACCTATACCTCAATAGTGTCTCATTATCTCCTGCATAGCGGAATAATGTTTTTGCCCCTGTGTTTTTCTAGTTACCCATGCAGCTCTCTACGTGCCAACAACATACAGTACTACTATGGTTTTACTGGGCAGCTCCTACAATAGATGAGTATGTAGCATACTGTACCAGTCTGCATACAAAGCAGAGTGGTGCTGAGAATGGATGCTGTGAAAAAAAGATGCTAAAAAAGAACATTACAGTCAACTTGAAAGGAAACTGCTGTCTCAGCAGCTATGCTGACACATTCATTTCCTGCATGGCCAATGGCACAGAATATTCAATACTTAGTAACTTAATTTAATATCTTTGGCATAAGATTGACCACGAAAACTGTGATCAGCGAGCTGAAGAGTCTGTCCGAGGCTGGCCACTCACAACCCCTGAGGAGAACAAGAAGTAAACATCTCTGTAGTCACAGTTTTATGGCAGTTGGACAAGAAATAGATTGCACCATCATATACGCATCATGCATCATTCATTTGCGGCGACTTCCTCAGTTTTTTGCGTTGCCTTTGATTTGCTGTCACCATGGGCCCCAAGGTAAGTTGTTGTGCTGCATTATTTCACAAGCTAATGTATTAAGGACAAATATTGTCATTTTCTTGTTTTGCTAAGACTTTTAATATAACCCATTTCCCTCACATTAACCACTTGAGCACTATATATTTTGTTGTACATCAAACATCGAAACCAGCCAATTTACAAGCCACAACTTGAGATTGTGGATGGCCTATTTTCTCAGAATGTTCATCTATATTTTCAGCGAATGTTCACCTATGATGCCTTAAAGGGCAATTTGTAACCAATTGATAAAATATCCCTCAGATGATGTGCCATTGATGAGACTAATTCCCGATGGAGCCAAATACCGTGATTGAGTACTATGAATCAATGTGGGTGGGTTATCTGGTGTTCGGTAAAAATATATGTGTGTGTGTGTGTGTGTGTGTGTGTGTGTGTGTGTGTGTGTGTGTGTGTGTGTGTGTGTGTGTGTGTGTGTGTGTGTGTGTGTGTGTGTGTGTGTGTGTGTGTGTGTGTGTGTGTGTGTGTGTGTGTGTGTGTGTGTGTGTGTGTGTATGTGTATATATATATATATACACACATTTCCAATGTGCTATAGCGATGAGTGGTAGGCCGCAAAAATACTAAAATTACAAACTAATAATACGTTCAACAATCACTCCAAATCATACAAGTGCAAACAGGTTGGCAGTCAGCAGCAGAACCAAGGCCCATACGAGCGGACTCATGGGACCAGGAGATCCAGTAGTGGAGACTGAGGAGGTGGCCTTGGCATTCTGCGATCGTCCCTGGTGGGGACGTTTGAGGAGCAGCCTGCAGGGGTTCTGAACCTCCTCCAGGGGTATCTGCACTTCACTAGGCAGGCTCCCAGTCAGATCATCACGCACCTGTATGGGGAAACATTTGACCGTAGTGAAGTTCATTTGTACAGTGGCAGAAAGAAATAAACAAATAAAATGATTAACAAGCAAAAAGATGAGAAAATGTGCCTGCCGATTACATCATTGGTAATTTCAAACAAGATGTTTTTCTTTTTTATAGATTGGCTTTTATTTCAGTGTTAAAGGACGACTTTCAAGCTATCTTCATATAATTGGTCTTCACTAATTAATTGCTCTTATAATCTGGTACCATTTTGGACTGTTCAGAAACCCGCCTACCAGCGATATCATCGATGGGGAATCCAAGCTAATAGAAACTGTAGGCTTTCTATTCCTGGAAAGTTAGCATGCTATAATGGACACCAGTGTTCTCTCGTTAATACAAATCTAATTATAAAAACAAATCTGCCAAACAATGATGTCACTGGTAGGCGGGTCCACAGCGACAGAGACACAGATGGAGCAGATTTTTGTTTTGCCATTTTATCATGAGCATTAGTGAGGACGATAGGTTGAAAATGGGTGAAGTCGTCATTTAACTTTCCAGGAAGAGCAAGGCTGTCGTAGTTTCCATTAGTTTGGAATCCCCATCAATGATGTCATTGCTAATCAAATTTCTCAAAAGGACACAGCGCGAGTAGACAGAAATGGCGCCATCTTATAATGAGCATTAGTGAAGACCAATTATATGATAAGGTTGAAAATGGGTTAATTGTTCCTCCACTGTGTGTCATGTCAAGGGACAAATTGATAATAGGTTCAAGGTTATTTTATTTTGTCTCTGGGGAGAAATATGTCTTGGAGACAAGGAGCAGCTGCACACAATACAATACAATACAAAAAGACACACAGTGACACAATCGGCCTACCCTACAACATAATATATCACCATAATATATCACTGGTCTAAGATCAGACAAATTACTTTAGTTTGAAATAAGATACTAGATTCCTAGGATGGTTACGTTTTTCAAAGCTTCATTCTACTGCGTGGAGCTGTGCCATCATTGTTTATAATCCAGCTCATGACCTGTGTTGCATGGCTCCCAGCCCCCTTTCCTCCACTGCAATATCTAATAACGCAGAATGGCTTCAAGAAAATAACCTTTTAAAAACGTAATGATTCATTTAATTACTGATAAAATATGGCGCTGTACATCCGACCACATAAAATTATTTCACATAAAATCAGTGGTGGAAAAAGTACTCGGATATTTTACTTAAGTAACTGCAATACTGCAATGTAGAAATACTCTGCTACAACAAGTGAAAGTCCGGAAATCAAAATGTACTTGAGTGAAAGTACCAAAAGTAAAAGTACTATAGTGTTTGAAAATAGCAGATCTACAAGCTCACAACGCGTCGCGATGCGGCGCGTTGTGAGCTTGTAGATCGGCTATTTTCAAATAGCCTATGTATAAAATAGGGCTACAGTGGTTAATGTATCTTTTATAATGTAATGATTGACAATTGCAAAGTAACTAGTAACTAAAGTTTTCTAATAATTGTAGTGGAGTAAAAGTACAATATTTGCCTCTGAGATGTAGTGGAGTAGAAGTAAAAGTACTGAAAAATGGAAATACTGCGGTAAAGTAGAAAATACCTAAAAATTGTACTTAAGTATTACAGTACTTGAGTAGATGTACATACAGTAGTTACTTTACACCACTGCATAAAATATGTCAGCGCTCCGGCTTACCCTCTCCACCTCCTCGAACACTCGCAGGAAGTTGCGTCGAAGGACACCAGCCAAGTCGACCTCTGACCAGTTCCTTTGGAGGAGTTCTTGGATCAGGGTGGGATACTTGGACACGTCCTCCAGCCCCAGAGGGAAGCTGCACAGTACCACAGGTCAGTAGGGCTGTCACCATCATAAAATCTTACTTGACGATTAATTGTCACACAAATAATTGCGATTAACGATTTGATTGTGTTTTTGGCATTGAACATTAGAACATATAAATACAAATTACATTGCTGTTTGCCTTTTAGGCTTGGTGAAAAAACGTTGCACAGGACAGATATGACAAATAACTTAAATATACAAAGAAATGACTGACATATTTAATAACGTTCTACTTTCAAATTGTAAAAATAGTAGAAATAACCGAACTACAAGCTCACAAGGCATCGCAAGCTTGTAGATCTGAAAATATATGAACATTTTTCAACATGGAAACGATTATGACGCTAATGCAAAAATAGTTGTGATTATCTCAAATAATTGTGATCATGTGATTCTGTAATAATTGTGACAGGCCCAGAAGTCAGTCAGTTAAAATACATATGGCTAAAAGCTACCCGTTTTAATTAAACCACTCTCACAACAGTTCTGTTTTCTTTATACAGTTTCCTTATAGCTAGCAGTGGTCTGTCTTGTCTTGTCACTGTGTCTCCATATCGTCACTGTCGAGCTGAAACCGTGTGTCCATATTTCATCTTTTTCATAAATTAATGCCCTATTTTTTACTTTGAGGTATGACAGTGTCTCACGAAAGTAATGACAATAAACGATCTACAAGCTGTGAGCTTGTCGGCAGCTTTTTTGAAACATTTTGAAAATGATAAAGACAAATACAATGCTCAAAGTACGGATGCCAGGTTGAAAGTGGTTAAGTGTGTCTGTGGGTTTTATCCAATGAAAAGTAAAAGTAAGTACAGCTATTTGATCCTTTTCCTGAAAAGTAATGGTTTTGGACATACAAGCGACGATGTTTAGGCATTATTTGACAAAAACATACTTAGCAACGCCTTCATAGTCTCCTCCAATTCCTATTGACTCAGCTCCAATCATCTTCTTAATGTGGTCAAAATGGTCTGAAAGACACAATGGAATAACATTAGCAAACCTGTAAAGTCATTAGAAATAAACACATACATAAATCTGACGTACTTAATCATAATTATACATTACATAATGACAGCTGTTAGCCTCACCAGCCACAACTGAGACATTTGCTTGGCCCTCGCAAGCAACAAATCCACTGTACAGATTCACCATGATCAGACCCTGGTTCCTTTTCTGAAACACAAGACAGGAGAATCAAACTGTGTGTGTGTGTGTGTGCGTGTGCGTGTGCGTGTGCGTGTGCGTGTGTGTGTGTGTGTGTGTGTCTCAGAGAGAGAGATGGTAAACAGGAAGAGGAATGTAGATATGTAACAAAACAAGATAAGAACAAGATTAAAAGTCAGCAATGCAGGAGCGATAATCACTGGAAGTTGAATCCGAAATAGGAAGCCAAGCATAACATGTTAAAGCCAAGAAGGGAGGATGTACCGGAGAGGAGGATGGATGTGTGTGACACAACTCCCTGTGCTGACACACAGGGAGTTCAATGAATTACAGTTTCTTTTTTTAGATGTGGACCTCTCACTTATCCACAGCAACTTACAATAATTACTACTTACAAACCCAGACAAAACTAGACTGAATAGTTGCGGGGCGGATTGTTCCCTCTGGTATTTGGCAGCAAATCTTCTGAGCACTAACATACTGTTCCTCTTTCATGACATTGTCCATTGTTTCCTTTTAAGTACAGATATTAAGCTCTGCCTTTGCACCAGATGTATAAAACATTTTTGTCAGCCAGTTATCTTAGCCTAGGCCTCAAAGGCAATCAAGGGCATGGCACCCCCGTACCTTCAGCACATGATCCAACCCTACACCCCGTTGTTGGTCAGTTGCAATTGTGAAGCTAATATAGTCTTAAACACTGACCACTTACAAGCCATCATTCTCTCTATTATTGCACCTCTCTAACGATTTTAGCTTCCATTTCCAAATCGTCAAATTCAAGCGCTGAATCAATCAATGATTTAATTAAACCCCAACTTTCTTCTCACCAGTTCATGCAGTAGCCGGTCAGGAACATTGCGGCTGTGGTTGCAGATGGAGTAGGCAGAGGAGTGGCTGAAGATGACCGGAGCCTTGGAGAGCCTCAGCACGGCACTGGCTGTGTCCCAGGAGCTGTGAGAGAGGTCTACGATCATCCCCAGTCTGTTCATCTCCTCCACCACCGCCTACAACACACAGTCACACACCGTTACTTACACTGTCAAAGGACGGAAGAAAGACATTTCACTCACACTGAGGACATTACAGCATGTACAGACTGGGACACACGTATACGGGTGTGCGGATGCACTCATATGTAGACGGTACACACACACATTGAAAGACCTACAGGCCATAAGTAAATAGAGTGTGTGTGTGTGTGTGTGTGTGTGTGTGTGTGTGTGTGTGTGTGTGTGTGTGTGTGTGTGTGTGTGTGTGTGTGTGTGTGTGTGTGTGTGTGTGTGTGTGTGTGTGTGTCACAGACACTTTACACCACTGACAAGGAGAAAACAATACCAGCCCGGACGCCGCGGCTGGTAAAGCCGTTTAGTCATGTTTGTTCACTAGGAAGTCGTCTCCTGGGTCCTCCTACAACAGACCTACATGTACAACTATTTGTGTATTTTGGCACGACAAAAGTCATCCAAGATCTACAGACAAACCTACAGCAAACAAAAGGACGTTTTGTCACGCTTGAGTCTGTAGCTCAAGTGTGACTAAACATCCTTTTTTAGGTGGTGGCTCCTGTGTGCTCTTGTAACAGACATTCATGAACAAATGTGTGTGTGTGTGTGCGCGCGCGTGCAGTGTGTGCGTGCGTCTTGGGATTACAAAAGTAATCCAAGATCTAAATATTATTGCTGACATATCTGACTTGTTTCCTTGCTTCTTTTTTTCCCAATTCATGTAAAAACATATACAGTACCTGTTCAATATTACCACACAGCAGACCAAGATGAATACAAAAGCATGGCTAAAAGATTGAACTTACCTTACCAAAGTGTGTTAGGCTGTTCTGTCTTTGATAGAACTTATACATAGTTGAGGAGGAGGACTCAGCCCTGTCATGACAAGGAACAGATACAAAACTCTTAAAAATACATTACGATATGGCTTGACGAACATTTACGAACTTAGGTCTCCCTTGTAAAAGATGTGTAAAAGACCCTAAATTGAGAAGTAAAAACTACAGTATTATGTGTATTTCAAATGTGACTATATTCAGAAAATTGGCATAGAAATACACAGGCTGTCTAATAGGTGAATAATGAGATGGGTACTTTCTCATTTCACTCCCTGTGATACTGTGAGCTGCTGAGTGATGGTACCATTTATTTATTGTGCAATATTCTCTTTCACAATGATGCTGTTGTTTTGTGTTATAAATCCCTTTAGATCGGGGTGTTCTCACCCTTCCCTAAATGTACAAAATTCTATCTCAGTTCGGCTGTGAGATGTTTACCAGCTCTAGTCAAGATGATGGAAAGGGAGCCTTTGGTCGACGGGGGCCAGCGGACCACGTCGTCACGCTCATGTCACTATGACTCAACCATAACCATACTGTATAAGGAGTTCCCAATACAGCGACGCCCAAATATGGATTGTGTTGTCTAACCTCAATGTGTCGTCATGGCATCAGGCACAAAAGGGGGCATGCCCATATATGGGCATATACTGATGATATCAGCGACCTCCATATATTGGCATAAAACAGATAAGGACTGACAGATACAGAGATCTCCATATATGGGCATATTGGTCAGCTCTGCAGTGTGTGACGTACTAGGTGTGAGGGTCGTGTAGTGGCCCGAACTCTAGTAATTAACAATGACCATCGTCTTCAGTTTGTTGTGGGAATCTGGTTAATACATGAAATAAACTTTATTTATAAAGGCACTTTTCAAGAACAAAGCGCTTTACTAAAATAAATACAATTCTACAAGCTTAAAGGATAAATGAAGCAGTTCTCACCATAAACTGTAACCCACATCCTTTCAGAGGAATAATAAATGATAATATCAATACTGCATTTTAAATATAAACCTTCTAACCTCTGATCAGTCATACTGTTGTCGACTTTGCCAACCAAGTCTAGTTATTTTCCAACACAACAGCTTGGGAAAATAATTAAATAAATCCATGATACCATAGTGTGCGTACCTGTGTCTTTATGTGCATCTCTATAAATGCATCTGTGTTGAACAATTTTAGTTCTGGACAATTAATGGTCCAGAGTTAAATAGTAAACTAATAGTAAACTATTTTGATCTTGGGTAATGTTATGAGATTACAATAAAGCACAGTGTACAAAATGTATAAACTCTAAACCCCTTACCAGGGTGTATTGCAGTTATGACTGAGGGCCATGGAGCGAACCCCCAGCTGGTAAAACATACGCAGGGTTGGCAGACTGCTGTCGATGGAGTGGCCTCCCTCAATACTCATCAGACATGCTATCTTACGTTTCATCTCAGTGTCTTTCAGTCCTGCAGGGAATGAAATACAGACAGACACACACGCCATCATGAGCGGCAGCACAACACATACTGTACAAGAGCTATTATGTCTGAAAGGCACTTAGACCTCAGTGCTAAGCTTTTATGCTGGCTGTATACTGAAACAAATGAGAAGTTGCTTGAACACGAACTGCAGTCGAACGTGTCGCTGCACACAAATGTGTACCCTCCCACGCGAGTGGTGAGCATAGAAGGAAATGATAGACAGTGAATCTGAACATCACACTTTTGTGCTACTAGTAACATAGCCAATCATGTGATTGTTTTTGACCAGAATGTTTGTAAACAATCAGGTAGATCCGGATAGAATGTCTATGGACGTTTTCACAATATAAAGTAAAGTGTTCAGAACATTTGCTATGTCTAGTTTGTCAACCTGTGGAGCAAGTTCTGTCAGGGAACTCAGTGCAGTTGTTGGTGGCCTACCATTGGACCGCGTCAGCTCCGATTTCATTCTCAGACCGCTCTACTTAAGCGGGAGGTTTGCACTTCTCATCCTGCTTGCTTTTGCTGCACACACACTGTTGCTGCTGTTGCGCTGCTGTTCATTGCTGTTGCTAAAATTGCTGCTCACCCTCCACCACCCCATGCTACCACCTGTTGTTTTGGATCTGCTGTTTATGTATGGGGGATTCGGAGTCCCTATGGTTGGTAGATGCGCTTTATCACAGTACCGAAAAGCAGATCCAATTTGTCGCCGAACCATAATAAATATATTGCTCATTTTATATTCAATAAATATATCTTATCCTTTATGAGTTGTCTTTATCCATTTATGAGTTGTCCTGACAGAAATATGTTTCCATCTTGAAATACAGTATACAGTGGTTAAGTGCACTGTTAAGTGCATCACACATTCTTATGTGTTAAGCTTCATTGATACATTTTCTGTAAATTGGGTTCATACTTTGATGCCGCTTATAGTGAAAATAGCAGATCTACAAGCTCACAACGCGTCATGATGCGACACATGGTGAGTTGGTAGATCAGCTATTTGTTGCCTTTTTTAAATTTTGTACAATTGTTTGACGATTTCCACCTATAATGACTTGCCCAAAATGGGAATGCCAGGTTGAAAGTGGTTAACCAGATTTGCCAAAGACTTCACTCTACTGGAGTCAACGTAAAATGCTGGTCTACTTTACCCTGGGCAGATGTGACCAGCTCTAGGGCCTCGTACTCGGTGCACATGCGTCTGACAACATCTATTTGTTCCAGGGTCAGCCTCACTGCATCCTTCTCCTGGGCCCCACACAGCACATAGACTGCAAACACCTGACAATAGCACAAAACAATCACGTAGGAGAGTGGGGAGCCCAACAGCATGTTGGTAACAGCAATAATAGAATGGAGAAGGACAGTTAACTGACGTGACTGACTTTGTCCTTAACACTGCATTATGCACAGTTCTATATGGAGGACAGACAGAACACTTGTAAACGAAAGAGCCATTACCATTTGAGTGCACGTTTTTAGTATGGGCAGCCCTAGTGGACATTATACCCAGCAAACATGTAATTCACTGTGGTATGATTTTCTAAATCTAGCGGGTAGACACTCTTAACACTTGTAGGTGTTCCACTTTAACGACTTATATACTTTGTTGTATGACAAACAGCAAAACATAGACGATCTACAAGCTCACAGCGTGACATGTCGCATCACAATATGCCTGTAGATCCACTATTTCCGTGGTTAAGGTGTGTGATTATGTGTTTTTAGGAGCATGGTCAGTTACCACCTATGCCAGTGTATTGCCAACCTTCAAGTAACAAAAAAAACAAAAACCGAAGAAGAATGTTGTATGTCTGTGCCTGTTCCCACAAACACAGCAATCTACTGTATTAATTTGTTAATGTTCAATCATACACGGGCGCCTACCAAATCTTTACACCTTTTTCCTTCATTACCTTCATTGTATTTCAACAAATGATTAACCTATACTGGGTGCCACCATATGAAATTCTGTTTAATGGTTCAAACCAGGCGGCAAGGAATCTCCGCTGGAATTGAAGCTCACTTCAGGGGTTCTCTTTCAGCCTGCTGTTCCTATTAATGGCCCAGCAGATGTCGCTAGTTCACCTTCTACCGGTCGCAATACATTATAATCTCAATATAAGTCAATGAGGTTTTGTGCAAACTTTATACTTGATTTAATAACCTTAGTAAACCTTTTCATAAACATTTCATGTTTTCGCTAGTTTAAAGTCTTTTTTAAATCATGATCATGAGATGCGTTTAGTGAATTATGGTCCCATTCATTTTGTAATTAATTATAAAGTAGGGTATATTTCTAGGGATTCTACTGGTTCTACAGAGTGAAGAAACCAATGGCATCACTTTGTCCATTCTTTTTACAGTCCATCATTCAAACAAACAAACAAACAAACAAACAAAAACATTCTGAGCCTACTTTCTGAGCAAATCTGCCCTGGGGCATAGTCTTGTGGCAAGAGTGAAAGATAAATGACATTACCTGAGCCTGAACGTGCCCTGCTTGGAGGCGGCTGATATCTGTGGCCAATTTGCTGACATTATGAAGGTCAATTTGACTCAGACGATTGTCATATTGGATCCTCAACTGCAGGGCAAGGTCATTATGACTGACAGGTGGAAAGACAGACAGACATACAGACAGACAGACAGACAGACAGACAGACAGACAGACAGACAGACAGACAGACAGACAGACAGACAGACAGACAGACAGACAGAAAAAGGGCATTTACAAGAAGATTATTTCAACATCTGTCAATGATTGCTGTAAACACTGTGTGAGCTGCTTAATTTGTGTGGGTATAAGGACACTCTCACTAATAACTACTTGTTTTGAAAGGAGAATGTGGATGTGTAATTGTCCGACCGGCCAGACTAAGTAATAATATTATAATTTGTGGCACATACAACATGGTCATGCACTGAATTATAATACTGGTAATAGTACTGGAAACTATTAGGCCTAATATGTTTAGAATTACATGCACAAGTTAATAGACTATAATATAGATATAGCTTGGTTTACCCATCAATAAGGGGAAATTTGGACATTAGGTCTTGCACTCTGTCTCGGATAGAATATCCAGATATTGTGCCACTCAGGAAGCAAAGCATCATTAACAGGATCATCATGAAGCAAGCCACAACAACCACAAGTCATCCGGTGAAGACACTTTATATAGAAAGTGATGGCGTCAGTTCATCTGAATCAGAGGAGAAAAAAACATTCATTTAATAGCTACACTTTTAAAAATATATTTCATATAAAATAAAAAACACTTTAATACATTTCATATAAAGAGGCAATATGCACCACATGTTGGCTAAGCAAAAATTCAAAAGAAACAAGAAATATCAAGCAACCTAAAAAGCCATTTCAAAAAGCCATTATATTTGGAGCAGATTATTTCTAACAAAATGAATGCCCTCTTGCTCTTGACACCAAATCAATGATTGAAACTATTCCCAGTGGTACCATATGAACAGCAAAACGTCTCAAGTTAACAGTATCCTACAAACAAAGTATGGCTTGAGCAGCACAGATACTGTTAGTGGTGGATAGTAACGTACATTTACTCAAGTATTTGTACAATTTTAAGGTAGCCTACTTTTTTTTGTTTTGTTTTTACTTTACTGTAGTATTTCCAATTTTCAATCATTTTACTTCTACTCCACTAGATCTCACAGGCAAATATTGTACGTTTTCCGTTTGTTTCATTCTATAATAAATGTATGTATTTACTATAATAGGAAAACAAGCAATGCTAAGATGAGAGAGGCTGTTTAATTTTCCATGACATATTATCAGAGGCTACATGTTGAAAATAACTGTGACTGATGAGAACAGAATGTAGCCTACTTTTCACGATAAAACACAATTAATAAACAGAAAACAAATTGTATCCAATTGCACCCGCAGTGGTCGCACGCACCAACCTTATTTTCTCCACAGCAATGTACGTGTGTTGTCAGCGTCGCAGTATTCGATAGCTCGCCGCCTCACACAGTTGGTTGTAACCTGTAGAAGGCAGAACTCCCTCTAAAGATATATGGGCCAGGCTAGCTGTAGAATACAACTCTCGTAGACGTATTCATGATTCTGACGTTTTCAATCTACTGGAGTTGTAGGGTTCATCCCCCATGGACACAGGGACTTTCAGCACTATACCCGTAGACACTCCAAACATGTACAAATTGAAGAAAAGAAACGGTGCTTATCGCCACGCTCCAAATGTTAACTTTCTCTACGGGGTAGTATTTTAATGTAATAATTCATATCTTTCAATAAAGAAGTGTTTTAATGCCGTCTGTGGCCGATTCTGTCGGAAGTTCCCAATGGGCGGTAGTGACGGGCCCATCAGGTGAAACTCGGAATTACACTCAATGTAAACAGGAAGTAAACGAGGGTGAAAAAATGGCGTTCGGCCACAAACGGCATTAAAACACTTATTTATTGAAAGATATGGATTATTACATTAAACTACTACCCCGTAGAGAAAGTTAACATTTGGGGCATGGCGGTAAGCACCATTTTTTTCAATTTGTACATGTTTGGAGTGTCTACGGGGTATAATGCTGAAAGTCCCTGTGTCCATGGGGGATGCACCCTACAACTCTCGTAGATTGAAAACGTCAGACCTACATCTGAGAGTTGTATTCTGCAGCTATAGGGCCAGGCCAATGGTTGTAACCGATGGTTGAAAAGTGTAGGCTATTTGCGTGCAGATTGCAATACTGACATCTATTGGCTCAGCTGGGACAGGTTGGACACGCAGTGAATGACCTAGCCTTGGATCAAGACCAATCAATAGATTTATTGATAAATATATTTATTTAATCGAGTCTGACTTTTACTTTCTTATCTATGATAGTCTTGGGCTGCACCCCCCAACTGTCACTGGACATCCGCGCGGAAAGCCCGTACTTCTCCTCACATGTACAAAACAATCATATAAAGTGCTGACCCTGTAGCCCCGGATATTAACTCGCCATTAGGAACCCGTGTGCAATGTATTAGTCCGTATTTTTCAATAGACATGGTGTTTCAATCCCGTCTGTGTCGGATTCTGTCGGAAGTTCCCTGTATTCCTTGATGGGCGATATTGACGGTGAAAGCCGGTATTACACTCAATGTAAACCGGAAGTAAACTAGGGGGAAAATGGCGTTCGGCACAGACGGGATTAAAACACTATCTATTGAAAAACATGGACTAATACAGTGCACAAAGATTCCGAATGCCGAGTTAACATTTGGGGCAACAGGGTATGCATCTTATATTTTGTATTTGTACATTAACTGGTGAAAGTGCAGGTCGCACTGGCTAGCCAAGATATAAAAATGTAAACATCGATAGATCCAAGGCTATAAATGACCAATGGTTTGCTAACTCAAAGAAGTAAAAAGTGTAATACAAAAACACAAAGCGGTAGATTTAAATAAATGAATGGCACGCACTTAACACGTAAATCCCCATAATAGCCATTCTATAAATAACTAGAAGATCAATCAGTGCTGGAAGAAGTACTGACATTTTTTACTTAAGTAAAAATATCAATACCACAATGTAGAAATACTCTGTTAAGTGAAAGTCCGGTGTTAAAAACTTACTTGAGTAAGAGTACAAAAGTATTGGCATCAAAATATACTTAAAGTACCAAAAGTATATATTTTATATATTTTCGTCTGAGATGTAGTGGAGTAGAAGTAAAAGTATTGAACATTGGAAATACTAAAGTCAAAAAAATACTAAATACTAAAGTAAAGAATACATCAACATTTTACTTAAGTACAGTACTTGAGTAATGTACTTAGTTACTTTACACCACTGATAATAGCCAATTCCATTAATAACTAGAAGATCAATACACATTAAATGAATGCGCCCCACTGGGAAATGATACCTCCAGGGACCATGGTCCAACCCAGGAGGACGCTGCAGTAGGCCTACAGCCCCACCTGGGGTTGTGCTGGGTTTCTGAAGTTCAGAGTGGTGTGGTGTACAGTAAGTAAGTACATTTACTCAAGTACTGTACTTAAGTACAGTTTTGTACTTTACTGGAGTATTTCCAATTTTTAGTACATTTACTTCTACTCCACTACATCTCAGAGGCAATTAGGCAAATATTGTACTTTTACTCCACTACAATTATTTGACAACTTTAGTTACTAGTTACTTTGTAGATTTTGATTATCATTACAAAACATACATTAACCACTTCAGCCCTATATACATTTCGGCCATTTGAAAATAGCTGATCTACAAGCTCACAACGCATTGTGAGCTTGTAGATCTGCTATTTAAAAAATAATAATCTGACTGATACATACTCAACAGTTTTTCTCTTATGCCACTCAGGTTGAGTGCATCGCTGCATGTCTGGCTGTCATCTCAGAGAAGATGTCTTCCCAGTTCTCACCACCTCAAGCTCGGCGCAGAACAGATGAGACAGAGCTTCTCTTTTTCCCAGGTAAGTCCTGCCGCCCTGCAAGATCTCACTATTTACATCGTGGTTGGTGGCTTCTGTTCCAACTGCCAAGAGCCTGGGTGCTGTCATGGAGTCCTGGACAGTCAGCTGTCCTTCAAGGCACGCAGTGCAGCGATCACTCTATAATAGCCGAAGGATGTTCCTCACCCAGGAGTCTGCCCAGCTCCTTATCCAGCCCTCAGTCATCTCAAAGCCTACTAAAACTCCCTCCAAATGATCCAGAGTGCCACAACACGTCTGGTCTTCAACCAGCCAAACCTTTCCTGTCTCCTGTCTCCTGTCTAAATCTTAATTGTAAATTGGTCCTACTAGACCAGAAGTCAGGGACACGAAAGGTGCCAAAATCTCTTTGGCACCATTTTGTTTGTAGGGTCCATATAAGTACTTTGAAACATGATAGCCTTTTCAAATGAGTAGCTTTAATACTTTTTTAGGATATTCATTTTTTGCCATTATCTCCCCACATTATCTGCACAGTAGTGCTGTACCTGGCCTATAGACCCGTTCACAATTTGGTGGTAGGAGAATTTCTCACTTGAACAATGGGTACCTAGACTAGCCTGATTATCAGCCTGAAGCTGCGAGGAGCTTCAGTCTGAAATTGTCTGCAATGTCCGCGATTACCAGGGGGAGGGGATTCAAATTTCCCTAAACCAATCACAAGAGATCCACGGATCCTCCCACATCTAACGTCATCGCACAGCTTGTTTTAGCAGATATTCGCTGATTGGCTTGTCGTTAGACCACCCCCACCTCCGACTCTGATTTGTCAGGTATTTCTTCGATCGTGAAAAGCCATAGGCTGACATTGGAACCAGGCTATACCTAGACATGAAAAATCACAGAGGTGCTCGTCCGCCATAGTGCCACGAATGGCGCAATGGCCAAATCAAATATGCCTGCCATCGGCTATGATGAAAATCCAACATCTTTGTTCCTGAGTGTATATATGTTACAGGGAGATTGGAGAACCAGGGAGATTGTAGAAGGCGCGCTCGTTTTTACCACCCACCCAGCAATTCTGTAGAAACAACACTAGAGGGAGCCACGAGCCAGGCTTGTGCACAAACATATGGCCGCGACCACACACACACACACACACACACACACACACGCACACGCGCACGCGCTCATGCTTTCAATTTAGAAAAAACACCAGAGGGAGGCTCAGGAGCCACGAGCCAGGCTTCCCAACTAAAGTGCACATATGGCTGCGACCACACACACACACGCACGCACACGTGCACGCGCTCATGCTTTCAATTTGGTTTATTGAAAGCAGGACTGTTAAGATACTTTTATTGTGTTCTGGCTTTTGTTTTAGTTTCTCCCTGACACACACACACACACACACACACACACACACACACACACACACACACACACACACACACACACACACACACACACACACACACAGTGATCCATGAAAAGAACTATTCTGTCCCTATCGGTTTACAACTCGGACGGCGCTGAGTCGACAAGCAGTGCATCGGCCGGTCAGTGCGGGCACTCGCGCCTGGAGGCTCTCCTCGGAGGAGGAGAAGGAGGACAGTTTATTACGCAAGGCTCGTGAGGAGGAGGAGCCTCGCGTAATAAACCCCCGCCGCGTCCTCCTTCTCCTCCTCCTCGCGAGCCTCGCTAATAAACCCTGTCTCGAAAAGCCCCGCCTCGCCCCGAAGCCCCGTGCCTAAAAACGAGCGCTCTGTCTTCAATCTCCCTGGTTCTCCAATCACCCTGTGACATAAACACATGCAATACCTCCATTTTGACTAATTGTGGGGTGGGGAATTCATTTCTGATATTGTTATGACCACTTTGGGTGATGTTGACCTTGAAAGGTCCTTGGCCATAACTTGGCCATTGTTAGGACTAAAAACAGGTGCAACTAGAAAAAGTGCTCCTCGGAGCACAGGTCTCCGCCAGGTCAGGTAGGTTATTGTGGGGCAGCAATGTTCGGAATATGAAAAATCGGATGGAACCATCTTGATCACTTGACTATAGAGACAATGGGTACCGATTTGCATGATGTTTGAATTTGTAGGAGTAATATAAAAAAGAAAAGTGTTGCAAAATCGGCCTCCTGGTGGCGCTATAATAGGGCAATGTTAAAAGGGTGGCATTTGTTCTTCAACGTAGTGTGAATGTGCATGCAAAGTGTCAATGCAATCGGACGCTGGATTCATGATTTGTGGCATGTTTTTCACTCCTGCAAACTTTAGATGTCAATGTTAGCCAATCAGGATGGAATATGAAAAATTAAACAGATCCATCTTGATCACATGACTATAGAGATCATGTGTACCGATTTGCGTGAAATTTGGATACATTCTGAAGGCTTAATATCAAAAAATGTGTTTTACATAAGTCGGCCTCCTGGTGGCGTTATGAAAGGCAAATGTGAAAAATGCAGGGCAGTTGTTTTTCCTTGGCCTCTAGGGGTGTGCGTGCAAAGTTTCACGCAGATCGGTGCAGTTATAGTTAAAAACACAAATTGGCCTTTTATAGCGCCACCATGAGGCTGATTTGAAAATGTTCAAGTGGCATTTCTTCCTCGGCCTAGTGGGAATGTACGTGTCCAATCTCACGGAAATCGCAAGCTGCGTTCATGATTTGAGGAATTTTGTTGAAAACGGAGCAATACTGCAAACTTTGGAAGCCAACCTTAGCCAATCAGGATGGAATATGGGAAATTGGACAGATCCGTGTTGATCACATGACTATAGAGATACTGTGTACGGATTTGCGTGATGTTTGGATAAAATCTGTAGGAGTACTGTCAAAAAATGTGTTTTGCAAAAAGCGGCCTCCTGGTGGCGCTATAAAAGGCCCATTTGAAAAATTTGGGGCAGAGGTTCTGCTCTGGCATCCAGGGAGTGTGTGTGCACAGTTTCGCTGCGATCAAGCCAACGGTGCCAGAGATTAGCTGTACACAAAATGACAGAATGACGGACGGACGGACGGACAGGGGGTAAAACATACTCTCTCGCCATGCCTTACGGCCTGGCGGAGACAATAAGACTAATTCAACTAATTCTGACATTTATGATTCCGTTCTGATATTGTTTTGACCATTAAGGAGCATCTTGTCATTGAAATATCAAAGTCAATGTCATTTTTCAATAACTCAGTTACTCAATAATTGTGTTCTTCACAATCACTTTCATTGTATTTTTTTCAATAATGATTTGTTTTATTTATAACAAAAGACATACACATGAGACATATACAATTATAAATATCCCCTTTAACTTTTATTTTAAAATGAGAAAATAAGAGTCATATAGACCTACAAAATGAAATACAAATAAACCCATAACACAAAATCAAACTAGAAAAAAGTGCTCCTCGGAGCTCAAGTCTCCGACAGGTCAGGTAGGTTATTATGGCCTCCTGGTAGCGCTATAACAGGCCAATGTGAAAAGGAGGGCATTTCTTCCTTGGCAAAGTGGGAATCTATGCAGAAAATTTAATGGAAATCGCATGCTGCGTTCAGGATTTGAGGCATTTTGTTAAAAACAAACCAATCCTGCAAACTTTGGCAGGTGTGTGTTTATGACGAGGAGCACCCACGGGATCGGTGTTTACGACATCATGTGTGTGTGTTGTGCCTTGGGATATTTAGCTATGCACACTTCTCTGGGGCATGAGATGATCTGTTTACTGGGTTGTAAAAAGAACAGGAGCACTCAAAAAATGTGGAGGAGAGGATAAAAAGTTAATATGCAGATTATTATATAAAGCACGAGAACTGAACCCGATCACTCCCTGATGAAGACCATGAGACTTGTGTGACGGCTTAAAGTCCACCTACACCACAGATGGACTTTTGGTCAAATTTACCTTTTTTTTCCTGCGTTATCATTGGCCACTGTCTCCCCTCGGGGCTCCACACGTCCTAACACCTTCTTCCCCACGCAGCGGGGATACCATAGTCTTATAAATATCATTTCAATCCCACTCACATCTCACAGGTATACTATGCTTCATTTGGCTTAGAGACAGAAAACTAAATCTGATATATAACTTCAGTTACACGTATCAACTTTTCAAAAAACAAAAAATACAAACATATACTGTACCACACACTGTAGGCCTACAGTAGTAGTCACTACAACACTCACTTCTACTTATGTCACAGGAGCAATCCATATGAATTCAACAGTTAAAGCATTATTCCTTTTCACATTGGCAAAGTAATCACCGAAAATCATTATTCAATATACCAACAGTCACACAAAAGTTCTACATCCAGTCCAGTGCTTTTCTATTCCGTACATACAACATACCATCATGTCAACAAAATCCCTCAATACAACAGTCACAACAGGACTCCTAAAATAATGCTATACTATGGTATAATGAAAACATGGCATCTGTCTACCTAACATGCTATCTAAATTACATTTTAGCCTTTGCATAATCTGCAAGGTCATCAAGGCTAGGGCAAGTGCTACAGGCTTTTTAGACAAGTATACGTACAACCCATACAGTAAACAGATCCCGTCATGCCCCAGAGAAGTGTACATAGTTAATATCACAAGGTATAACACACCTGAGGTCATAGGCGCCGATGCTGTGGGTGCTCCTTGTCATAAACACACACCTGAGGTGGTGCTCAGGGGTGCACTGGGCGCTTCGCGTGACACCACGGCGTTCTGCCAGTTTTCTGAACAAACATATGTTGCTACCAGTGGTGTAAAGTAACTAAGTACATTTACTCAAGTACTGTACTTAAATACACTTTGGAATTTACTTTACTGGAGTATTTCCAATTTGCAGTACTTTTACTTCTACTCAAGGGCAAATGTTGTACTTTTACTCGACTACAATTTTATGAAAACTTTAGTTACTAGTTACTTTGTAGATTTTGATTATTATTACAAAACATACAGTAACCACTTCAACCCACATTTCGGCCATTTGATAATAGCCGATCTACAAGCTCGATCTACAAGCTACGACATCATGTGTGTGTGTTGTGCCTTGGGATATTTAGCTATGCACACTTCTCTGGGGCATGAGATGATCTGTTTACTGGGTTGTAAAAAGAACAGGAGCACTCAAAAAATGTGTAGGAGAGGATAAAAAGTTAATATGCAGATTATTATATAAAGCGCGAGAACTGAACCCGATCACTCCCTGATGAAGACCATGACACTTTTGTGGCGGCTTAAAGTCCACCTACACCACAGATTGACTTTTGGTCAAATTGACCTTTTTTTTCGTGCGTTATCATTGGCCACTGTCTCCCCTCGGGGCTCCACACGTCCTAACACCTTCTTCCCCACGCAGCGGAGATACCATCCCACTCACATCTCACAGGTATACTACGCTTCATTTGAAGCGTAGTATACGTTTAGTATACGTTGTCAAAAAACAAAAAATACAAACATATACCACACACTGTAGGCCTGCTGTAGTAGTCACTACAACACTCACTTCTACTGTACAGTATGTCACAGGAGCAATCCATATGAATTCAACAGTTAAAGCATTATTCCTTTTCACATTGGCAAAGTAATCACTGAAAAGCATTATTCAATATATCAACAGTCACACAAAAGTTCTACATCCAGTCCAGCGCTTTTCTATTCCGTACACACAACATACCATCATGTCAACAAAATGTTTCCCTCAATACAACAGTCACAACAGGATCCCTAAAATAATGCTATACTATGGTATTATGAAAACATGGCATCTGTCTACCTAACATGCTATCTAAATTACATTTTAGCCTTTGCATAATCTGCAAGTTCATCAAGGCTAGGGCAAGTGCTACAGGCTTTTTAGACAAGTATACGTACAACCCATACAGTAAACAGATCCCGTCATGCCCCAGAGAAGTGTACGTAGTTAATATCACAAGGTATAACACACCTGAGGTCATAGGCGCCGATGCTGTGGGTGCTCCTTGTCATAAACACCCACCTGAGGTGGTGCTCAGGGGTGCACTGGGCGCTTCGCGTGACACCACGGCATTCCGCCAGTTTTCTGAACAAACATATGTTGCTACCAGTGGTGTAAAGTAACTAAGTACATTTACTCAAGTACTGTACTTAAATACACTTTTGAGGATTTTTTACTTTACTGGAGTATTTCCAATTTGCAGTACTTTTACTTCTACTCAGGGGCAAATGTTGTACTTTTACTCGACTACAATTTTATGAAAACTTTAGTTACTAGTTACTTTGTAGATTTTGATTATTATTACAAAACATACATTAACCACTTCAACCCACATTTCGGCCATTTGAAAATAGCCGATCTACAAGCTCGATCTACAAGCTCACAATGCGTCGCTTCGTGACGCATTGTGAGCTTGTAGATCGGCATTCCTGTACAGTAGGCTACCCTTTGATTGTTTGTTATTCTGAAGGAAATGTGTTCAAACGCAACAGATTATTGAGAAAACTTACGCACGCTGCATGCGTTCAATGCTCAAATGGTAATAGGTAATTCATGTATTTGTGCAAGATGACCCAGCTGTAAAAGGTGTATATTACTAATTATGTTCAATCCAAAATATCATGCTGTAAGTGTTAGGCTGCATTTACACACCTGCTTGTCATTAATGCTTAAAAATATCTATGACCCTTATTTTGATCAGATGTCCGATACATTTTAATCATGCCGGACATTGGGGCCGGCCACCAAAAATCCTAGCGCGACCTCTTATTATCTGATTATGTGATTTTTGGACAGAATCTGAAGGAGTAAGAGCAAAAGAATTGTTTTACAAAACTCAGTCTCCTGGTGGCGCTCTAAAAGGCATATGTGAAAAATGCTAAAGCGTTCACATCTCAATAAAATGAGAAACCACATCTGAGCCACTGTCTTGCAATCTTTATTTTGAAGTGCCGCTTTCTTCCACTTAGGTGGTTTTCTTTTGGATTGTAGACATGCCATTTGCTGAATGTTCGCCCCAGAATAGGCATGCTAGGGTTCATGTGGTTAAATAAGTGAATGAAAGAGATTGAATAATGTTTTTTTCCCCTCTGTATGACATGTTCTATTCAAAAAAAGTTAGAGATTTTTTTCATTCTTTGGAACTATGGTTGGTGTCATTGAAGGCTGATAACTGGGACTAAGCTACTACTTGGGAAGGGCTATCATGTTGAAATAACTCTGGCCTGGGCCCATGGACTATGTCTTGTGGTGGACATTTTGGTCAAAATTAAAATTTTGACATGGACAAAATGAGTGGACAATAATATTACCACTTACCAGAAACACATAAAGAGCTAACCCCTAATCATATATAACAGGTATGTAACTCTGAGAGTGTACAAATGTAACCAAATGGACCCTCACGGGTCCATTTGGTTCCATTTAACTCTCAGAGTTAAGGTGGTCCTTGCAAATAAAACATTTGAGAACCAAGAGTACTAGTAGGACTCCTAATGTGCCATACATAGATAGTGTCATAGTAAATCAGAGTCATACATATTCTGAAGAAAACCTGTCTTGTGATCAAAATAAGAACATTATAATGGTGTGTAAATCAAATATTTGCCACGGACAAGACCAAGTCTTTGCCACAGACACATTTGTCAGAATCAGGGTGACCCTCATCAAGTACCTGAAGCAAAGAAATACCTGTATCGAGAGTAAATTTGACCAAAAAAAAAAAGTCACATCCTGTTTAATATCTTTGCGGCAGCCCCTACTCAGGAACGATGCCGGACAGTTCTCGAGATACGTGAACTAAAGGCACGCACACATGCACGGCACACGCACACATGATGTCCTTTTTTTGCTTTACGTTATTCGCTAACTGTTTGGGTGAGCTATAGCTCACTTACGTTTATAAGATTTTGTTGTGTACCCCTTTTAGGATGTCTTAGGATCACCCAAGGGACATTTGGTCAAGGCATCTCCCCCAACAACAACTGGATATGGTAATTCACACCTTTATTTCATCTAGACTTGACTACTGTAACTCCTTGTATACTGGCATTGAGCAGTCATCACTCAGGCGGCTGCAGCTGGTCCAAAATGCAACTGCTTGCCTCCTCACTGGCACAAAAAGAATTACACTAGTCCTGTCCTGGTGCCGTGTCATTGTTCCGATGGTGTATTATTCCGACGCGTTGGTCCGACTTGCCCCATTTTTAAGGCTCTTTCATTGGTTTTAAAATCTTTATGGGCTCTCTCTTTGAGGTTCTGATGCTGGTCGTTAGAAGTAGCAAGAACAAGAAGAGCAGGGGTGACCGTAAATTTGCAGCCATGGCCGGTTTTAAGGCTCTGGAATAGCCTGCCCCTCAGATCTACTCAGTTCATCGAGGTTTTTAAATCCTTACTCAAAACCCACTTATTCTCCCTGGCTTTTAATCGCATTTGAGCAGCCTATCTAATTTATTTTTTACTGTATATTTTTTGTGTTAGTGGGTGCATGTGTACATATACAGCACATGCATATGTTGTTGATGCTCTGTTTTTAGCGGCGCTAGCCGCTCTATACCTTTAGGTATAGAGCGGATCCTGCTCTATACCTGACTTTGTCCGTGTGCGTACGTCAACGTTCTGATTGGTCAGGTGCGTCAACAAAGTGATTGGTCAAGCTTCACATGACACGTGGCTATAAACACATTATAAACACATATCGATGACAAAATGTATCAAAGGCGCCGCTACCTTCACACGGGGTGTGATTTTTATCTTACACAGCACTTTGGTCACTGATGGTTGTTTGAAATGTGCTTTGTAAACAAAGTTTGATTTGATTTGTGCCAAATGTAGTTTTTATGGGATTCTTTATGCGTCTTTTGAGTCAACCCCAAGTTAAGACGGACATTTTGAATTTTGTCAACTAGGCTGATGCCCGTTGAGAACGATGCCCTTTGGGAATATGTCCCACTCTGGTTATGCAATACCTGTTGTACCCGTTGTCACAGTGAGGTACATAGTAGTTGGAGGCCAGTCTATGACGTCAGTGCTATGACAGCTGTTTACTCCTATCATCATGATGAGGTCTCAATGAGTCATCCGTGGCCAAACAAGGAGCCACATCCATCCTGTCCATTATTAGGCCAGTCTATGACATCATGTTGATGACATTAGGGATCTCCATATATGAGGATTTATGATATTTCATGGGCACGGCACTCCCTTGGGTCCCCAGCGGCACGTGCTGAGTTTGAATCCGAACGGTTGGTTCTCGAGATCAGAGCTCTACGTCACGTGAAGCTTAGCCAATCAAATCCAGATGTTACGTTTGTGACATTTATCGGCCAATCAAATCCAAATGTTTTTGACGTCTACCCACCGTCCAGACATTTCTTTTAAATATATAAGATGGATGACACATTTCTTGTTTTAGATTTTTTTGGGACACCCCTTCTAGGATGTCTTTAAGATCACCCAAGAGACATTTGTGGCAATGTTTTTGTTTCAATTTGTATTATAAGAAATGAATGCACTTGATACACAACACTAATTATATGACGTATCGATAAAGACAGGTCCATTATCTCCAAATTTGGGCACAGTGTCAGCCTGATCTGAGCCCCATTGACTTAAATTATTATCTTCAGGCGGACGAGGTGAAGATTACGGTAGGGTTTTGCACCACACATAGTATTACTACTCCTACAGATTTAGTTAACAGCTCACACAAATGGGTTCACATAATCTCTGGTCATGTGATGAACATGTATCATTCATATGAAATGAAAGTTCAATATTAAAACAATCAGTGGAGGTACTAAGTTAGCCTACTGGTAGTGTGCACAAGACATTTAACAAGGATTGGTACAGTGGTTTGCAACATAGATTAGCCCTGGACAAACATCTTATAGACAGATGGCTAGCCTGTTTCGGAGCTATGCCCTAAAAAAAGACGGGGTCTAATAATGCCGTGGCTACCTTGTGGATCTCGGGGTTTCCTGGGCCAGTCTGATGTCAGTCATCTCATCTATGACGTATCTATGACATATGACTCCTTATTTGGGAAAGGTTGACATCAGTCACATCTGATGTAATGATTACTCCATATATGGGCAAGGTTTTAGCCTGATCCAAGACCCATTGACTGCCATTATAAATTTAAAGTTAAATATTTAAAAAAATATGTGGAACAAAATGCAAGGAGGTACTGTGTTCCCTTGCCCTACTAGCAGTGCGCACAAGACATTTTGCGCTGATCAGTCCAATGGTAACAAGATTAAATGTATGTACGCATGCACATACAGACGGAGACACGCACACACAAAAACAAACAGACCCTCTTAGACGACTCTGCCCCTCCTACAGAGCCACGGCGTAAAAAAAAAGTTGCAGGATTTGAAAATTATTCAGGGATGTCAGTCCCTTCCTTGAATTCCTTGACTTACTGGCAGTGTGCAGTGTGCACCAGCCTTTTTTACGCTGATAAATGTAGTGGTTTGCGATTATCCATGGACACACACGTGCGGGCGCGACAACACAATCTCCTCCTTCTATCGGCCTTGTGGAGATGAAAATATAGAATGAAAGGAAAACCGAACAGGATCTAAAAACGTTCCTGTGCAGTCAGTGTACTTTTAGGCCATTCTGTACATTTAGGTTGAGCTGGCCCCTCAGTCACACAGGTCCTCTTTGACCTCATAGGGGTTGAGGATGCCAGGGACAGACATCTGGATCTTATGTTTTTCCTCCTGGGCTTGATGGAGAGACGCCTCTTGCTCCTCCAGGAACAGGTCTGTGGTGTCCTCACCGGCAAACTCCTTGATCTGTACAAGGAAGTCCCTAAGGTGCTCCTTGAAGGCAGGAACGTCCTGATTTAAGCTGAAAAGCCCGGTCACGAACACCTTCACCTGGGCGTCCTGTAGATGAGGGAAGGCTGTCTTGAGCAGGTTAGCTACATATTCCTGGATGAAACCCTGGTTGTTGGTTGGATTGGCTGGGTTCAGGCCTGTGGTGATTTTACCTGCCTCCACCAAGTTGAACATGTAGGCCAGGATGGATGCATGCATGGTCAGGCCAGCAGTGTGTGACGTGTCGGTGACCACAGAGAAGATGTGTTGCAGGATGTCACAGAAGTATGTCTGATAGAAGCTCTGTGCTGCTGCCTCCTCCTGGGCCACATTTTGCATCAGTGTGTACAGAATCTGCAGACCGGTGTCAGCCACATCTCTCATAGTGTGTTTGAATGCCCAGATTATGGAGTCCAGGACCAGTTTGAACTGGGCGGGGGGGATGGCCAGGAATGCAGGAAAGCAGTGGGCGTTGACCGCTTGGATCAAGTGGAAGAAATGGGTTCTGTGTTCTGGGTATTCCTCAAAGTTCTTGTTGATCATGTTAAGTGTGCACTCGAACACAGCGTCAAAGATCTGCGGGATCTTGCCAGTGATGTTTCCTCCCAGCTTGTTGATGATGGTAGCCATGGTGCTGAGGACCTCGGGCTCACGGGCAGCGGGGACGTTCCGCTCGAAGTCAATGAGGACAGCGTCTAACAATGGAGGGACAAAGTTCTCCCCAACCATCTGTGGATCATTTGACCGTCTAACCCAGCATGAGACCAGCTTCAGTGTCTCTCGTTTGACAGTCCTCATACTCCTGATCAGGGGCTCTTTTGTCACCTTCTCATCATTGTTCTGGATAGCAGTGGAGATGTTCTCACTGAGGCACTTGTAGACGTTCAGCATGTCCAGGTAAATCCTTCCCAGTTGGATGACGAAGGGGTGCCCTACAGCCATACAGGCCCTAACATTGGTCTTAATGATGCTCCCCAGCTTTTTCACCGTCTCTGGGTCCTTCAGGATGTCCACATTCGTGGTGGCTTGTTGGATGATGTTGTCCCACCCCTGATTGGGCATCAGCATGTATTTCTTTATCAGGTTTTCCTGTATGGATGTGTCTGTTTGGGCAGTGATCATGTAACCTACAGCCTCGTAGAAGGTGTGTATCTGTTGGGGTTGAAGGTCAACGATGATCATGTTGATGTCGTTGAGGATCTCATCAATGAAGGGCCTCACCTCTCCCGCTTGAACCTCGGCAAAGTGACGTCGACACTTCTTGGCAATCTTGATGAAGGTGTCACACGCCATGTCCTGAACGCCATCATGGGTCTCATGCATGAACTCAAAGAGCTTGTTGATGACGGTTTTGAGGAACTTCCAGTGGGCTCTAAGGAAGCGTGGGTACTGACCAACAATGTACATGATGTTGGACGCAATGATAGCCTTGTTATCTTTTCCCCTTTTCTGCTCACACAAACCCAGCAGATCCTTTATAACAGTGACCAGGAACCTCTGCTCATCCTCGTCGCGCATAGCCCCGCTGATGGAGCCGATGGCCCAGCAGAGCATGTTCAGGTTCTTCCAGGACCACTCTGTACCGTTCACCTGGTTTTGGAGTTTTTCCGTCATGATGCGCTCTGTGTTCTCGAAGTCCAAATGGGTCAAGTACACCAGAGTTTCCCTCATGTTCTTGTAGAGGTTGATGGAGTCTGTGTCCTTCATGAACTCTCGGACCACCTCCCCCTGGTCGTTCTCCACCACCAACACCTCTTCAGGCTTGGCCATCCGACTCACTATCACCAGGCGCACCTCGGAGAGGACACGCGTATAGAGTTTTCTGCGACAAGTAACGTCAACATGCACAACGTGCTGGTTTCCAGATAGCAGACCAGTGGAAGTGGAGAAAGGGGAAGGGGTCTCTCGGTAGAGGTCAGCTGCCAGGTGGTTCCAATATTCCAGACAGATTTTAAAAATCTCTGTTTCCTCTACCTCCGACACAAGCAGCATGAAGCGGAGAGCCTCCATCAGAGTCTCTCGGAGGCTGTTTTTCTGCTCAATGAGCTGACCATGCTCCTTGAGAAAGGTGCAAAGGAACAGACTGAGATTCTGAATGAAGTTTTGTTCGTCGTCTTTCCCGTTGGCGTATGCCAGACGGATGTTTGTCCTGAGGGGCAGCATCGTTTTGAGCTGACACATGGTCAGGGTGAAGAGGTTGATGAACTCCTCCTCGTACTGTTTGCCGCTCACACCAGAGATTTCTGTCAGGCAGTTAAGTGTCACATTTCGAAACATTGGCACGGTCAAGAACTTGTGCACCAGTGTGCTGATGAGTTTTGTTTCGAAGACGTAGCTCAGTGGAATCCAGTTGAGAAATCGTAGCAGGGTCTCCAGAGTAGCATGGACTTGAGGTGCATTCTGGGAATTCTCCATTACAAATTCGCAGAGCTGGAATATATGTGAGAATTCACTGCGCATGCTGTCTTTGAGGTGCTTGGCCTTAACCTGGGTCATCTGCCCAGTGGAGAAGTCAAAGACCTCCTCGCTGAGCAGTTTGAGGATGATCATGTTGTTCTGACAGAGACTCTCGCTTGTACGACTCGCCCCCACGATGTCACTGATGAACGTGGGCCAGTGTTTGGGCCACTCCTGCTTCAGGATCTGGACGAGTATCATGTTCAGTTTCCCAATGTACACCCTTTCTTTCTCCATGTTTGATGCATCTGATGATGTCTTGATAATGAGACAGACAACATACTTTTTAATTTCTTCACATTCATTCCGTGGCAGAATTTTCCACCTTGTTTTAATAACAGTTTCCAGAATCTGAAGAGCATAGTATTTGGTGTTCATGTTCTTGGAGAACTCCAGTATCTTGGCTACTCTCGTCCAGGCATCAGGGTGCTCTTTAAACTGTGTCAGCACCGTTTGTGCCATTCTTTGCTCTGGTCCTACCCCATGATATACACAGTTCACCACATTATCCAGCAGGTTGATGTCCAGTTCCTGGTTGAAGTCCAGCAGCTGTTGTGCTGCATGGTCTGGCAACATTATCAATAACTTTCAAGTCGGTTGGAATAGTTGTGTTGCTTCAGCTGCTCTCTTCACTAAAAGGGAACTAACTCGTCACTTGTTTAGAAAGTGCTTATATGCCTCTATAACGCTCATGACATCACTTTGTCTCCGCCTGCCTGTTATATCCACATAATAAGGCACGCTACAAGATGGGTGAGCTTAAGGTCCGTCTTTACTGTGTCTCAAACATGTGCGCTGGCGACGCACGTTACAAGCCGGTAGCAACAACAACAACACAGAGCAGTAACACTTTACGGCATAGCTTTACGTCAGTCAGACAGCCGTACATTCCCCTAGTGTCGTAAACACATACACAACATTTCCCCCCCCCATAGAAAACCATGAAACACAACCCCACCCCCCCAATGTCTTATGCATTCAGAAATTGGTAACATAGTCCTTGAGGTAATCCGGTCGAGCCCGGTCTCGAACTGGCCGTGCCACGGGCACCACCGGGTGGTCATTAGGTGCCGGAGGGCGCACCACCACCGGGTGGTCATCAGGTGCCACAGGGCGCACCGGGGGCAAGTCCATATCACCTGCCGTAAACTCAAAGTCAGTATTAGCCCACATACCTGCGGCAGCAGGCGGCGTCACAGGCACGGGAGCCTCCAGCCCCACGACAGCAGGTGGTGGCACTCGCCGAATGCGGCTGGCATGCCAGCGTGACCCATCGGACAGGCGGAAAGTGGCAGGCCCCAGCTGGTCGGTTATCTGCATAGGCGTGGACCAGAAAGACTGCAGCTTGTGGCCCCTGTGAGGGCGGCGGACGCGGACCCAGTCCAGGGCCGCGAACGATGGAGTCTTCACCCTCCGTGTCCTGTCGAAACGCTGCTTCATCTTACGCTGCTGGTTGTGGACTCTGCTGCGCGCTCGAGCTGAAGGTGGCACCATCACGGAAGCCCTCAGTCGATCCAAAGGCAGCTGCAGCTTTTGTCCCAACATGAGGAATGCTGGGGAGCAACCGGTAGTGGAATGCTGTGAGGCTCTGTAGTGCAGAAGCGTGCGGCGAAGAGCTGTAGAGAAGGAGAAGCCATCTGCCAGGTGAGCTCTGATGCCATTCTTCAGGGTCTGGTTAAATCTTTCCACCCCCCCGTTGGCCTCAGGGTGGTAGAATGATGTACGGACGTGCTTTATGCCCTTGTCCTCCAGGAAGGCAGCAAACTCCGCAGAGACAAACTGGGGGCCATTATCCGTCGTGATGGCCGTAGGGTGGCCCCAGCGGGAGAAGAGCGAGTCCAGGAACTCAGTCACCACGCGGGTGGTAACACTCCCCGTGGAGAGCACCTCAGGCCACTTGGAATGAAGGTCGTACACCACAACCATGAAACGCTGGTGGTGTGGGACTGCATGAAGCTCCCCGCAGATGTCGAGCTGGAGGTGCTCCCAGGGCTTGGCAGGCCAATGCAGCGGCTGCAGCGGCGGCGGGGCGGGTGGGCCGGTTTTGCCACTGAGAAGGCAAGCCGTACAGTCCCTCACTAAGGCCTCGATGTCTCTGTCAATGCCAGGCCACCACACCAGGTCACGACAGCGCTGCTTCACCCTCACGATGCCCAGATGACCCTCGTGGGCCATGGCCAAGATACATGGTCGCAGGCAGTCAGGCACCACGGTGCAGAGGCCGCGGGCTATGCAGACGTCGTTCCAGCAGGACAGCTCGTCCTTGGCCCGGTGAAAGGGAACCAGCTGGTCTGGGACCTTCGCGGGCCACCCAGAGCGGATAAAAGTGCGGAGCTGGGAGAGCACCGGGTCCTGTTCCGAGGCTGTCTGGAGCTCTTGGAGGGAGACTGTAGTCTGGAGTGGAGAGTGGAGCATCTGGATGAGGCCCTGCTCAGCGGAGTCAGGACCAGGATCTGGAGAAGGGCCGGGGGTTGCCCGTGACAGTAGGTCTGCTACTACATTGTCACGACCTGGAGTGAATTGCAGGCTGAAGTTATACTGCTGGAGCCGCTCCGACCAGCGATGGATCCTGAGTGGCCTATGCCCTGTGCCAGACGTTGCGAGCAGAGCCGTGAGGGCCTGGTGATCCGTCCGCAGTGTGAAGGAACGGCCATACAAGTACATATGACAACGCTCACTCGCCCAGATGCAAGCCAAGGCCTCCCGTTCCCCCACTGAGTACTTTTGTTCTGCTGAGTTTAGAGCCCGAGATGCAAACGCGATGGGCCGCTCAACGCCAGCGTGGATCTGGGACAGCACAGCCCCCAGCGCTGTGCTGGAGGCGTCACAGGTGAGGAGTGTGGGGCTTGCGAGGTTGAAGTGTGCGAGCACGGGTGGCGAGGTGAGCTGGACTTTGAGCTGCTGAACGGCGTCTGAACAGGCGGGGGTCCAGACCCATGGTGCGTCCTTCTTCAACAGCTCGCGCAGCGGGCCTGTGGTAGCCGAATACTGAGGGAGAAAACGTAAATAGTAGGCCGTCATTCCGAGGAACGAGGCCACTTGGGCTGGACAGGCAGGCTCAGGGAGGCGTAGCACAGCCTCCACATTAGACTGGAGTGGACGGAGGCCTTTGGCATTCAGGCGGAACCCCACAAACTCTATCTCAGGCACGGCGAAGACACATTTGTCCCCGTTCAGAGTGAGGTGCTGGCTGGCAAGGACATGGAGGACTCGGCGAAGGCGCTCGTCGTGGGCAGCAGGCGTTGAGCCATGAACCACAATGTCATCCAAGTAGATCACTACCCCAGGGATGCCTGCTAGTATGGTGGCCATGATTTTCTGGAAACAGCTGGGGGCCGAGCTGAGTCCAAAAGGCATCCTTGTGAATCGAAACACCCCCATGTGTGTGACAAAGGCGGTGAGACTCCGGCTGTCAGGGTGTAGAGGAACCTGCAGATAGCCCTGCCGAAGATCCAGCTTTGTGAATATGGTGGAACCATGAAACTGTGTGGTCAGTTCTTCCGCTGTAGGCAACGGGTACTTGTCGGGGACGACTGCCTTGTTAACTGCCTTGAGATCAATGCACAGTCGCAGCTTCCCTGTCTTTTTCCGCACAGCCACCAGATTCGAGATCCATGGTGCCGCGTTGACTGGTTCAATTATGCCTGCCTCCAAGAGGTTGTTGAGCTCTCCAGCCACCTCGTCGCGCAGGGCAAGAGGAACGCGTCGCAGGGGCTGGATGACAGGGTGTACATCAGGGTTGAGGAGGGGCTGGTGGTTAAAGGCAGTGAGGCAGCCCAGCCCAGCGAACAGTCCAGGCCATTGTTGGGGCCACAGCGAATCAACATGGTGAATAGTGAGCCCACTGTAATCCATGAGCACAAAACCTAGGTCAGTGAACAAGTCCAGGCCCATGAGGTTAGCACCGTGGCTTGCCACTTGGAATGTGAAAGAGGAAACAGTCTTAGTGCCATAGCGCACCGCGGAGCTGAAGGTGCCCACGATGTTAATCTTGGAATTACCATAACCCTTGAGGGGCACTTTGGACGGCGCAGCAAGCGTGTGGTGTGGGAAAAAATGTGTGACTGTAGCCGCATTCAAGAGGGAGGCGTTAGCCCCAGTGTCAAGCAGTAACGGCAGGCACACGCCATCAAGCTCCACAGTACACACTTTGAACGGCCGGCGAGCAGCACTCACAGAGTGTATAGTAGTCGTGGGTGCAGGGTCAGTAGCTGAGAAAGGCTGCCGTGGGGTGGTGGCCGGGGCAGAACGGCAAACCTTGGCAAAATAGTTTTGTTTACCACAACGTTGGCAACGCTGGCCCCTGGCAGGACAGTTTTGGGCTCTAGGAGCATGTGATGATGAGCCGCAGTTATTGCACCGCTGACCTGGGGGGCGCTGTCGTCCAGCATAGTTTATGTGGGAAGCGTCCTGGAGAGGATCAGGGCTAGATGAACGCGATGGGGACTCGACCTGCTGTGCTGTGAGTGCAGGCAGTGGAGATGAGGCGCAAGCCAATTGCCTGGCAAGCCCCTCTGCTGTCTCAAGTTGAAAAGCTATTTCCACAGCCTTATGAAGAGTCAGGTCATCTGGGCACATTATCAATTTTTCACGAACCTTTGGGTTATTGGTGTGCTCGGCCAGCTGGTCTCTAATCATTTCGTCTTGTAATGCTTCAAACTTGCACAGACTGGCCAAACCCCTCAGATCGGCCACATATTGGTGAACTGACTCACCCGCACGTTGTCGGCGCTGGCGAAACAAAATCCTACGGAGGATAACGCTTTGTGGGGCTGCAAAATGTCCAGACAGTAATGTGACACAGTCTGCATACTTTTCGGCGGTCCCAAAAGTGGCGAATATCCGCTGTCCTTCTGTGCCCAGGCAGTGGATTAAGATGGCCCTTTTCCGTGCATCGCTTACGTCCGTGAGTCCAAGAGCCGTGATGTAGGTCTCGAACGACCCCAGCCAGCGAGTCCATGGTACAGGAGGCTCGCCCGGGAACGATAAGAAAGCGGGAGGCGGTGAGAACGTCATCTCCATCCTCGTCGTCAATGTTATATCCACATAATAAGGCACGCTACAAGATGGGTGAGCTTAAGGTCCGTCTTTACTGTGTCTCAAACATGTGCGCTGGCGACGCACGTTACAAGCCGGTAGCAACAACAACAACACAGAGCAGTAACACTTTACGGCATAGCTTTACGTCAGTCAGACAGCCGTACATTCCCCTAGTGTCGTAAACACATACACAACACTGCCGGCCACAGGTAGTAGGGTGACTACTGATATGTGACATCAAGATGGATGATGCGATCATCCTATTGTGGATTAGACTGGGATCAGTTCACTTTGCAGTTTGTAGATCCGGAAAGTCTGTGTGCATGTCTGTGTAAATTACCACATAAGGCTAACACCAAGCAGTAAATATAAACCAGACTTTCCACAGGTGCAGGCTATCGCGGAAAGCCTGGAAACACAAGGTCAACTGGGGATTTTGTTTTAATTATGCATTATGAAATGGTGCTTTCTCATTCCAGTCAGTCGAGCTCAGCTCTACTGATACTGAACTTTATTTAATTTTCTACTGCAGCTGGGATCTCCTTAATGTAGCTGGTGGTCACAACAATACTAATGATAAACAAACTGGAAACAATCTCTGTTTACAGTCCAACAAAATCAGTTTCTGATTTGATGAACATTCTAAACGATAAATAGGCACAGATTTTTTGCATGAACATCTAGTTGAAACATTTTAACAGTTGTTACACCCTTGTTTGAGAGAGCAACACGAAATGAGACATTGAAATGCAAGAAATATAAATACAATTTATTTTACATATTTTGTTTTATAGTGAAGCTATGAACCAAGGCGAAAACAACAAAAACACAAACAACCTCTTTTATAATCTTTCTGCCCATCACTGCCTGAAAACTGAAACAAACTAAAACTCACCAGCCCTAACTCCCTTAAATAAATCATCAAAAATAATCGTACAACAAAACTAGTGATTCACCCCTAATGTTCCATGCATTGTTCGTGCAATGGATTATACTGTGAACGGTAGAAAAATGATAGGATAATAATGCTAGAAACAAAACAAATCTAAAAAACAAAATGAAGTCTAATCTCACTGATTTCAGTGTCAGGCATGCCCAAATATGGAGTCTAGGCCAGTCTATGATCAGTATTATGAAGTCATATTTAGGACCTCAGGGTACTCCCTATATGGGTATTTGCAGGTTCATCAATATTTGCCCATATATGGGCATATTGGTTGGATCGGCGGTTTTGGACAATCAAGAGAATTTCCACATTTATTGTAAGAAATTAACACATGGCAATACTAAAAAGCAATTTTTAGTTTTTCGCCGCAACATATATTTTAATCTACCAGCCACTTTGGCTGGTAAGCCAAAAAGTTAAAGGGCAAGCGCATTGAAACGGGGATAGACTCCCGCGTTCTCAGCTGATACCGTCATGCCTCCGACCATGCTACGGCGGTGTCCTTCCCGTCATTTTGCTTCATAGAGTTATGTCTGCAAGCTCGTGAGTCAAGTCCATTGTTTGAAACCGTTGAGGAACAGGGCCACAGCTGCACTTCCAGAGTCGGCCACCAGGAATCTCTATCTATCTATCTATCGATCTATCTATCTATGTATCTATGTATGTATCTATGTATGTATCTATCTATCTATCTATCTCTATCTATCATACAGTACATACATACATGGCGGGAAAACATAGAGATGACTGACTTCATAGTACTGACGTCATAGTATTGACATAAAAGAAGACTGACGTCATTGATTGGGTATCCAACAGATGGAGGAGGGTTGGCAGTGTAGTTCATGCAAAATGGAAGGTCATGACCTTCCATTTCATGACCTTGTATTGTGAATTTTACTTCAATGTACTATTTATCATGTCTCACTAAATAAAGTACATCAATTAATCAATCAAACCATGTCAAAACCTGCAAACATATTTCTTTTTGCCTATTTCACCTGCACAGTTCCATGTGGAACTCCATATTGGACATCAATATGACAGTCAGCACTTGGAATATTACTTTGTGGTACCACCAGGTACTCTGCTGGTATAGAAAGTACTCATCCTGAAGAAACAGAAAAAAACAACTAATGATAGCATTTTCTATAATATATATGCAGAATTAGGTGTTATGTGAGGGATCAAAAATCACTGAAAACAGAAACACGGTCAACATCTGAGCCATCCTTCAGGTAAGATGAATTCCACAGTCGTGTTGAGGTTTCACTCTGGTCGTGTTGGTGTTCACTGCAGTCCGTTCCTGACTTTGTACTCATGTACATCTGAGCTGTGCTGCTTGAAGAGCAGACCCCAGAGCAATGCAGATGACCCAAGGGCCAGGCCCACTCGAAACCAGTTAGGGTTGTTAATGTCTGGCTTGGACGCTGTGAACGCAGACCTGGTTCCAACTCTGCCCACCCACACAGCTCGAGATAATAAGCTATTGAATGTCATTTTAGATGCACGGTGTGTCTTCACGCACTCCCTATCTGTGTACCAGTGATCGATTAGTTGCCATCCCGGGCAGTTGCAGGCCTTTTTGAAGATTCTGTGACATCATATTGACATCCAAATATGGAGTTCCACACGGCTCAATGTTTTCCTCTCACAAAAAAAAGCAACGCGGGTACCTGAGGCTAGCCTCTCACTGACGTCCAGTGCAAAAAAAGTTAGATATGGAGGACCAGTCCAAAGTTTTGTGGAGAATACTTTCATCAATAGTGGAAACCGCATGAATGGGTGTTTCCAGCGGGTCCACTAAATAATATATAATAAATCAATATAAAGAACATGAGCGTGCTTGCCAACAAAGCCCACTAATGAATAGTGTATGATTATGTACCACGGCACACAGTGAACAAATTAGATAGCAAAGTGGTTCTTTGGCTCGTAATCATAGGGGAACCTCTTTAGGTGCTATGTACATTAGCATGGTCCTCAGACCATCATCATAACTGAGAACCGAAACGCACACTGTCTGTGCCACTTTTTACACTTTGTAATTAAAAGATTCTATATTATTGCATCCAAAGAGCCTCGATGGTCATCTGTCATTGTGTGAGCATTTTCTGTTTAGGGCAGATGTGTAAAATGCAGGGCAAAGGTTTTTCCTTGGCCTCTAGGGAGTGTGCAAAGTACAAAGTTGTATGCAGATCGGTGCAGTTCTAGGTAAAAACGCGAATCAGCCTGTTATAGCGCTACCATGAGGATAATTTTTTAAAAAAACAAGCGGCATTTCTTCCTTGGCCTAGTGGGAATGTGCGTGCAAAATTTCACGGATATCGCACGCTGTGTTCATGATTTGAGGCATTTTGTTCAAAACGGAGCACTCCTCTAAACTTTAGCATCCAGGGAATGCACATTTCGGCTGCAAGCGGCCCAACGGTGCCGGAGATTAGCTGCTCACAGACAGACACACACACTCACGGACGGATGGACAGACAAAAATAGTCATTAAGTCATTTTTTGGGTGAACTACCCCTTTAAAGCCCCGCCGCTAGTGGGGCCAGGGGTGCCGTTCCTGCGGGTTCCTCGCCGCCCAGGTACCCAGGCGAAATGTTGAGCACCCAGCTCATGTGGCCGTCACGCGGGGCCAGATTTACATTAATTTGATTGCGAACTCCATCCAGCACACGCTGCGCGGCATATCCTGTGTTGCAAAACAATTTGAACCACCCACTGAAGTTAAAGCTGGTCCATTGGCTTTTAGCAATCCACAATGTCTACACACCTATACTACTTAACAGGTCACACAATGGACCATTGATATGCACACGCTGTTGACAGCTTTTGTAACCTTTGGTAGGTGTGAAGAGGTGTGTGTGTGCGTACACACACACACCTCTTCACACCTACCCTAACCCATGTCATGGTATCCATGATAAGATGATAAGATGCACCAACTAGAGGGAGTGAATAGGGACAGCCAACGAGAGAGACAGAGAGAAGGAGCGAGCGAGCGAGGGAGAGAGATGTTTCCTCCACAATTTAAATATAAAAAACATATAGCACTTATCTTTTGTTAAATCATCAATAAATGGCATCTTTCATAATGTCGGTGCAATGGCATTAATGAATTACTTTGCGTGTGCGTTCGTGGTTTTGTTCATACTGGTTCAGGCTCCTAAAGTGAAAGTGTGGGCTATTTAATTAGTTACGAGGTGATATTTATCTGCTCCTTATTCGTTAGTTAGGCTAAACCTTTGTGAAATCTTGAATCCTTATAGGCAAAATATTGTGTGTGATTGTAGGCTATGCCTGTTGATATGGTGCTGAAATGTGCATTTGGCGACTGGGTTGGGTTCTAGCACCCGTGAGCACGAGCATAAATCGGTGTCTATGAGCGTGGCTAAAGATGTCCTATGCAGTGCAAAGTGGCAGTAACAGTAAACATGTCTCATTTGATTTATAGCTAGCTATTTTCTTACTGTGGCTGATATGTTACTTCTATATACCCCATGCACATAATTTGTTCAAACACCAGCTACTAGCCAGGACGACTGTTAACTTTCTCTGACATGATGATGGAGATGTTGTTTTGAAAGAGCTTTGTGAAAGAGCTTTCTAAATCAACTACATTTGCGTTGATTAATTGGATTCTCTCTAAGAGACTTGACTCTGGCTTTTGCTGTCTCCCCTCCAAAGGAGCAGATAAAAGCTAACTAACCTCTCCATCACAGAAGTGTTGGGATGTGTGAACTAATTAGTCTGCAACACCAATGTTTGGGTCAAATGTCTTAATTGTGTAACGTCCATCTCTTGGTAGAGATAACTTTGCCAGAGCTGAAATCGTTTCTTGCCTGCAAAGTGGAACAAAGATAAACAAGGACTGTTTCCATTCCGGCTGTTGGGGTTGAAGTTGTAAAAGCATTTACTGTACACATTAAATGGTGAATGCATTTTTGGTGTAGGATTGCAACTGTTTGTGAGTCTGCATCTGAGGCGGCAGGGTAGCATACATGTTTGTTTACATTTCTGTGTCACTACCCCCTGCTAGAGAGACTGCCAGTGTTTTTGGATGTACATTATTTGCAAAACCATTTAGTGTTTTTGTTTTGTTTTGCGTGTGTGCGAGTGTGATGCACAGAGGAACATGGGTTCAAGGTTGAAGTCACATTATATTCTACAAATGTACATGTATTTTATGCACAATGCTACCACTAATACAGACACTTCTGTTGTTATTGGTACTGCTGCCGTATACAACCTCCATCTCCACTGCCACCATTAATCATAACAATTATTCCTACTACATAGGACCACAATGGAAGCAAGTCCCAGGACGCAAGTCCCAGGACATTTTTTGTGTTATCCTTTTAGCTTTAATGTCTGACTGTACCACGTGCTGTTTACATTTCTGACAAATAAAGTATTCAATCAGTCAAAAAAAATAAAAATAAACTGTGGGTGTGATTCTAAACAAACATTGGCAACATCTAGCTGGTAAGGCTGCATATCTTTAGTATAACAGAAACTAGTATCAATGAAAATAACCCATTAAACAAACATAGAAATAAATGCCATAATATTTGATTACATATATAAAAATCTACAAAAAACGAACTAAACAAACAAACAAACAAACAATATATCCAGTCAGAGAGAAGATCATGAACTGATATTTATCAGGTGATGTTTAACAAGTCTTCGGAAGGCCTCAGACTTTGCTGTCCAGAGGCTGAAATGCATAAATGCAGCCAATCAATTTTCCTTCTTGAAGTACCTGATAATAACTACATTGATTATGCTATTGATTATGCTTGTGGTCATTTACAGTGCCAATAGCCTGTAAAGGCATTGGTTCCTAATCTTTATGGCAGAGCTGAAATTAATCCATAAAAGAGGTTTGCTTGCACTCTAATCAAATCCCAGTTTAACCTATTAAAGGTATTGCCATAGCAAAAGCAGTACATTATGTCTGTTTTCTTTGTTTATTGTTTGATTGCGTTAATGTTTTTATTGCACCTTGTTTTTATTTGCACATTGTATATAGCAGTGGTTCTCAAACTTTTTCATGTCAAGGACCCCCAAATTGACACTTATTAGCCCACGGACATGCTTTAGGCTACGGACCCCAATCTAATGGCATTTCTATCTCTTGGACCCCAATTTATATCGTAAAATCAATGTTAATTTAATGTACAAATGGAACCAAATGGACCCTAACGGGTCCATTTGGTTCCATTTGTTGTTCCAGTTGTACACTCTCTGACTTACAGACCATTTGTCCATTTGGTTCCTAACTATCCATCATTTAGCTGGGGACCCCCTGGAACTCCCTCAAGGACCCCACTTTGAGAACCAATGGTATATACAGTAGTACGTAGGCGGTGCCCCACTTTCCTCTCCTGACTGTGCCCTGGTTGGCTCCCACAGTGTCAGTTTGCTAGCCACCAGTTAGGGCTGTATGATTGTGAAATTTTACTTGACGATTAATTGTTGCTCAAATAATTGCGATTAACAATTCAATTGTGTTTCTGTCATTGAACATTATGAATAAAATGTACATTTCTGTTTGGCTTTTAGGCTTTGTTAACTAAAGTTGCACAGGGCAGATATGACAAATAGTTTGCATATTTAATAGTGGAAACAGCAGATCTACAAGCTCAGAACGTGTCGCATCGCGACGCGTTTTGAGCTTGTATCTACTGTTTCCACTATTTTTTTTTATGTTTGAAAATATATGAAACATTTTCAACATTGAACTGATTATAACGATTATGACGATTTATGCAAAAAATAATTGCGATTGGACGATTATGTAATAATTGTGACAGACCTACCACCAGTTCCGCGTGCCTGAGGCAGTGCCCTGCCAGCCTCATCCATCTCTCTCTGACCTTGTCTGTGACCCGTGGTAGTAGAGGTCCACATTTCTGATGTGGTCCGCCCATGTGACACCTAGTGCCTTTCGTAGCATTCTTGTGTAGACTCCATCAAGGGCCCTTTTTTTGAGCGGTGTAGCCGCTCCTATAAGTGGGGTTGCGACCCGTGACCCATCCGTCGTGAAAATTTGTCTTTCCCTGTACTGTGATTGGCTGATGAGTATTCAGACCACTCTGTGATTGGCTAGCGAGACGCATGATTAAATTCATAACCTATAAATAGTACCACGCACTTCAAAAAAAGATTATTTTTTTTTAAAGTGAGCTTCCATCACTGTGATGACCTTAAATAACACCGCTCACTTCACACTGGGTGTGATTTTTGCCAGACCCAAGGGGTCGGGCTTACATGAGGCTTTGTATCTGTTTTCTCTATACATGGTATGTCACTTTGTCCCCCGGCCCCAGCCAAAAAAGTCTGTCCCCCTTTCGTCATAGAAGGAACATGGGACACACGTCATGCGAAGCCCGGCCATTCAGATTTCAACCACTAGGGGTCTGGCAGTACCAGGTCTCCTGGTTCTAGTTTATTTTTGGGGCGGTGTAACCGCCCCCTATAAGTGAGTTTTGGACACTGACCAATCCTGCACCGTGATTGGCCAATAGTCTACAACGTAGTCTACACCCCTAACCCTTCCATTGTTAATGCAAATCGATACTTTTGCAAAGTCAGCCAATCACATTACAGCGAGTGTCATCACCACTAACTGTAATGTGATTGGCTGACTTTGCAAATCCAGGACTGTGATTGTCTAGCGAAACACATGACACATGTGCAGCCCTATGAATAGCAGTATGGAAAGTCACTTTTTTTTAAGTGAGTCATGTTGTGATGACCACACACCGCCCACTTCACACTGGGTGTGATTTTTATTGAATACTTTATTAGTCAGAAATGTGAACAGCACATGGGACAGTAAGACATTAAGGCTAAAAGGATAATACAAAAAAGTGTTTTCATTGTGGTCCATTGTGGTCCTTTCCTGTTCCTCAGCCCCATACAGCAGTACTGTACTGACTCCACTGTAGCTACGAACAGCCGCCTCTTGAGGTCTTCTCCCATGTCTGATTTCCACACTCTCCTCATCCCATGCAGGGTATTCCAGGCAATTGCCCTCCGGACCCTCAGATCCTTGTTCTTGTTCCAAATGAAGTTTGTTATTATTATAATTATTATTAATTATTATTATTATTATTATTGTGGGATCGCTTTAGCGATGTCATCTTCACTATTTTTTTACTCTCCGCAGGAGAGTATTGTTTTCACTTTCTAAATATGACACACCGATTGGTCAAGCCTCACGTGACACGTGACAATACGGTGAAATACTGTATAAATACATGGCGTCACTTTGACGGTGTCTTGCCACCGTCAAAGTGAGGTAAGACAGGAACCATCACGAAATGGCTGCATGGCTGATACATAATTGGCAGATAGGACAGATAGGACACTTATATAGACAGGAGGGATATGACACTTACACAGACGGATAGGACACTTACAGTACACAGACAGGACGGATAGGACACTTATACAGACAGGACGGATAGGACACTTATACAGACAGGACGGATAGGACACTTATACAGACAGGACGGATAGAACACTTACACAGACAGGACGGATAGGACACTTACATAGACAGGAGGGATATGACACTTACACAGACAGGACGGATAGGACACTTACAGTATACAGACCATAGACTGTATAAATGAGATGGACAGAGCCACTCCGCTGCTTTCTACAGACCGAAAATGAAGCCGATTGTTCTGACTGTAGGTCCGCCATCTTTCAATATCGCGTCAAATCGCGTCATATCCTGCAGAATGAGACCAGACCATTATTGGTTGGGTAGCTTGTCAATCAAGAGCGGGGGCGGGGAATGGATGCTATTGGTTGTGTAGCTTTTCAATCAAATCATCCCGCCCCTCCTAGAGAATAGCCTACTTTATCGTCAATTTTAAAATAAATAGGACCATAATTTAGCAAAACGCATATCCTGATGATTGAAAGGAGACTTTAAACTAGCGACTGGAAGCATATAGAATTTATGACAATTTTTATTACATTAAGAAAATCTAGTCTAAAGTTTGTCAAAAAACCCATTCACTTGCGTTAAAATAAATTCTTTCTGACACCGCAGGTCGGCGCAGGGTAAAACAGCGCCACTCTGGCCATTTACAAGCTTCCGTGTCGGCCTCATCGTAAATATCTAAGACTTGCCCCTTGATACAGACAGGACGGATAGGACACTTACAGTATACAGACAGGACGGATAGGACACTTATACAGACAGGAGGGATAGGACACTTACACAGACAAGACGGATAGGACACTTATACAGACAGGACGGATCGGACACTTATACAGACAGGATGGATAGGACAGTTAGAACATAAGAATTAGAACATTCCCAACATTCCCAACACAAGTCTGGTAAGAGTGAGGTAAGACAGGAACAATCACGAAATGGTTGAGAAATGGCGGATACTGTAACAATTGGATAGGACACTTACACAGACAGGACGGATAGGACACTTACACAGACAGGACGGATAGGACACTTATACAGACAGGAGGGATAGGACACTTATACAGACAGGACGGATAGGACACTTATACAGATAGAACATTCCCAACATTCCCAACAGCGGAGAGTTGTGCTCCGAGGAGCACTTTTTCTAGTTATTATTATTATTCCCCCCGTTTTTTGGGTCATTTCAATGGAGAAATGGCATTTAGTGACGTCATAATGCCATTCTAGTGAATGGTAATGCCATTCTAGTTATTATTATTCCCCCTGTTTTTTCGGGTCATTTCGATGGAGAAGTGCCATTTAGTGACGTCATAATGCATAATGCCATTCTAGTGAATGGTAATGCCATTCTAGTGACGTCATAATACTGATGTCATTGTATTATGACCCTACTATAACACTACTAACACTATCAATACTCAATACCAGCTCAACATTCTTAGCGATCCCACAGTTTCTTCAGGAACAGTACTTTCTAGTTATTGTCTCCGCCAGGAGACTATGTTTTCACTTTCCGCCCCCCCCCCTCGGCCAAGCTAACATTGGTCAAGCCTCACGTGACACGTGACAATACGTTGAAAGAGTGTGCTCTGATTGGCTAGTGAGACGCATGACATATAGCGGCCTATAAATAGATGTGTCACTTTGAAAGAGTCTTGGTCTCTTTCAAAGTGAGGTAAGACAGGAATAATCACGAAATGGCTGAGAAATGGCGGAGTAACACTTAAGACAGGATTAATCAAGTAACACTTAAGACAGGATTAATCAGGAACAGTACTGGCGGAGACCTTCTAGTTGTCTCCGCCAGGAGAGTTTGTTTTCACTTTCTGAAACTGGGACTAACATTGGTCAAGCCTCACGTGACACGTGACAATACGGTGAAATAGTGTGATCTGATTGGCTAGTGACATATAACGGGCTATAAATACATGTGTCACTTTGAAAGAGTCTGTGCCTCTTTCAAAGTGAGGTAAGACAGGAATAATCAGGAAATGGCTGAGAAATGGCGGATACTGTATAACAATTGGATAGGACACTTACACAGACAGGACAGATAGGACACTTACACAGACAGGACGGATAGGACACTTACACAGACAGGACGGATAGGACACTTATACAGACAGGACGGATAGGACACTTACACAGACAGGACGGATAGGACACTTACACAGACAGGACGGATAGGACACTTATACAGACAGGACGGATAGGACACTTACACAGACAGGACGGATAGGACACTTATACAGACAGGACGGATAGGACACTTACACAGACAGGACGGATAGGACACTTACACAGACAGGACGGATAGGACACTTACACAGACAGGACGGATAGGACACTTACACAGACAGGACGAAGTAGACTTGGTAACCTGGCTGTAGAAAGTAACACCACAGTAAAGAACCTGGGGGTTATTATCGATTCTGAATTGAATTTTAATGCACACATTAATCATGTCACCAAGATTGCTTTCTTTCATCTTAGAAATATTGCGCGAATTAGAGACTATCTGTCGTTAGATGACGCAAAAACGCTGATCCACGCTTTTGTTTTCTCTCGGCTTGATTACTGCAATGCACTCTACTCTGGCCTGCCTAAGAAAACAACTGACAGATTACAACTTGTTCAAAATGTGGCAGCCAGAATTTTAACTAAAACTAGAATGAGAGAACATATCACTCCAGTTCTAGCTTCACTACACTGGCTCCCGGTTGTTTTTAGGATTGATTTAAAAATTATTTTAATAGTTTATAAAGCTCTAAATGGTCTGGCACCTTCCTACCTCTATGACTGCCTAGAGAGACATGTTCCAAACCGGACCCTCAGGTCTTCAAGTGCTGACCTACTCGAGGTGCCTAAAATGACATATAAAAAATACGGTGAAGCAGCATTCTGCTTTTACGGACCAACAGTGTGGAATAAACTCCCATTACACCTAAAACAGGCAGCCTCTGTCGATAGCTTTAAAGCACAGCTCAAGACATATTTCTTCACTCTTGCTTTTAGCTGACTCTTTGGTTGATTTTTAAGTCCTCACTGTATTGCCTATTTTAATGTTTTATGCTTTTGCTTTTATTTTATTTTATTTTTTGTTTGCTTTATTGTTAAATTGGTTGTAACTGTAACTGTATTCTTGCTCTGTAAAGCACTTTGCGCTGCATTTCATGTCATGAAAGGTGCTATACAAATAAAGTTTATTATTATTATTATTATTACTTACACAGACAGGACGGATAGGACACTTACACAGACAGGACGGATAGGACACTTACACAGACAGGACGGATAGGACACCTACACAGACAGGACGGATAGGACACTTACACAGACAGGACGGATAGGACACTTATACAGACAGGACGGATAGGACACTTACACAGACAGGACGGATAGGACACTTACACAGACAGGACGGATAGGACACTTACACAGACAGGACGGATAGGACACTTATACAGACGGATAGGACATGTTACTATGACACAGTAGGTCATAGTAACATTGTTACTAACAATGTTACTATGACACAGTAACATGTTCTATTTTTTGTAAGAATTAGAACATAGACAGGACGGATAGGACACTTATACAGACAGGACGGATAGGACACTTATACAGACAGGACGGATAGGACAGTTATACAGACGGATAGGACATGTTACTATGACACAGTAGGTCATAGTAACATTGTTACTAACAATGTTACTATGACACAGTTACATGTTCTATTTTTTGTAAGAATTAGAACATAAGAATTAGAACATTCCCAACATTCCCAACACAAGTCTGCTGGCGGAGACTTGTGCTCCGAGGAGCACTTTTTCTAGTTATTATTATTAACCCTTATTATTACTAACCCTACAGATTTAGTACACAGTTGTTCCTTACTTAGATTTATGCTTTGTATGGCCCTGTTAATATAAACCTGAAGCAATATTTTTTTAAAGATGTATCATTATCAGTCCTCATGAGGGGATTATTAAGGGATTATTATTATTATAATAATAATAATTATTATTATTATATAATTTCTTTTTAAAAGATGTATCATTATCAGTCCTCATGACGGGATTATTAAGGGATTATTATAATAATAATAATAATTATTGTTATTATTATTATATACATTACAGTGGGTATGCGTTCATAATCATAATCATAGTCATTTCATAAGTGGAATAAGCATCTTAGCTCAATCTTAAAACTGGTTATTGGTGGAAATGGCATTATTTTGTACTAATAATTTAATTATTATTTCTTTCCCCCCACCTAATGATTATTCAGCAGCATGGTCTCTCCTATTCTCTCCCCACATATCTCTAGCACTGTGTATGCCCCCCACCCCTATTTCTCATTATATCAACACTCATAATGATAATGATTGACTTTTTCCCTAAAATGCCGTAACAGTATTGCAAAGTGCTGTCCTCACCAAAAACGATAACATAAAGATAACCAGGTATTGTCTTAAAAACATTTCTAACACAAGTAGACGGTAGAGTACACACACCACAACTATAACGACAGTGATGAACAATATCGTTGGGATCGCTTTCAGAGTGATGTGAATGAACAGCCAATCAAAAACATACATCCGAGATGACAGGCCGTCACATCCAACATGTTTTCAGGACGTTAACGTTCATCAGTGGTAGATGCTCACAGTCACATTAATATCGTTATAGTTGTATTTATAGTCAGCATTCTCGGTGTGGTCGACCTTAGTTAGTTGCCGATATGTTTAGAGATCATGTGACTTAAAGACAAACCTTAACTGTGAATGCTGCTAGTATGTGCCATGCTTTCATCCATGGAAACTAAACTACCATGATATTTCTGCTTTACTAATTAATACACTACTGTACTCCTTAATTCTGATCGTGAAGGGGAGTAGATGATAATGGGAGACAATATCTTGAAGATGTTCCTTGCACAAACTAGGAGAGAGAAGGGATGCTGGATTCCAGGTAATGGTGCTACTATTGTCATTTGTAATGCTGAGTTATAATTCTAAGACATTATTGGATACAGTTAGTATTTCTTTGACATTGATAGCCTATTCTGGGAACATTTATGTAACTTTATTGTGCAGAATCTGTGGTCTGTAGGCCCTAAAATGTCTTGAAGAGCATCATTAATAACATTATCACACTAGAGCACAGATATGTGTTTATTTCACTACTGTTTTCAGTTAACTTTACTGACCAGGAGATGGCAGTAAGAGAAAGAATACAGTCTTCTGGGCTTTTCGAATTCACCTTTGTGAGCCTATCCCTTATGTAATGGGAAAATATAGGCTACAGTATGTTGTATTTTAGGACAAGAACTGAAGGTTATAAAGTGATGTTTTGTCTTTAAGCACAGTTCAACATCCATAAGTGGCCCCAAATGAAACAAAAACAGTTGGTGGTATAGTTTTAGTAAAGTTACCAGACAATGAGGAAATGTTAAGTTTTTTAATTCATAGGTGATCATGGTCATTTGTTTATAAAATGTAGGCCTACCCTCATTTTCTATCTGTCATGCAAACCCCTTTTAGAGAAAGCTGAAGAGGTTTCACACTCTGAACCTCTCATTTCTTTCCTCCCTTGATTCTGGCAGCTCCCTATATTCAGCCTTCATTATCTGCACTTACAGCTTTGACTCCACCGCTGCAATTACATCCTCAGCTGCGCTGATTAATGCAACATGGAGGCATTCCACAAAAAAAATGGTTATGAAAAGACATTTCCAGACCCTTACCGGGGAGTAGCTGCGGTGCAGCTTGTTTAATGTAGATAGGCCCCGGCCTGTCATATTGCAATAAGACGTTTTCAATGGCTGTTTGAGAGTTCTCTTAACCTCCGGTGTCGGACTGGGAGAGAGACAATAGTGTGAGGACAGTGATTAATTTAATCTATTTCACTCCTGACTTTAGATGGGGGTCTGCCAGCTGTCAGTTTTTTGGGGAACATACATTTCTCCATTGTTGGAACATATTCCCTGGATGACCATTCATTAGTATGTCTCTGCCGCTCTCTACTTAACCTTCCATTCTCTCTCTGGCAATCGCATAATCAATCACTGTCCCATTACTTGACAAGGCAGATGGAGAGTGTGTGTACGAGTGAGGAAAAACCTTTTGGCCCGTCTCGCCGAGTTGCAAGAGGAATGGCGACTTCAGAGGGCTAGCGCGGGCAGAAAACATAGGCCCAGTAAATATTCAATTTAAAGGATTCGCAGATAAGGCGCGTTGAAAAATGGAGGCGGCACCCATTCTTCTAGATAAGCGAAGACGGAGCCATCTGGAGGCTGGGAGATAGCGAACTCCCACGCCATCCCCGAGACCTCGCTCTCATCTGCAGCAAAAGCAGCGAAGGCGGGAGGGAGGAAAAATAGAGTGTGTGCACTCGCTTTGAGTGCACACAATGAGTTCAAAATGAATTAATTCACACTTGGTGCATGAGGTTAGCCTGTTGCCACTCGCAGTAGATAAGCGTGATTGGCCTTTCTTAACATAATGTTCTTATAGTTCATTTCGTACCCAATCAATCATTATAATGCTTGATTTGCATCATCATGCAGAATGGTGCAATCATTGTTTTTCCTTTTTTCATATTGATTACGGAAGTTTCAAACAGCGCTGATAAATTGCTTTCCAAGTCTGCCGTAAACAAACAACATTTACATTTATTACTGAAACAAAAGTGTGTTTTTAGTCTGTGAAAGGAACTTTATGTGGCCTCAGTGTACATAAAACAGAGTGAAGCAGTCCCTTCTGACCAATCCATGAATTTATTCTACATCATCACTTCATCACTGTTGTACAGTTGACCACTTAAACCTATTGTTGCCTGTAGTCCCCTAGGGGTCGATACAGGGGCCCCTCCTTTTTTCCCCTCTACACCAAATATCTTCGCCCCAGTATGGGGAAATGGGGAAAAAAAATATGATGGGACCCAATGCCTCCCTGCTTGGCACTCAGCATCAAGGGTTAGATTGGGAGTAAGTCCCTGCGACTTACACAGTATAGTATAGGGATGCTAGAGTTCATGTGGTTAATACAGTAGGTAACACCAACAAGACATAGCTTCACATAGATTCAGCTGGTCTCTGGCAGTCCTTCGTGGAAAAACAAGTTTTCCTCATATTGCATATAGGCCTACAGTCAGACTAGGTAAATGTATGCATAGGGTGCTGTGCAGACAGAAGAGGGATATTATATTTCAGGCCCTGGCACATATCTCTGCCAAATCCACCTTGATTACTTCTTTGAAAACAAATGTTATTGGGCAAAACAGACTCTCGGCTTGCGAATAACCTTGGCCACACTCTCATAAAGCATCTTGTTGACTTCTCGGCTATGCTATTTCGCGCCAGCCACATTGGATTTGGCTCTGGGGTAATGCTTTTGTCACTGTGTTTTATCTGTCCTCTCACTCAGGTGCGCTATCCTGTTAGTTCTAATTACCCCCTTCTGCATTTTACTCTTTGCCCAGAATTCTTAATGCGTGATAGCTTATTCAGGTCGATTTGAGATTTACTTGTGGCGGCACTATCTGTGTGACCCGCATCATTGACTGACTCTCCTGCGGGCTCTTGGGTGAAAGCTGTTAACTCCGTGATAACAACGACCTGAAGTGATAACCTTCCGGCAGTCTTGAGGACATGCAGTTTGTTCCATATGGGGTTTATTGCAGTCACAGCATTTCTTATTCAACCTTGAGTCCTCTCTGCTTTGCTCTGATTCTCTTAATGGGATCGAGAAGAAGGTTAATCGCTGTGTCGGCCATAGACATTTGGAAATGCTGTGGCAGCCCCTGCGTGGCACATTCAGATTTGTATGATGCAAAAGATGAATTCTGTCACACAAAAACTATAGGAATGGTGTTTTATTCTTTTTCTGTTATTTAAATTGTTACAGAGCTGTTTCTGCATTTCTGAGGCGCTTTTGATTAATTTACTTTATTAGGCTGAGTAGTGCCTTGGCAGATTTTCATTAAGATCAGGAGAAAAAAGGCTCCACACACAATTCCACTTGTGAAAGGTTATTATACCCAGAAGACATGGTTGATTAAGTGGAAAAAGTCCTTAGGCCCACTGGGATGAAATAATTCTCTGGCGAATGGTTTCTATTAGTCTGATTTTTGTTTAGAAGAACGTTCAAACAAAGGTGTGTAGAACCCTTTAATCCATGGAATTCAATATGGACGCTGCTCAGATGTGCTTTTCCACTTCGTTATGCCTGGAGTTGATTTTAATGCATTTACCATTGATGTTTACAATTTATGGTTCAGCTGTTCAGCTTTTCCTTTCTGCCACTGAGAGGGTACCTAAAAGGTGTGAAAATGCAGGCAGGCGATGCATAAAAATGTGTATTGGTAGAACCTCCACAACTGTTCCAATTTTGTTGTCAGTCAAGCTGAAGTATAGCGTTAGCTTGTCTATTTCGCTCATCTTAGGCCTGGTTGTCAAGCATATTAGCTCTTTTGAGAATATGATGTGGTTCACAATAGATATGGGTGGGTGAGCCTATAGGCAGAAAGGGGAAGGAATGTAGCATTGGTGTGGCGCGTTGCCTTGGATTCATATTTTGCAGGGGTACAATGGTGTTCAGCTCTGTCAAACCTAGTTTTAATCCTTTTCTCCAGTGTGTTGTGATGTTGTGTTGCTATCTTAATGATAATCTGTGCCTGTATTTCTGCCCTAGGCACTTCTGTCAGACTGACTTGGTTTAGGAGCTGTGTCTTATCACCAGCTATGTCGTTAAATCAGCTATTTTTTTTTTGCTGCAGACAAATTTCACTGCCGGTGCTGTTATCAAAAGATCAGCATACTGTGATTTTCCTTTCAATCAGAGCTCTGCAAAGTCGGCCGTGACAACGTCTAAGTAAGAAAGACAAAGTGCAAAACAAATCTTACATGGCAAATAATTTATTTGACTTCCTATTCTTTGATATTTAATAAAACAGACAAAATTGGTATGCTTTGCATTCATCATTTCACGGATGGCTTTGAGCAATTTCACGTTATAGTCATTTAAGTTCTCGGCTCTGCCTTGTGCATTTCTAAAGGTCACATGATGAGAGAATATGGGGGCATAGAGATGACAGTAGTATGATTTTTGACAGATGAGTTAGTCCACAGGCTACAGGTAGTTAACTGTGACACAGGAAGCCACAACCTGGAACCTGTACAGCTCATGGCTTATGTTTCTTTTGTTGTTGTTGTTGGAGTGAAATGGGATGTGAATCTGTTAAAAGATTTTATAGCGTAAACACACCTCATCCCAGTGTTGTGGGCTCGAGAGACTGCGTGTGACGCGCTGAGAGGCACATCCCATAAATGCTGTTTATGTACAGTACAGAGGCAAGCTCTATAGCACTGGTTACCAAACTTTTTAGCTTGAGACAGAAGAGAAATGTTATGTCTCCCCAGGACCCAAGCTAGTGAAAATAGCAGATCTACAAGCTTACAACGCGTCGCGATGCGACGCGTTGTAAGCTTGTAGATCGGCTATTTTCCCTACTTCTTAAACATTTGTTTTCAAATTTATGGAATTTCTCGATTTTTGGTATTTATTTATGAAATTGTTTTAAAAAATGTCTGAATTTGTTTTTAATTCATGAAAAGATTAGGGTTTTTTTGTGGGCGAAAAAATCAAATATTTTGAAATAATTAAAAACAAAATGTAGGAAATGGAAAAACAATAACGGGGATATTTAGTCGCGACCCATAAAAATGGACCTGCGACCCACAAATGGGTCCCGACCCACTGTTTGGGAAACAGTGCTCTATAGCTTCCCCGGCCAAACTGACCTCTGGAGGCTGGAGAGAGACGGCTATACTCAGTTCCTCTCAGAAAGCATTGTTCCGTCTGACTGAGTGCTCTGATTGTCTCAGCACTGTGCTTGAGTGGAGGGCAACGTGGAATTAACTCCTCTGATTCACTCCTCTCTGCCGCTTGACACCATTTCAGACCAGTCAGCACGTCGGGAGGACCGAGCCTCCCTCCCCCAAACACACTCTCTTGCTGTCAGGGAAAACGCTGTACGGTAGCGGACCCGAGGGTCTCTTGCACGCCGTTTGAGAGAGGGCTTCCGCGCCCCCCTCTCTCTCCTCCCACAATGCACTGAGGGTCTCCGGAGGCTGGTAGCCCGGTTCGCCGGGGTCCAGGGGGTCTTTGGAAAGGAGAATGCTGATGGAGGGCACGGTCCGGTGCACCGTCATCTCCGACGACCCGCCTTCGTGACTCTCCCACACCTCCTTCACCCCCTTGTACCGCAGCTTGGTCAGCTGGTGCAGACGGCCCACTTTGCGTTTCATAATCTCGGCGCAGGTGATGGTCTTGGTGACGGCGCGACCCGACCCGGTGAAGACGACCTGCCGCAGCCCGCCGCCGTCGCCGCCCGCGCTCCCCTTGCCGTCGCCTTTCTCCCCCTGCATGCGTGCCATGGCGAAGCCCATCAGGTTGCGGATCTTGCTCCCCTCTTTCACCCGCATCTCCAGCACCCCGGAGGCCAAGCCCGGGAAAGGGCAGGGCGAGTCCTCCTCCGTCCGGCAGACCTTCTTGAATCCCCCTTGCCCTAGTTTTAGAGCAGGCGGAGGAGGCGGAGGAGGAGGAGGTGGTGGAGGAAGAGGACTAGGTAGCGAGACAGGCGTTGCGAGGCTGGACACGGTGGACATGTTGACTGCTGCCGACGGCACCATGCTGCAGTAAGCTTGACCCTGGTAGGCAGGGCAGATCCCCGAAGTTACTCCAATCTCTGTGTGGATCTGTCTGCTCAGCTCCAGTCCGGGGTAAGGCCCGATAGCCTCTCTGGCCAGGTACGGGCCCTGGCCGCTGACCACTCCACACCCCGTGAACATGTCTCCTCTCCTGAGCGACCGCTCGTCTGCTACAAGTTCAGTCCACTCACACACATCCCACATGGAAAACCGCTCGGCATCATTTTCAGTGCCACTTCTCTGACACTCCCCCCCCTCTCTCTCTCTCTCTCTCCCTCTCTCTCCCTCTCCAGTCAACAGCTGTAAAGTTTCAAGACTTCATATAAGACATATTACCCGGCTCCCTGAGAGCACTATCAATAGAGTCTTTAATGCTGCCTCTCAGAAGGGGGCTGCAGAAATAAGATAAACGGCTGGCTGGTGAATTAAGAGTAGTGGCGAGACCATTGAAGATGTTCTCAATTTCACAACACAAAGGACTATTTGGAAAGTGTTCGGCAGACAGACGTGGGGGAAAAAAAGAAATCAGCCTGAATTATCCTCTTCCCTCTTATTGTCCTGAATTCATGCACTGCTTTTATCCTAATAGCTGTAAAACAACATAGAGCACTTTTCCAAATCTTCTTCAACCAAACTTTTGAAAAGAGAAAGCTATAAGTACCGTGTAAACAACACTCCACCTTTTATGCTTAGCGTTCAAGTCCAGCGCGACTCATATTGGCGCAGTGATCCGGCGACATCCTTGAACTCTCGTCTGACCTCATGGGGCTGTTTCCAGGTGTTGGACCTCTGGGTGAGGGTCGTCTAGCCTTTTTTGGGATGATTGTCTTTCGTCCTCGGCTCCTCTCTGGCCTCCTGTGTTGGCGGGGTGGGGGGGGGGGGGCGCGCAGGCTCCGGCAGGTTGGGTATTGCTGAGGTTTGGAACCCGGCGGCGGGGCGGGAGTGGTGGGTGGGGGGACGTCCCTCCCTGGAGCGCTCCTCAGTGTGGTCTCCAGTGATGCTGTTGGAAGTGTGCTCTGTTCCCCCACAAAGAGACGTAAGGGACAGGAGCTGCCTCACAAATGCTCACAGGAGGAGTGTCTGTGTAGTTGAGGGGGAGCATGAGGGAAAGGGGAGACAGCCCTCTTAAAGGCGCAGGTCTTTTCATCTCTCAGACGCGTGCTCTGCCCGGCACACAACTGAAGATTGCCTTCTGTCGGGGAGAGAGAGGGGTAGGTAGGGCGTACGGCGTGCGTGTCCCTTTAAGAGCCCGAGCGCAGATCCCCGGCAACTTTGTCAATCTCTTTAGAGGACGTACGTTCCAGTGCATGTGTTCAACGTACATGACTGATTAAACCTGAGTTCTGAAATAGAGACTCAGTCAACCTTTAAAAATGCATTTTCAGCTGTGAAACAATGAATTAGATTAGCTCCGTTATAATTGAAAACATCCTTCAAAGAGCCACTGAAAGTCAGCGCCATTAAATTGCACTGTACTTAGCCTTTATCCTATTAGATGTTTTTTTTTTCCTGACCATTTACAATTTACATAATGCCCTGCTAATAGCTTCATCGCAGAGGCAATCAAGTGGCACACGCACACAGAGAATGTCTGTCTCTCATGCTCCAATTGTTATATTGTTACATGGGTTGGAGCCAACCTTGTCATCAAGGACACGGGGACAGGGACGCACAGAGCCGTGTCTTTCCGCGTTCGAACGTGCCATTGAAATGGCGCGGCTGTCTTCATTAGTTGTGTGGGGTGGGCGTGGGGTGTGGGGGGGGCCGGGGGTGTCTACCGTGCAGGTGAGTGGGTCTAGGTGCTGCTGACAGCCTGGGTAATAAGCCTCATAATGGGCCTTCCATCACCAGAGGAGGGCGCTGGCCCTCTCGTTCCTACACCGTGGCACGCCCAGACAGCTGTGGCGGCGTAGCGTTCGGCCCGGGTTTCTTGGCCCGACAGGTGGATTTGTTTTGGTGTGTGACTGACAGATGGGAGAATAGGTAAAGACAGCGCACTGAAGCTGAACCTACGAGGCCAGGAGAGAAGGCAGACAACTCCCTAACTGCTGCTCTCCTCTGGCTGTGCTCCCCCTTGGTGCTCAGTTGTACAGAGTTAAAAAAGAGGAGGAAAAAAAAGAAAAACCATAGCCAAGCCCTGTTCTGAATGTGAAGCTAATTCACTGTGGCATGTGTATTATATTGGATCCCCATGGTAATCAAGGAAAAAATAAGGAAAGCTTGTTTTTTTTTCCTTCTTCTTTTTCACCCCCACTCGTCACGGTGGAAACTCAGAGATGGAAAGTGCCTTTTATTATGCTAGCTTGCCTGGGGATCAATGCAACTCGATTAGGAGTCTTTGGTTGAGGGTAAACGTGTCGATACTTATTGACACGCATCTTCACACATCTCCGTCTCTTGGTCACACGTTTATTTAATTTATATGGGGTGTGAGGGTAGAGGTATTTATCTCCAGAAAACCATCCTACACTAGCCACTGCAGGAGACACAGCAACAAATGTCCCATTCTTGCCTTTGACACAGCACTTTTTCTTTTCTTTTTTGCTAGAGAGAGAGAGAGAGAGAGAGAGGGAGGGAGGGAGGGAGGGAGGGAGGGGGGTCGGGGGCCCTCACCACCGAAGTGATCATTCTGTTGTTTGGGAGAAATTACCCTCATCAGTCATACGGAGATGCACAGCTGCCTAAGGGGGATCTGGTGATGTTACTGCATAATAAACTGTGTGTGCCTGTGTGTATGAACGTATGTGCGTGTGTGCATGTGTGTGTGTGTGTGTGTGTGTGTGTGTGTGTGTGTGTGGGTGTGTGTGCGTGTGTCATATGGACAGAGAGAGCGAGATAAAGGGCAGGGGTAAAAATGAATCAGATATAAATGCAGAGACATTAAAAAACGTATGATAAATGTGGCTATAATCTCCGCTCTTTACATAATAATCTTGGAACATCATTTGTTTAACCTTAAAAAGCTGTCCTTTTTTCTGGGGGAGAGATTGAGCAATAGAGTGGCCATGCTCTTGTTTTCAAACATGCGTTTGTAGAGGTTGCCTCCATCTCAAATGCTGAGCTATTCTCCAGGATTTTCTTTTTTCATTGCTATTATAATACTGTAGCTATATAATCGCTGTCGGGCAAAAATCTTGTGTGTAAATATAATGCCCTATTTTATACTTTGTCGTATGACAGTGTTAAAGTGTTAGTGCTAAAGTAGCAAAAAAGTCCAGTCTACAAGCTCAGCTGAGCCTATAATTACATGTCCAAAATAGGGTCAAAATAAGGTTTAAAAGTGGTTAAATATAATCGGATCCATTGGAACCCAGGTTCTTTTATCCATGTCCTGAAAAGTAACTAAAAGTAAGTCTACTTTAGACATACATACAGCACTGAACAAGGTTTCCACCTGATTGCAACGAAATGCTATTTGCATTTGTTTTGGCTTTTGTTTGTTTTTCTACTTTCACTGCCCGCAGTGGTGCTAAAGCTGTATTGTGTGTGCATGTGACATTAAAACACCTTGAACGTCGAGGAGACTAAAGAAAGCCACCAGGGCTGTTCAGACAGGTCTGCGTGTTGACCTACAGACATATAGGGTTGGAGTGGAATGGTTGTATTTAATGGTGGGTTTGAGGCTTGGTCACTAACCCTGACACACACACACACACACGCACACGCACACACACACACACACACACACACACACACACACACACACACACACACACTACCCTACTGCCTCTTCGACACACGTGTACCCCTCACTTGGTCTGACCTTGACTCGGAGAGTTGACAGGCTGGACGTTCTCTCCAGTACAATGCCCCAACACCGGCTTCATTCTCTCCACCCTCCCTCTCACTTTTGCTTTCACTTCTGCCCACCAGCGTTTAACCACAGAGAGCCATTTATTCTGAAAGACCGTGACAAATTGTACTGAGTGTGCATCTCTCTCTCTCTCTCTCTCTCTCTCTCTGTCTGTCTCTGTGCCATGCACCTCTGATTGCTCAGCCAGTCGCTGTTATGAATTATAAGGCATGTGGTCCCTTTCGTTGTTTGTTGCAGCACAGCAGAGAGCGCCGAGTCGGTTCGGAGAGCCGCTCGCAGGGCTGCATAGGTTCCCGGCTGTGGCAGCCGGTCGAACGCCTCACGCTAACCGCGAGAGTTTCACGGTCATCAACCAATGGTGGCCCAGAGGCTGTCATTTCGCTCCATGTGGAGCTCGCCCTGTGGCTTGGCAGTTCTGCCCCACAAACTCCCAGACGGGCCCGGCAGGGGAGGGAACAACACACGTGCAAGCCATATATACAGTACACAGTAAAAGTCCTCAGTGTTCATTTAACTCTGAGAGGGAACAAATGCCAACCAAAAGGACCCGTAAAGGGTCCATTTAGTTGCATTTGTTCACCCTCAGATTTACAGATGGATGTTAAGGCTGAGGACGTTACTGTGTTCTCACACACACACACACACACACACACACACACACACACACACACACACACACACACACACACACACACACACACACACACGCACACGCACACACTCACACTCACACTCACACTTACACACACTTACAATGTAGACCAACACTGGCATGGACTTGTGCGTGCGTGCGCACAATCGTACGCGCACTCATAAATGTACATGCTCAGCATAAGGCAGGCCATTGGAGCAATTACAGAAACATGGCAGAACACGATGGAGCAGGCCCGAACATCGGAAGGGAAATAGACTGAGCAGAAGGGAAAAAAAATAAATTGATGACGCCATTAATAATGTTCGAGGCGCTCTGAGCGAGATGGGGGGGGGGGGGGGGGGGGTCGGATGACCCCGTCTATGATTTCCCTGTGACAGCAGTTTGAGGGGCAAATGGTTTTGTTTGTATTTGATTTTTTCCCTTCCTGTGGGGGTGGGTTGGGAGGGTGTTGTTGAGGTGGGGGGTGGGTGGGGTAGGGGTTAAACGGCTGTGTTTCTGTGTCAAAGGCAACAATAAATAGAAAGAGCAGGCAACTGTAATGACTTGATGTTTTGCTGTCACTCATGAGTCCATTATGTTTGCAAACGGCGGGTCAGTCTATAATTTGCTGTCTCTGACTTGTTCCCTCGCTTTCTTTTGCTCCCTCATCCCCCCCCCCCTCTCTCTCTCTCTCTCTCCCTATCTTTTTTCTTTGAAAAGCTGCTCGCACTCACCACATCTCTCTTCCAGCCGCTGCTAGGTTCGCCCTCGGCACTGCAATGCAGATGTGTCTCACACAGTGGCAGGAAACCTTCAGTGGAGCGGACAGTCAAAGGAAGGAACATGAGGGAGAAAGGAGAGAAGGGCATGAGAGAGAAAGTAAAGGAACATGAGGGAGAAAGGAGAAAAAGGGCCATGAAAGAGAGCGAAAAGTACAAAGATAGGAAAGTTGGGGCACAGAAATGTGCAGCCGCCGTAGAGAGCAAAGAAAAAAGTTCCTCCACATGCATGCGAAAGCATCTGGTGGAAAAACAGACATGGCAACTCCTGATTTATGAGCCATGTCAATGAAAGTGATTGCTTCTACTTTGTGAAGCAAACAGGCCAAGGGGTACAAAGAAGCTTTATTTGGCAGTGATGCAATGAGCACATACTCTTTTTAAAATACCACCTGAAAAGAAATGTTGAGATGACATTTTGAGATTGACATTTCAAAGGCCCTGGGAGGGAGTCAGCACAGTTGTTTGGTGCTCCGAGGTACATTTTTTGCACTCTGTGTGATTAACTGCAGTGTGTCTAGCTTTAATTGGCAGCTTCGGTTGATAATAGCAGCTGCATGCGGTGCCGCTGTTTTGTCCAGCCCCAGGCAAAAAGTTAATGGATTTTATTGGGGAGTTTTTGATCAATTAAATCAAGGGGAATTAATTGTCCATGTTGAGACAAATGGGGAACAAAACTACCAAACAAACAAATGACTCAGAATAATTATTCACTAATACTTAAGTTACATAAAAAAAAGTACTAAAAATACAATTTCAACAGACAAATGGATGATGGGTATGTTACTGCGGCAACGGCACTGCATTTCCGTCTGGGGAGCATCATCATCGATGGAGTGTTTTCGACAGAGCCACTGCTGTTGAGTTACATGCTATTTGGTTGACGCTTTTATCCAAAGTGCTGTACTATGAGGGCATACGGTCTTAAACATGGTGGACCCAGTGGGTAATAAAGCCCCCTAATCACAGTTTAAGTGCCATTTTGTGCCAATACTCCCAGCCTTGATGTTACCGGAATTACCCCAGAGCTGTAGTCGTGGATTGATGCAGTACTGCTAAAAGGATGCTGCGCATTCAAGATATAATGTTTGGAAGATTCACATTTTCAGCCATCAAAACCGGCAATGAATGAGTGAATGACATGTAGTCATTTGAGATCCACAGGATATTGTATTGAATTATGCTGATTGTGTTCTCCTATAGAATGGGTCCTATTACTCTATCTAAAGCCCCTGGAAACCAAACAAGAAAGGAGACAGGATTGAGGAGCTAAATTCCACAAAAAATTCCACAACCTCTGAATTCTGAGATACACTATAAAAACACATTTGTCGTAACATTTTACCCTGCTTTTTATAGTATAACCAATCAATCTACGACAGTTTTTTGACCACCTAGTCTCGCATGGACGTGAACATTTGACATTTAACTTGGTCTTTGACGACACAACATAATTTAGTGTTCTGGAAGAATGGCTGTGTGTCTGTGTCCCCCCCAGAGCCTCCCTCATAAACACCCCTCTTCTCAGGCAGGGTTTCCAGATGGCCATGCTGCTCCGTATTCCACAGTCCACGGCTCTAAACTTCCTAGCGAGCACATTCGCCCTGGGTCACTGCTCCCTCCGTCACACTAGAGCAGGAAAAGCACTAATCCTACAATTCATGCCTCCTTGGAAGTGCTCTTTCTAAATGTATTTTTTTTCTCCCTTCTTTTTGTTCAGATTTTCTTTTCCTTTTTGGGATTCACATTTATATGGAGTGTGTGTGAGTGTACTGCACATTCCGCCGGAGGCAGCTGCTGTGATAGACACGTGCCGTGGCGCTGAAGGCAAAGCAGCGTTGGCTAAAGTGACCTCTTTCACGTATTTTGGCACTCCCCGGGCTGCAAACAGAGCCCAGCGATGAGGTGGAAGAGATCCGCTCGCAGGTCCATACCAGATTTCGTCCTGTGCTTAATTGCGCCGGAGAGCAATCACTCTCTGCCCCGCAAATCCGCTGCAAAGCTGCGCTTCACAATGGAGCCGTAATTGCAGGAGTTTAATTGCCTGCCAATGCTCTGCTCCCACTGCCTGCTCACATTGAAGAGCCCAATAATTAGAAACAGGGAAAAAATTAGGTGGCAATTTTGTCTTGGCAATTATCATAATGCAAAAGAAGTGCCATTAGTATTGTTAGCCCCACAGCACATAATCTTTTGACACCGTCATTGGCCCTCTCTTCGCTGCTGGGTGCAAAAACTCTTGATTTCCCCGTGGCCCCTGATCTCCCTCAATCACTACTTTAGTCATCAGCTTTCTGGGGAAGTCAGCATGCTTGGAGTCAAACTAGCAGACTGAATACATCTCTGCTTAGGGTGCTGGGAGGATTAAGAGAAGCCACAGTATTAGCCGTGTTTCCTTTAAAGGTATATAAATTGGGTGTTAATCCTCTTTAGAGCCAAGCATGAAATTGCGTGTGATATAACGGTAATGTTATGCGACGGACCAATTTTGTAATACAGCGACATTCCATTTTATTGTTACTCGATTTTCATTGTTGCCTCATAAGTTAGGAACTTGTTTCCCCCCGAAAGTGCTGTTAGTGTGTTCTGTAAAGCTATGCAGCCACATTTGACAAGCTCTAGTTTGAAGAGGGAATTTGAAGGTAAAATTGGATGGTAAAAACTTCGGAGTACATTACCTTTCAGCAACTAAAACGTATAGCAACTGCAAAATAGTTTCCCTTGCCTACTGGAACTCATTCTTGCAACCTCAACACAACCGTTTTCCTTGAACCCTCAGTTCATGGTTACTTACAAACTTACAGCATACTGTACTTGTGGGCACATTATCTTAACTGTGACCATGATAGCCACGATGTTGAAAGGAAATTATGCTGACAGGGGGAGGTTTACTGGGAATATAATTATAATTTGAGGTTGTATTTTATGTTTGTTGCATTGTTAAAAAAAAGAAGAAAAAAAGGACAAGAACACAGTTTTTTTGGTCGTTGTTTTTTTTTCTTCACCATAGCCCTAAGTAAGTATTACCTGGGGACTTACACATTTTATACTGTAATTGACTAACATTTAAACCCCCCTTATATGATTTGAGATCTGCTTCACATCCACTTCCCTGCAACCACGTCTTGAATGACACGGCTTGATTTTGCACTATTTTGGAGAAATATTGATTGGAAAGTGGCTCGTCGCTAGCTATAGGCTATTATAAAAGATAGAAAGAGAATGTGATGTCACACCATTGAAAGAAATTGCTGAAAACCTCTCAAGACGGCACCACCTGTCCATTGAACTCAATGGATGGGGGCGGGCGGTCACTAGTTCTAATTAGGCCTTAACACTGCTGTAAATAGGCTATCCCAAAATAACTGTTGGCACTAAAGGTACTGAGCTGGTTGAAAGATAGACAAATGTCCCTTACTGCATGCTACTGTAGACTGTGATTGAATAATGTTATTGATTTATGCAAATCGGCCTCTTAAAGGGATAGTTCACCCCCAAAAGGACTTTTTTTCTATCGATTAGTCACCCCATGGAGACTTGAATTCATGGATATTTTTTTGTTTTTGTCACATCCCTAAGCCAATAATTTCATGACCAGCAGCGGTTCCAGTAGGAGACACAAAGAGTCACCTTTGTATCTCCTACCTGAACCACTGCCTATACCGTTCCGCTGGTCATCAAATTATTGGCTTAGGAATGCAACAAAATTCAACAAAAATCATGAATTCAAGTCTCCATGGGGTGACTAATTGATAGAAACAAATATTTTTTTTGGGTGAACTATCCCTTTAAGCGTCGTGTGAATCACTCATTCACCCATGCCCCTTTTTACAGGGCCGCTACACTGCCATGATCCATGCCTCCCATCTCACATTTTTTTGTGATTTTGCTCTTATGATGGATTTGAGCTTGTTCTATCTGCGAATGGGTCTCCACGCTGTGTAATGAGACGAGCCTCCTGAATTTGCATTCAAAATGCTTTACAAACTTTCATTTGTAATTTCCCAAGACAATCTCCATAATCATTGACCGGGAAAGAAGTGCAAAGAAAAAAGTCTTAGCAAAAGTGTGCAAGCTCTACAGCTTGCACACACTTTGTATGTGTAAACAAGTTACTAGGTGTGCAGTTTGTTTGTTGTGCTAACGTGAGCAGTTGAACAATGCCTACACATCACCAATAGAGTGTTCTGGGGATAATATATTTTTGTAGGCGGAAAGAGGAAGTTACTATCTTCCTGGTTTCCTCAACAAAAGCCTACGGGATTTGTGGATTGGATTTTTCATCTGTAGTGAATAAATTATCATGATTAGGCAGACATTTTATTCAAAAAGAAAATGTTCACAATTTAACACACATTTAGTTTTTGAAGCATACATGCAATTACCAGAAGTAAAAAGCTAACATTAGTTGTAAAGATAACTACTCCACGGTCGCATAACTCATTGTCACCATCACGAATGCCTGTGTGTTCAACGTGATTATGTGTAATGGACCTGACAACTTCTGTAGTCTCCTTAAGTCACTTAGAGACGTAAAAGCTTGTGGTAATCACTGAGATGTGGTAGAATAAAACGTGAAAATCTCCTAAACCCGTGTTAACGACATATCTTATTTTAGACATCTAAACAAAGTCCCTCACAAAAAAACACATTTTGAGATGAGGGAAGCAGAAGTGCAAAAATGCAAACATGTTCCTCGGTTTTGGGACTGCAAACGTAGTAGACCCTTTTCACAGCAGCCATTTTGACACAGTTGTTACCAATGATACAAAAGCACGCACACACATGCACATGCACATGCACACGCACACGCGCACACACACACACACACACACACACACACACACACACACACACACACACACACACACACACACACACACACACACACACACACACACACACACACACACACACACACACACACACACACAGTAGAATTCAGCACCATGGATAGCGCTCTGACATGCAGTGACGTAAACAGTCAGTCAGTCAAATCAACAATTTAACTAAAGAACCAACTACACATGGGAATAGTTTGCATGCTGTAACTAGGGAATTTGGCGTGGAATTCAGGACATGGCCAATTCCCATGGGATTAATATCACAGAAGACATCTGTCGCAATTACAGTATTACAAATGACCAGTATTATATAAATTACAGTATTACACATGCACAGAATCTGTCACTGCATTACAGAAATAATGTGACAGTGTTTTAAATTAGATAGAAATGATTTAGTTGTGTGTGTGTGAAACCGACAGTTTCTTGTCATGTTCTCAGGGAGCCAGGAGCCCCACATGCAGCTCCACATGGTGGGTGAGCCAGATGGCTACATGGCGTGGTGCTATACCATGTTTTAAATGTAACTTTTATTTTTATGAATCAAATGTAATTGTGTCCAATCTGTATGGTAGAGTATGTTAATATAATATAACTTACAATTGGGGTGGTTGTATTTAGTTTCCCTGCTCTTCTATTGAGACATTAAGATTGCGTCAAAGGTCTCACCTATAGACACAGGATCTGACACACATTTTGACCTGATGGTCAAGATTCAATTCATCCCCAGAGCAAGCAGGTCGGCTCTATTAGCTAATGGTAAAAATATCAGCCCTTGCACAGGAAATGCTACAGTATATCATCGCTGTCTGGCAGAAACCTTTTATCTCCATATTTCAAACAAAAACAAATTAATGCCCTACTTCTTCGCACACGAGTGTCGTGCCTGTAACTAAAGGCTAAAGGCTAAACTATTTTCGGAATATTTTGAAAGTGGAAGTGTAGTCTGTCTGAGTTTTATAAATATTCATCCAATGAAAAGTATTAAAAAAGGCTTGCGACTAAATAATAGCATTCATGTGAACACAGGTTCTCTTTTTTTTTCATTTCCTAAAAAGTAACAGCATTGGACAAGGTTTCCACCCAACAGCGACGATATAAATAATTCCTAAGCTGTTTGGAAAGCAACGTTCCGTAATGATGTGTGCATTATGAACACTGAGGGCTTTTGAATTGAAACGTGAACGGAACAGAACAGACAGCACCTATAGATCTGAAACACAACACGGTCACAAAGGACTCTCCCCTCCTAAGCTCTCTAACCGTGTCTCACTCTTTTTATGAGTCAGTTTAGCAGCGGCGCATTATCTCTGTGTGCCAAACAAGAGGTGCTAATACGTGCCTGAGTAATTGAAGAGAAAATGACTTTGGGATTCGGGAAGTCCTTCACCATTAAGGTTGAACAACTCTCAGCGGCTCTTGAGCAATCAAGCAGTGGGATTTACAAAAAAGATTTTAATTTGGATGCATTATCCAAGCTCCGCGCAGACTGAAAGGCCTGGCAAACGCTTAGACAAAAGATATGCACTGATAAGTTTGAAGGTCAACAAGCTGCTATGGTGGAGATATCACCGCTTGGTCCGCAGTACTAAAACACAAAACACACATGCATGCGCACACGCACAAGGAGACACATGCACACACATAGGCACACACAGCATTGAAACACATACTGTACAGCCTTGAAACACACACACACACACACACACACACACACACACACACACACACACACACACACACACACACACACACACACACACACACACACACACACACACACACACACACACACACACCAATGCACACACATCGGCTCACAGGCGCATACACAAATGTACACGCACTCACACACACACACACACACACACACACACACACACACACACACATAAACGCCAATGACAGAGCGGCGATAAAGAGACAGGGGAGAATGAAGGGGAGATCAACAACACCATCTAACAGCCAACTCCATGCACAATTAGCTTCCTTTAAGCCCTCATCAAACTTGTGATCGGTTTAATGCTTTTGTTTGTCACAGCACACATGTAGTGCTGCTTACGTGTTCCTGCATGCAGCGTTGCTGTCGGGTGGAAATAGTGTTACTTTTCAGAATTAAAAAACAAAAAGAGCACAAGATAGCAGGTCTACAAGCTCAAAACGATTGGATGCGTTTTGAGCTTGTAGATCAGCTATTTGTGCTACTTATGTGTGACACTGTAGCATGACGAAGTAGGCCATTAAGGTACGAAAAAACACCAAAAGTTTAAATTATGGAGTTAAGAGGTTTCTGCCCGACAGCAACGATAGCTAAACAAGTGCCGGAGTCGGATTATGAAAGGGAGAGAATGAGGGATTAATGGACGACGGTGTTTGTAAAGGCTAGTGCAGCCCCCGTTCTTTGCCATTGCTATGCATATCGTCTGCCGGAAACCTTGTATCCATTTTTTAATTGTGCATGTTTATTGTATTTTTCTTCATAAATTCATGCCCAATTTCATACTTCGTAGTAGGACAGTGTTGCAGAAAAGTAACAAAAGCAGTACAATACAAACTCGCAACAGACAGGATCTTGTAGAGCTGCTATTTTGGCTAGACTTTGCCTAGAATGACCGCCAGTTTGAAAGTGGTTAAGTCTGTCCGTAGATTTAATAAATATTTAACCAATGGAACGTATTAACAAGAGCTTGTGACTAAATAATAACAACATTGGATGGACAAAGAAAGTTCTTCTTCTTTTTTCTTTTCTTTTGGATTTCCTGAAAAGTAACGGATTTGGACATACAAGGTTTCCGCCGCGACGGCGACGATACGCTAGGTGAGAATATTCGCGGGCGCTTCCATCCCTCGCACTCTTCGCCACAATATTGAATGGCCGCGCCTCGCTTGGAAGAGCATTCTGCTGATGGAATCAAAACCCTTTTCACAGATTCAAATGAGGTGCACTCAGCTGTGATTGGTATTGGAAAAGCATTTGTCGGAACAGAGGCTCACAGAAGGCTCCTTAAATACAAGGCAATCATGGTGTGTCGAACGCACAGTGGAGGCGGAGAGGTGTGCCTGGACTGCAGAGCGGGTTACAGGACAAAAGATTATGATGGTAATAAGCAGTAAACCAAAACAAAGTCATCCCCTGTATCCCTTGTTTGCATCCATACTCTCTCTCTCTCTCTCTCTCTCTCTCTCTCTCTCTCTCTCTCTCTCTCTCTCTCTCTCTCTCTCTCTCTCTCTCTCTCTCTCTCTCTCTCGCGCTATCTCTCACACTCTGGCTTTCATTCTCTTCATTGCTGCTTTCAGTCTCCCTCTCACTCCTTTCACTCCATCTTCGTCTCAACAATCTTGCTCTTAGTCATTCCCTTCTCTCCCATTCACCATCGTTCTCTCTTTCTTTATATCTCTCTCTTTCTCTCTCTCTCACCCTTCTCTCTCTCTCTCTCTCCCTGCATTGCACGCACCAGCCTATTGACAGGGGCCCCCTCTTTCTTTCCCCCTCTCTTCTCCTTCTTCTCCCATCGCTGCCAGAGCTACAATTTAAAAACTCATTTCTCATTATTTGCGGTGAATCCTTACGCACACAATTTCTAATCTGTCAAAAGCAGTGATGGGAGCGCTGGCAGCAGCAAGCCGCAGAGCCTCTCTCTTCATGCATATGTGCCCCCTGATCTACACCTCTACGCAATGTCAACTCTACACACCCGGCCGGCCCCCTGTTTTATTAGAGGCGTCAGCATATCTGCATGCCGTCAACTGTGAACCTCGGTGCCAACGTTTTCTCCCTTTAAAAAAAAGAAGAAAAGTCCCCCCTACTTGCTCCTGTGCTTTGCCGGCGATGCCGCGCGGGGCCGGCGCGCAGACCGGAGACATTTTCACATCCCAGTGATAATGTGCAAGTGCAGATCTGAAAGACTTTTTTCCCCCCCTCTCTCTCTCTCTCTCTCTCTCTCTCTCTCTCTTTTCTTTTGCCTTGCATGTTTCTCCCCAGACGCTATTTCCTTCTGACAGAGCTGAAATACTGGCTGCAGGCAGGAGTGGGGGGAGTGTGTGTGTGTGTGTGTGTGTGTGTGTGTGTGTGTGTGTGTGTGTGTGTGTGTGTGTGTGTGTGTGTGGGGGGGGGGGGGGGGGGGGGGGGGGGTGATGGTGACAGTGGTGTTGGTTGTAAGAGGAAGAGAAGAAGGGGAAGAAGAAAGAATAAAGCTGGTATGGGGGGGGGGTGTTGGGTTCCAACCCCTGTAATTTTGCCCCGGTTTAATAAGAGCTTGTCAGGGGCTTTGCTATATCCAAAAGTAACCCCGTCCCTATCTACAACACCCCAACCCCCCCCACCCCCCCCCACAATTAGACTTGATGCAGAGCAAGCGGTGCGTGCGTGTGTGCACGTGTCTGAATGGATGGAGACAGAGACAGATGTGAGGGAAAGTAATAGACGAGGCATGGAGAGAGACTGAATGAGATCGAGAGATATGGAATGGCAGAGAGAGAGAGAGAGAGAGAGAGAGAGAGAGAGAGAGAGAGAGAGAGAGAGGAGAGAGAGAGAGAGAGAGAGAGAGAGAGAGAGAGAGAGAGAGAGAGAGAGAGAGAGAGAGAGATGAGAGAGAGAGAGAGAGAGAGAGAGAGAGAGAGAGAAGAGAGAGAGAGAGAGAGAGAGAGAGAGAGAGAGAGAGAAACAATAACAGGAAGGGAGCGCTGAGCACGACTAACACGGGGAGATAGAAATGGAGCGGGAGAGAGAGAGAGGCCGGGCCACAGAAACAGTCCATTATTATGCCTGTGAGAGCAGGGGGCTGGCGGCAGTGGGGAGAGGAGAGGAGAAAAGGAGCGGAGAAGATTGCACTGTGGAATTGTCCAAGTGTGGCAGTAGTGGGTCTCAGTCACTTCATCAGTGCCACTGTGGTGCTTTTCCCCCTCCCATCTATCTAACGGGAGACCATTCCTCTACCTCTGTCCTAGCTGGAAAAACACACTCGCTCACCGTGGAAGGGCTCTCGCACAATCACCGCGCCACTCATCTTCTCCGCCCCTCCGTGCCGCACCCGTTCCCTATCTCCTCGCTCTATATCTCCACGCTCTTTTGCTTCTTTTTTTCCCTCTCTTTGTTGTCTGTCTTTCGTTCCGTCGCCTTGTGATGATGATATTCCACCACGGGTGGAATATCATCATCACACCTTTCTGCACTTTTCTACCCCACTTCACGCTTTCTCTGGTCCCTGAAGTCTCCATTTTGTCTTTTCTCTCCGTCTGTACTGTATCACTCGTCATCTCTCTATTACTTTTCGTTTACTGCACACCAAAAGTGCACAGAACGCTAAAGTGTCTCCACACATTTTCTCCACCTCCCCTGCCTCACTCACGCACACACGCACGCACACACACGCACACACAGGCTCCCTTCAACTAAATTGTATTTTCTCTGTCCTGTCTCTTTCTCTCTCTCTCTCTGTCCATTTCTCCATCTCTTTGTTGGCAGTATAGAGAGTAACTTATAAATGTCACCTCAGTTTTCTCTCCCAATCTCCCCGTTTATATGTCCAGCCACCTACATTCTTGTTTTTATTCTCTCACTCCATATCTGTCTATTACTGTGTTTTGTTTTGTTTAGGTCTCAGTCAAAGAATGTCACCACACAGTACACATACAAATGTCACATATCACAGTGTGTCCAGCCTGCGTAATGTCCAGGTAAACGTTGAGAGAAATGTAGTCACACAAACTGTAACTGTAACCCCATGATAGTTACTGTCCTGTGTTTGGAAAATGAAATTTAAAGTAGCTCACTAAAAGTGCTCAATAGTCAAGTCCTCGGTTGCTTTTAAGCACATGACCGTATATCATCCCTATTCTGGGCATGTCATAATAGGCAAACATTCAAAATAGGAGATCTAGAAGCTTGCACGCATGCCTTTGTGACGTGTTGTGAGCTTGCAGATCGACTATGTTCGGCAAAGCGATTTGGTGTAGACGGAAAAAGGAGGGGACCAAGTAATAGACCCTGGGGGTGGGGGATGCCGGTCAACAAAGCAAATGCACATTATGCAAACTGTAAATGCAATCCATGACAGTTATACTAAGGGTATCCCGCAAAAAATCTTGTAAAAATCCTTCTTCATCAACATAAACATAAATGGAGTAGTCACTGTTTAGTAAGTGGGCCACAGCACTCGTGTCAGTGGCTGTCTTTCCAATTATGAAAATAACTTTTTAATAAAGTTACAAAGTCATTATGCTGCAGTATGGTCCTTGCTAATCATTTGATGGATCATTATCGGTTCGAAGATGGTGCCTTTTCTTCTTTTTTTAGCTCATTAGCAACGCTGTACTATCAATTAAGGCCACGATATTAAACATATTGAAACAGTAGCACTTATACAATGACCCAAGAAAAATGCTTGTGTCTTCAAAAAAAGAAAGAAAAAGATCTTAAGTATACAGTAAACCAGGAACTTAACTAGTTCCTCCCACCGCCCCCACACCAGACACCGGCACGACAAAACAACCGCTGACAGCCTCGGCTTTCTCAGCTTGAGCGGATAATTGATCAGGCTGAAATTACCAATGGATTTCTGCACAGGCTGCACATGAAAATCCTTTGTGCTCGGGGTCATGTATTGGGAATCATAGAGGTATGTAATACAATGAAACGCTCCCAAAGCACAGTGTTAATAATACACTCACTTCACTCCGCTAAACCATTGATTTCCATTCATACTCGAAAGGACTGCAGTGGCTTTCAGAGGGGGAAGAATGCACACAATGTCTTGAAGTAGTGAAACATGCACTGAAGCAGTGTGTGTGTGTGTGTGTGTGTGTGTGTGTGTGTGTTTTGTGTGTGTGTGTGTGTGTGTGTGTGTGTGTGTGTGTGTGTGTGTGTGTGTGTGTGTGTGTGTGTGTGTGGAGGGTGAGTTATTATGGACAGAACAAGTTCAATGTTTTTCTTTTTAATTACAAAGTGAATGCTTAGATCATTTGGAAGATGGAAATGCAACTAGAATGTGTCTGTGTGTGTGTGCGTGCGAGCGCACACACGCATGTGTGTGCAGGATAAGTAAGTGTAAACGTGTGTCCTTTATGTTTGCATTCGTACGTTGTGAGTGTGATTTGGAATGCCTATGCTGTTTACACTCTTTTATTTATCCAGCCAAGTTTTGCTGAGCTCTGCTTTAGCAATGCCCTGATTAACAGTCACACAGACACACGCGTGCACGAGTGCAATCGCACTCGCATACGCACACCACAACCACAGCTTGTCCACGTTTGCACGCCTGGACGAGTGTGTGTGCATGTGTACTCTTTTAACCTTAATTTATCGGGTAATGGTTTTGCTTACATGCTCACACCTGGGTACTGTGTAGTACTTGATGTGTGCACTGCACGTGTAGTCATGCACAGTGGTGGCTCAACCCCCAGTACTTCAGTCAAAGTATGAATACTCCTCGTCAAATAATTAGTGAATGTTGCTCAGTCATATTTCAACTTGTGTTAAAGTACTGAAGTACTGGCTTTGAAACTGGTTAACGGTTAATGTTTTTCTCCTTACTTTAAAAAAAATACAATATTTGTCTTTGAAATGTAGTGGAGTGAAAGACATAAGTATCCCAAAATGCAAATACTCAAGTAAAGTACAGATACTCAAAACATTTTACTTAAGTACAGTACTCAAGTAAATTCACTTTGTTACTGTCCACCACGTGTAGTCATGCATATACATCTGCACACCTGCTCACCACGCATGCATCTATACCCTGCGAGTGTGACTGTGAGTGTGTAGCCTATATCTCCCTCTCACAGGGTCCGTGTCTGTTTGAGGCCGTCCTCCCAAAGAGGGCCGTGCACAATCTTATTTAAAGAGCCTGATTGCAGGCTTAACCTGGCGTCCACGCCAGCTGCTGCTGCATCAATAATCTGTGGGGACGCGGTCCTACGAGCCTCGCTCACCGGCTCGCTATCTCCACCCAGCACCGACCAAAGAGCCACCGCCGCGGCGAGCGGCCGGGAGGTGTGGCGGAAAATTACAGCACCTCCTTTACCTCATATATACGACGCAAGATCCTGTTCGGGTCCGGTTTTACACTCTTAAAGGTGAACTATCTCCCTTTAAAGAATACTTCACCCCAAAACATGAAGATTAAGCCTTGAATACATTTGGATTTGTTTAGGTTTTTGTCACGTTCCCGAGTCAATTATCAATATTGACTAATGAAGTTAATAGGAGACCATCTTACAAAAGCATTACAATATGTAAAACCATATAGGCCTCTCAGTGATTACACTGTGAAGAAAGTTTATTATTATTTATGGTTTTGCATTGGTCTCCTACCACTTCCTAAGCCTATATTGGATTGTCTCAGAATGCGACCAAAAAAAAGGAACCTTCGTGAATACAAGGCTTCATGGGGTGAGCAGTTAATAGAAAATAAATACATTTTGGGTGAATACTGTATATTTTCTTTAAGGCAATTTATACTTAGTTGCACCAAGAATAGCAGATCTGTAAAGCACGCTGCACGGCGCTCTGCGGAGATCAATTCAATGAGCAGCAACCAGGATTTTGAGGAAGATGGAGGAGAGAAGGATGTAAACGCGTGTGTGTGTGTGTGTGTGTGTGTGTGTGTGTGTGTGTGTGTGTGTGTGTGTGTGTGTGTGTGTGTGTGTGTGTGTGTGGTGTGGTGTGTGTGTGTGTGTGTGTGTGTGTGTGTGTGCTGCGTGCGTGCGTGCGTGCGCGTGCGTGCGTGCGTGGGTGGGAGTGCATGGTGTTTTGTTTGTGTCTGTGTGGAAGGTGAAGTATATATTTTTTTGCATGTATATGTGAGTTTGCATGGCAGACTAGGGGCTCTTTGTTCACACATGTGTCTTGTATGTGCGTGGGTGTGCACATACTATGCATGCATGGTGTGTGTGTGAGAGAGAGAGAGAGAGAGAGAGAGAGAGAGAGAGAGAGAGAGAGAGAGAGAGAGAGAGAGAGAGAGAGAGAGAGAGAGAGAGAGAGAGAGAGAGAGAGGAGAGAGAGAGAGAGAGAGAGAGAGAGGAGAGAGGAGAGAGAGAGAGAAGGAGAGAGCCAGAACACAGCAAAAGGACCGATATAGCCACAGATCCCTTTGTGTCAATATTAACTAGAGGGGCTGAAAGTGCTGCCCTTTCACCGTCGCCAACAATCCCCCCCCCCCTCTCAGCGTAGCCCCCCAGTCCATGAGACATTTTGATTGGTCATGTGAAGATTAAAGCTGGGCACTCTCTCTGCCAGGGAGAACAGTATAATTGATATTTCAGCTCTGGCCAAAGTTGCTCGCACAGGCCAGTGGCTGTTTCAGCAGAAAATTAATGTTAGCACAGCTTGGCGGCAGAACGGCGGGCATGTTTCAGGAAATAGACTCTGAGCCGGTCTCTCTGCTACGCTGACTGCTGCTGCCTCACTCTTTCTCTCTCTCTCTCTCTCTCTCTCTCTCTCTAGGTGAAAATACCTCACCATATGGATGCATGTGCGGCACCACACACCACTGCAAATACATACTTGATGGGGACACACGCACGGGCACGCACGCTCGCAAATAACCTGCTATATTCTATATCTAAAGAATCACTGTTTTATGGCAAGCCAATCCCAGAAATGTTCAGTGGAATGAGTCCGATCAGGTTATATAACAAACTGAATGTTTCTAACTGTAACAGGATTCTCCGTGTGCTGATATTTCAAAAGCACGCGGCGGTGCACTTTCTATCAGAGCAAAACTCTCCCGTTTCTGTTTTTTTTTTGCACCCCCCCGGGGTACACTTACAACTCAAATTCTAGTTAACATTCTTCGGTGTCACGAGGCCGGTGACACTCAAGACACTCTGTGTAGTTTATTTGATGGCTCCCAGAAGTCCTCAGCACAGTGCCGAGGTGGAATGAGGCCATGCAGCCCGTCGACTCCTGTCCTCTCTCAACTCCTCTCAGCCTCCTTCTCTTGCTTCATCAGCGGCATGTATATCAGCCACCCCCGGTGTAAAGAACATAAAACCCGCCTAGCATGAAACGGTGCTTGGCGTCCTCATCCTGATAGCAACCCTCATGGTGCACTTGTCCTGAATGGGCCATTAACCAGTTAAGACCGGGAACGTGTACTGTGTGTCGTTTTTTTACTTTTTCTTTGGCTGTTCAAAAATAGCAGATATACTAGCTCGTAGCGCGGCACCGAGTTCCGTGCTACGACCTCGTAGATCTGCTATTTTTGAAAAATCGTGAAAATGTGTGCAAATCTTTGAATATATATATATTTTTAAAGCGAACATTTGTAACTCAAATCTTGAGTTTTCTGGGGGATTCTACAAATGTCCTCTAAATCCTAACAGTTTTTTGAAAAAACGTATGTTGCTATAGTCATCTCAAAATATTTTTTTCCAGGGACCCCCCAGAAGCAAAGATTTGAATTAAAAATGTTCGCTTTAAAAAATATATATGTGAGCTTGTATATCTGCTATTTTTTGAATAGCCAAAGAAATCTTAAAATGACACGTACATGCGTTCCCGGTCTTAAGGGGTTAAAGTGGACACAGGGGATTAGGCAGATGATGAGGGCCCCGCGTCCTCGCACTGGCACAGTGTGACTCGGACCACATTAGCGGGACATTAGTTCTCATTTCCATTCCGTACGCGTGTGTGCGCCTCCTCAGAACGAGGCCGGGACCAAATTGTAGTGACCCGCCTCCCTCTCAGGCCTTTTATTTCCTGCCTCCATTCAAAGCCATCTTATCATTTTCTCTCTATGCCGCCCATGACTCTTCTCAACCTTTCTTCCATTATCTCCTCTCCTTGCTCTTTGTTTATGTCTATCTGTCTATCTGTCCGTCCGTCTGTCTGTCTGGCTGTCTCTCTCTCTCTCTGTCTTTTTTTCTCCTCCGTGTTCCACTCCAGTGGCTGGCTGAATCCTCTCCCCGTCACGCTTGGCCGCTCTCCCCTTAATTACCATGTATTTCTTCTTTAGCTAATAAAAACGCTGATGAAACCGATTACATGGTGGCAGCGCTTTGAACAGGGCTGGATTCAGGCAGGAGGAGAGAGAGAGAGAGAGAGAGAGAGAGAGAGAGAGAGAGAGAGAGAGAGAGAGAGAGAGAGAGAGAGAGAGAGAGAGAGAGAGAGAGAGAGAGAGAGAGAGAGAGAGAGAGAGAGAGAGAGAGAGAGAGAGAGAGAGAGAGAGAGAGAGAGAGAGAGAGACAATGACAAAGAGAGAAATAGAAGGAGACAGAGAAGGGAGGGGAGGAAAGAAAGGTAGTCTGAGTCGTTGAGAGGCAAGAGACAGGTATAGGGGACAAAAGGAGGATAGAGATAGAGCACGGCGGAAGAAGAGGGTGAGACAGAGACAAATTAAACGGTAGGGGGAAACAGAGAGAGAGACAAAGAGAGGGGGGGCGGGGAGAGAAGCGCAGAGAGAACGGAAAGCAGGAAGAAGAAAGGACGGGAACAGAGGAGAAAAGCAAAGTGAGTGATGGTTTGGGCGGCAACCCATTTGTTGTTCTTTGTAGTTGTTTTGGTCAGAGATGCTCTGAGTCCTGAGGGAACTCCTCATCTTATCACAGCCAGCAGACGGCTGGCACATCTTTCTCATTACAATCCCCTCGTTTATAGATTACTCCTGCCTTACCCTACCACCCACCCCCCCAACCCAACCCCCCCACCCAGCCACAGGCGGCGAGCTCTCTGTTACAATCTACAGAGCCACGCTTCCTTCCTCCAGACGCTGTTTGAACTCCGCAATATAGACGTCGCTGTTTCCTTGCCTTCTCCTTTTCTATGGTTGTTAAATCAGCCTCAGCAGCCATATATAATTATGGTTCAAAACTTGCGGTTTTCACAGGAAAATGAACGGGAGGCACCTCGACTTGACTAAATGAGGCTTCTGGGAGCAGCGTTCGGCGGTTGCCCGGTGGCTGTTTTTAAGACCAAGAGAGATGGAGTTTAGTATCAACTAGTGCTGTGTACAAGGGACTACACCATGAATTTTAACTTTTCCTTTTTTGTGTGTTTTTGGTTTCCCCTACCTCTCTTCTATCCCAAAAAATACCCCAGTTTGAACACTCAGGCTTTCACAGCATATCTGGGGTTTTCTGTAAATTGGTCTCAAAACAGACCAAACTGATTCTCACCCGAACGTGACGTCACGTTCGGTACAATCCCTCCGGTTCTACAAATGTCCTCTAAATCCTAACAGTTTTTTGAAAAAACGTATGTTGCTTTAGTCAGTGGTTCACAAACGTTTTTCATGTTTAGGACCCCCAAAATGTTATGTATGTGGCCGCAGACCCCCATCTCAAAATATTTTGTTCCAGGGACAAGATTGAATTAAAAATGTTCGCTTTAAAAAAATATATGTGAGCTTGTATATCTGCTATTTCCCCCCCCCCAAAAAAAATTTTTTTTCTTTTTTTTCTTTTTTCCACACAGAACCAGGAGATAACATGCATACAAACTGGCTCAATTGCGCCCGTGCCAAACAGGACAATGTGGTATTGCAGGTGAAAGTGCTTTATAAGCCAGAGAGAAGTTAGTTGGAATGAGTATATCTGAGGCTTGATTTAGGCTCAAACCTTTTGAAAACCATTTGAGGGACATAAACAATGATAATAAATATTAAATATTTTTTTAAATTCATGGTTTAGATCCTTTAAGACCGAGGCCTGGACTACTACAGCCCTTGCATCAACAGGTTTTCTTCATTGGTTGAGCTCATACCCTCAAAGGAATCTATACATGTCTACAAATGTTTAGATTCATTATGTAGAAATGCGTAAGAAATGCTTGTGAATATTGTAATTCTTTAATAAATGCATAGGATGACTTTCATGTATATGCAAATGTACAGTGACAAATACCCCAATAACAACAACTACAGCTTAATGAGAGACTCACCATGGGAATTAAAGAGACAACTGCTCTCACAAAACTGTTGCTGATAGAGAATTACTTAACAAGAGCCGAATAACAGTGTGGCTTAGCTTCTCTGTGCAATCTTTAGCTATTGATACTTTTGAACAAATCGTTAGCTTGGTCTATGTAGGCTGCTGCAGCAGGTTAACCCATTCAATTCGGGAACGCATCTCTGTCATTTTAGATTTCTTTGGTTATTCAAAAATAGCAGATATACAAGCTTAGCCCGGCACCGATTGCAGCGCTATGAGCTTGTACTGTATATCTGCTATTTTTGAAAAATCATGAACATTTGTGCAAATCTTTGAATTTATATATATTGTAAAGCGAACATTTGTAACCTCTGGGGATCCCTGGAATAAAATATTTTACAAATGTTCGCTTTAAAAAATACATATTCAAAGATTTGCACACATTTTCACAATTATTCAAAAATAGCAGATCTACAAGCTCATAGCGCGGCACTCGGTGCTGTGCTATGAGCTTGTATATCTGCTATTTTTGAATAGCCAAAGAAATCTAAAATGACACAGATGCGTTCTCGGATTGAATGGGTTAAGCACAATAAGCAGTATTCACATTCTGATCCATGTGCTCTCACTGACAGCGACAACAAGTAACACATTTAAAATGGTAGTTGGAAGCAACAGAGCAGTGTTTATTCGTCGACTAAAACCATGATGAAAAATGTTCGTCGACTACCTGACTGACTAAAAACTAAAAACTAAGCTATGATGGCTAAAATTAAGACTATATATATATTGAAATTCTTTATTCGGAATAACCCCTTGAGATGAACCATCTCGTTTTCAAGGGGCTCCGCAGTTACAGAATACATAATAATACATTTAAGAAACAGAACAAAACAAAACATAAATAAACAGGACAATAACAACAATCAAGGGGGGAAAACAAGACAAAACATACAACAACTAGAAAAAGTGCTCCTCGGAGCACAGGTCTCCGCCAGGTCAGGTACGTTATTGTGGCCTCCTGGTGGCGCTATAATAGGCCAATGTGAAAAGGGTACCATTTATTCTTAGGTCTTTCACGGCAATCAGACACAGCATTCATGATTTGAGGCATTTTGTTCCAAAAATGTGTTTTGCTAAATTAGACCTGCTGGTGGCGCTATAACAGGCCAATGTGAATAGGGTGGCATTTCTTCCTCGGCCTAGTGGGAATGTGCGTGTGAAATTTCACGGAAATCGCAAGCTGCGTTCATGGTTTGAGGCAGTTTGTTCAAAACGGACCAATCCTGCAAACTTTGGATGGCAACCTTAACCAATGAGGATGGAATATGGGAAATCGGACAGATCAGGGTTGATCACATGACTATAGAGATACTGTGTGCCGATTTGCATGACGTTTGGTTAAAAACTGTAGGAGTAATGTAAAAAAATGGGTTTTGCACAAATCGGCCTCCTGGTGGCGCTATAACAGGCCCATGTGAAAAATTTGAGGCAGAGGTTCTGAATTGGCATCCAGGGAGTGTGTGCGCACAGTTTCGCAGCGACCGAGCCAACGGTGCCGGAGATTTGGTGGTAACACACGGACAGGACGGACGGACGGACGGACACACGGACGGACGGACGGACGGAGCGTAAAACAAACTCTCTCGCCATGCCTTCGGCCTGGCGGAGACATTAACACAACAACAATACACAAAGCACATACAGTACATGAATTATTGTGTCATACTGTAGATCTGTTACTGATAATTAGTGAAAACATGAGCAGGCAGTCTCAAGGTGAGAGGACAGCGCCGTTTTAAACAATTGAGGAGATGATATATATATATATTAACAATTTTGTCAACAAATAAAAACTATAGACTAAAATGTTAGGGAGGGACTAGTGGAGAAGAGATCCAGTAGAATGAAAAGACAAGTCATTTTATGTTTGGTTGCGGCCGTTGTGCTCGGGTGCTGCGCTCTGAAAATAGCAGATCTACAAGCTCGCGTTGTGAGCTTGTAGACAACGCGTTGTGAGCTTGTAGATCGTCTATTTTCAGCATGCAACCGACTGTAGATTTAGTCGACTAAAACTAGACTAAAACTAAAACTTTTCAGGTGGCTAAAATATGACAAAAACTAAATTAAATTTTATTCAAAAGACTAGACTAAACTAAATCAAAATTTGCTGTCAAAATTAACACTGCAACAGAGAGGCGATGATGTGCATGGCCACATCATCGCTGCGACTTGGTGACCAGAACGATGGTTGAGAAAAGTTCAACTTTGTACAGTACAAGACAAGTCAAGCAATGGCCAATCAGAGTGTAGATGTGTTTGCCTATAGAACTACCAGAGATGGACACAGACACTCTGCCTTTCTTCTATACCTGCTGTGTGTGAGCTCTCCTGTCGGGCACAGCTACGCCTGGAGCTCACACTGGACCACAACTCATCTCTTAGCAGAGATATATTAATTAATCTCTCAAGACAGATTCAGAGCTCCACAGCTGAATCTGTCGGGAGCTCCTGTTACAACATGTATAGTTAGGAATATTAGGAATGTAAACAAAGACACGTGGACCGGAAGTGGAGGGCTTAGGGCGGACCTAACGGCCAACATCCTGTTATCCACATTCTATTGGGAGGTCCCCCCTGAGTCAAATTCAAAGGAAAAAAACAGCAGAGGGCGCTGTTTTTTCCCCTTTTTTTTTGACTATGGGTTCCCAGATTGTATACTAATACAGTAGATATGCCTTGAAGAAAATACAAACATAACAATCCATGATGAATATAGAGTGCAAAACACTGATGTTGGCCCACAAAGCAACCAAAGCGAAGGTATGGCACCCCCATATCTTCAAAGACTGATCCAACCCTATAACCCCCCCCACTCAGATCAGCTAACACAGGGAAGCTGTCAGAGCCTTCCCTAGAACATCTGGGACAACGTTCCACACGTCGACTCACTCCCAATCTTCCGCCGTAATCTGAAGACTCACCTCTTCAGACTCCATCTTAGCCCGTAGCACTTGCCGTAGCACTTTCTCTTGCCTTGACGACCTTGCAGGCTTATGCAAAGTTTGAAATGTAAATTAGGTAGCATGTTATGTAGACAGATGCCAGGTTCATTTGTTGACCTGGCTGGCATTGTATAGTTTCAATGTACAGATTCCTATTTAAAAAAAATATATATTATACTGTTTAGACCAGGGGTATTCAACTAGATTAAGCAGGGGGGCACAATTGTAAAATTACTTGGAGGTTAATTTATTATGTTATTTTATTTATTTTTTGATGCAAAGGTACTTCCCCCCTAAAGTGTTGCCTGGAGGTAGCCGTCCAGCCGCCATTTAACAAAGCTGCAACTGCTCCATGACTGCTGCCCAATTCTGCCTTGCAAGTTATACATGGATAGATAAACTGTGTTATAAACTGTTTATAAAGTACTTTAAAGCTATATTTGAGTAAGAGATAGATAGACAGATATCTTACTTTAAATATATTATTACTTTAGTAATACCTTCTTAAGTTCACTCTTAAGAAAATCACTTGGGTCAAAGTGTAAAATTAGCTCACACTAAAAAAGTAGAAAAGTATCTGGTGTTAAAATGTAGTTAAGTATCAAAAGAAAAATCAGGTAAAATAGTAAATCAGTAAAATATCAGGTTTTTCATAGTACAAAGAAACACAACAGCCAGAAATGTGTTTTTTGTTTCTCTCCTCGCTTTATAATTACCTGATTTTAACTTTTTGAAATTTGCAAGTAGCTATGGCTAGATTCACTACTTTCAGAATTATGTAGAGCTTTCAAGTAGTTCAGCTACTTTTTTCACCATCAGGGTAGCTTTATAAAAGCTACATCCCTACATTTTCAGTGTCACATCAACAGGGAAAAGCACAACATGAGTTTTGAGTGCAGTTTGTCCATTACATGCCATCTCCCTCAATTTGTCCATTACATGCCATCTCCCTCAATTTGTAGCTACATATTTTTGAGTCTTTAGTGGACTCCAACCACCCAATAGCGTCCCAGGCTCTCTCTCTCTCTCTCTCTCTCTTTCTGAACTGTCCACAGCCTTCCTTCTAAGACGAAAGTAGACAGGCATGGTCCAATCTTATAATGAGCATAGTGAGGATTATATGAAGATAGGCTGAAAATCGCTGAAGTGGTCCTTTAACACGCCATCTCCATCGACTTGTAGCTATGTCTGAGTTGTGGGTGGATTTTGACCATCACATCAAATGAATAATTCTCCGTACTGTACATCCACTAGCTTTTACACAGTCGTATGTTTCATTCAACCACTCAAGAACGTCCCGGGCTGAATGTCATGATGATGTGACTCTCAACAGATTGCTGATGAAACGCATCATAAGAGCAGTGCCCTTATCAGCCATGTACTCAAATATAAGCAAAAACCAAACTAGGAAACTCTTTCACCATGCCAGCTTGGCTCCACTATACTCTTCCCACAAAGACCCTTCCATGCCAGGGTCCGGTTCACAGGACACATTGAAATGTCTACTTCCTATTTTCTCAAATACAAAATCAAAGCCTGTGCAGTATAAAGATCTGGCACAGATATTATCCTCTCAAACATCAAAATGCGTAAATGCAGTAATAAGTATGAAGCAGTATGTCACCAAAATGGACATAATATGTCCATTATCGTCCTATAGGACCTATAGCAAGAGTGTCTGCTAAATGCCTAAATTGTAAATTGAATATAGCAAAGACGATGTAATAATAACTTATAAAATATAGAGGTAACAGGGTGTGTCAAATGCACAAAAAGAGTAAGTACAGAGTAACTAAGCACAGAGCCGATCCCAGTCAATAGAGGTCTTTTTTATATTTCTTGTTCTATGCCCTGTCTTGCCTCAGCCTATTTGTTGACCTGCATCCAGGTATTTCCCCTGTGTCCTGTATATACATACCTGTCTGTTTCCTTCAGTGTTTGTCAGATTGTCTGTTTCTGTAGCCAGTTTGTGTTGCGTGTGTTGCCATCCTGTGTATATTTACCTGTGAGTACTGGAGAAATAAATGTTCCACTCCAAGTTTTGCCTGCCTTCCTGCATTTGGGTCTAACCCCAGAAAACCCCTGATAATTGTATTTCAGCACCACCAGAGACAGACACCAACTGTCTGTCTCTGTCATCTACATAGTCATCACCATAGTCAGCTACATAGCTACGTAGCTGACTATGGTGCTTACTGCTTTCTATGTAACTGACTATGGTGCCTACATAGTCAGCACCATAGTCCGCTCCATAGTCATCACCATAGTCAGCTACATACTGTAGCCAGCACCATAGTCATCACTATAGTCAGCACCGTAGTGAGCTACATAGCTGACTATGGTGCTGGCTAAGATGACTATATGGTGCTGACCATGGTGCTGACATTGTAGGCACCATAGTCAGCTACGAGCTACATAGTCATCACCATAGTCATCACCATAGTGATGACCATAGTCAGCTACATAGCTACATAGCTGACTATGGTGTTGACTTTGACTTACTTTCTTTGACCTACATATGAACAGCAAAGACAATGTGATTATAACCTATAAATATGAAATATTGCGGTTACAGTACAGTATGTCAAATGCACACACTGGGGAAAATATTATGACAGGAAAAGTCACTTAAATCCATGCACACAATGTTTTGTTAGCACAAAAAGTTGATTTTGTTTATTCATACTGCCGGTCAGTGGTTCTAAAACATGTTCATATCAAGGACACCCAAATTGAAATGTATTTATCCAATGTATCAATCAATCAATCAATCAATCAATCAATCATCCGCAGACACCATTTGAAAAGATCTTGTGCCTGGGACCTGTATACGAGAAGATGTGTCAACATTTTCCAAAAATACCCAATCTTACAAGCTCACATTGCATCGACAAGTTGTGAGCTTGTACTTGTTCGGTTCTTTTGAATAGCTAAAAAATAAATAGGGCTTAAACTGTGGGGGACCCCCCTCCCCCCTCCAAAGGACCCGTTGGGGATCCATGGACCTCACTTTGAGTACCACTGTTCTTCATCAAGCTCCCGAATTGCATCAAACTTCTAAACTGGTCGTAGATGTGAAATTAATCGATATTGAGCAACTGCAGTAGATGGCCTAATTCTCCCCTAAACTGTTTTCAGAAACTATTGTTATTTATAGGTGAAATATAGACCGCTTGCAGAGCAGCTGACATTATTATTAAGCACTCTACTTCCTCAAAACCACTTTAGCAACCTCCACAAGCTGGCTGCAAACAGCCAATCAATGAGGTCCAGGTGACAGTGACACAGTGACCAGTGTTGCCAAGTCTGCTTATTATAAGTGACTTTGGGCATGTTTTTCTCCAAAGTCGTTTGTGAATATTGGTTGTTGCAGGTTGCGGCTTTTTGGGCTTCTTACTAAAGTGTACTTGCTTATTTGGGCTTCTTTCATAAATCAGTGGTTCTTAAAATGTTCTATGTCAAGGACCCCCCCCCCAAATGAATATCTACTTGGCCACATATCTGAAAATATTTTGTGCCAGGGGACCCCCATACAAGATTTGTGTATTTAAAATGTTTCAAAAACATTGTTTCAAGATTTTTCTTTGAAAATAGCAGAAAATAGATTAGCCACCCCCCCAAGGACCTCCTTGGGTCTAAGGACCTCCTTGGGTCCTTGGGGGGTTCACTTTGAGAACATGCAGTTCATTCCAGTGGCATTTTCTGGTGTCTATGTCCATTGTGCAGGCACTGTTACGTTTCTGGTTCATGATATCATGCATGTACTGTAAGGCTGTGTGCTGTGATTGGTCTACTTTTTGGGGACGGACAGACAGTTCAAGTGGTTAATTGCATTTTGCATGTAAAATGCCCAAAAAGAAAAGTTTGAGCAAGTTAACAAACAGAAAAATTAAAACAATGAATTGCGACAGTACCAAGTTTTCCCTTGAAGTGGCAAGAGTTTGGGAATTAAATCACTCACTTCTAAGCAAACTATATGAACCAATAAATCCTTTGAAGCCTTTATTTCAAGTGTAATTCCCAGTATGAATGTTCTTGAGTGCCACCACAATCATATAGCTATAGACAAAAAGCCCTTTGACACAGTCCTCTGTGTCGTTACCAGTTTGTCGTATCCCATTTCGCCAGCCTTTTCAGTTGCACGCGGCTAGCCCCGCGAGGCGTCCCCCCACATTTACATGTTAATGTCTGCAATTTGTAAACATAAATTGAAAATGTCACAAGCTCAATAGCTAAATGGAGATAAGTAAACACATTACTGAAACGTTGGGGGCCACTTAAAGACGGACACCCGTTCCGCGCAAAAAACGCACGTTATTACACAGGGGGAGCACGAGGTGTAGGAGGAAGACAAAGAAGAGAGAGGGGGGAGGTGGCGGGGGGCAGAGGCACTTTAATTCGCTTAGCACGTACTCGCCAAGGGGGTGAGACGATTAGGTTTGTGATGAGAGCCGGTGGTGTGACGGAGGGGGCATGGGAGGGTGTCAGGATGAGCGAGGGTGAGGGAGACGAGAAAGAGAGAAGCATTATCTCATGCCGCGCTCCCAGGCGCCCGCGTCCACCACCCCCACCCCACATACACGGCATGCACACTCACATAGCACAGACAGAAATGAGGGCACACATAGGCATGTTAATGTGCGCGCACACACACGCCCACGCGGCACGCGCAAACACACACACGCGCACTCAATTTCCGTGCACCCGACCCGAGTACGGTAGACAGAAGAGGAGTCGATGCGGTGGGCACCCGGTTCCCCTTAACTGCACACACATTCATCACTCAGTCATGGGCCTGACAGCGCCCCCTGGCCTGCAGGCCACACACACACACACACGCACGCAGACGACCGCACATACGCACGCACGCACAAAGAAATGCACACACAAATACACAGACAATCACACGCACGTAAACACACACGCAGGCGCTTTGTTTCACACATACACAAGAGAGAAAGATCGAGAGCAAGTGGAGCGATTTCAACAACACCATCAAACAATAAAACTCCCCACAGGCCCACACACTAACGCACACGCACACGCGCACACACACACACACGCACGAACGCACACAATACCTAGAGAATTTGCCCAAGACGCCGCATATACTTCTGTCCTTCATCTTACTGACAGTAGGCTTTTGCTAATAACATCGGCACACAGGCCTATGAGTAATGACCCTCCTCGCATGAGATATGGCAGCGTTTCTGCTATGACTTGTTCTGTGTCACTTGTCTGCCGACTGAGAAAAATGGAGACCACAAACAGGTCTTGGGTCTCCTGCACACACGGCGCTGTAACTAATTCCACTTGCACTGCGGCAGCGGTCCAAGCGGCACAGCATGCATGGGGAACCTTTGCTTTTGAAAGCACATTGGGCAACCCACTCCCCTTGTCTACAGCACTATCCTATCTAAATAAAGCAACAACTTATTACACGGGTGTGTGTGTGTGTGTGTGTGTGTGTGTGTGTGTGTGTGTGTGTGTGTGTGTGTGTGTGTGTGTGTGTGTGTGTGTGTGTGTGTGTGTGTGTGTGTGTGTGTGTGTTGTAGTATCTGCAGTGCATTCTTTAAAAAAGCATACAAGAGGTTAGAATTACAAGTCAGTCCTAAATGTCTAGATATTGAGAACAAACTCCCAGATTTCACTGTTAAAACTGGGTGGAAACAATTACAGTTGAAAACAAACAAAAGACCCTGCATTGTAGAACCAAGCCATATTGAGGCGGTGACATGATTGGTTTTCATTAAAGCAGTAGACATAGGTTTACCTTAAGAAGTCTCTTGATTGAGATCTCTGATTGTCTGGCATCGCAAGAGAAGTCAACAGCTCTGAGAGATTGACCACTGTACCAAGACATCAGAGACACATACTGTACTTCCCACAGATTACAATCACCCAAGGAGAGTTTGAAAACATGACTTCTAATAACAAAAACTCCCATATCTGCTGGGTGAAGTACAACAATGTGCAAACACAGCAGCAAGATTCGTGAGCTGCTGTGACAGGAGAAGGATATTAAATGGAACACAACCACATTAAAGACTACTAATCATTGTGTACTGTCTACATCGAGTGACCTCGGTACATAGAAATTGATTTCTTGGATATACTACTGTTTAGACTGATGATAGGTTCTTAGTTTACCTATGATCCTAGATTACTATTTCTATGCATTTGATGTATTACCCCGTGTTTTCCTTGCTTACTGTAAATCGCTCTGGATTAAGAATGTCTGCTAAATGCAAAAAAAAAAGATTGTAGAAACACTGTACATACATACAGATAAGGAATTACCTTTAAACACTTTTGAATTATTATTTTTTGTTGTAGAAACACTGTACATACACTGTACATTTAGACACTTTTGAAAAAATTGTAAATGATAGAAACGCTGTACATACCAACAAAGCAATTACCTTTAAACACTTTAGAAAAACAATTGCTATTTGTGCACAACCTTATCCCAAGCTAACCTTTCCTATGTGGATATATAGGCCAACTATTTCTGACAGCAAATGCACAATTCTTATGGTTTTGTAAGTTCGATTTCCCTCAGTTGCAATGTAACAGCGCTGTGTACACATCATTTATATTCCCTTTCAATTGTACATACATACATTAGTTTTGATCGTAATGTTCCACTTTTGCTTTGGCAATGTTAACATTATGTTTTCTCGTGCCAATAAAGCCCTTTGAATTGAATTGAAAATTGATTGATGGCTCAGGGTAGAGGACAGAGTACAGCAATGTGCAATGGGCCTTGTCTTCAAGATAACGGGATCAGTGCACATGTGTCTGTCAAACAACTTCACTAGAGTGAGAGACACCAGAGGGAGCTCCACTGATCTCGTACCACCCAAATTCGGCACAAACATGGGGATGAATGCCTTCTACTATTCTGCCACCAAAATCTGAAACAACCTATCACCAGCAACCAAACGGTGCAACTATCATTCAAAACCACCATAAAAAATCACCTGTCCGCAATTTACAACAAGACCTAGATAAGTATTCTTGCTTGCCACCAGGGAGTACCCCTCCACCCCCTTTTTGGTCTTGTATGTCTTGATGATGAATTGAATACATACTGTAGGACCACAATGGAAAAAAGTCATCAAGGCTTTTTTTGTGTTATCCTTTTAGCATTGCTTGTGTAATTGTAATTGCTGTTGTGTTTGCAACTTGTTAATTTAAAGTATTCAATCACTTGGTAGGCATATTCACATACTGTAGGTATTTTTTGGGGAAATGAATGAAGAATGTAGGCTACCGGTAATTGTATCCCTTTTCCATGAACATGAATCAAGTAACATAACCTCCAGAGTGTAATCTGTTCCTGCCATTTTAAGAAAAGTTCATTACTTAGTTTGTAAGGGATATGGAAAACTATTCAAAACTGCATTATAGCAAATAGTAGTTGTATTGTGGCTTGAATAACGTATGTACAGTATATTTGTAGGTTATACTGAGCCCTTGTTTATGTTAAAATGTTTGCATGCTGTTGGTTTGAACCTGAGGTCCACACTGTTAACCATAGTTCTTTTGGAGTATATTTGCAAATATATATATTTTTAATGTTCAGTACTGTATGTCTTAAGTGGTTGGTGGATGTGCTTATTGAGATGAACTTGTTTGGAGTTACAACGTACTATAAAGCATTCACTGACAGTGTAATATTAATTTGTCGTTTTTGGTCGACAAAATTAAGTTCGAACATGTTTGTTTTGATCATTGTCTCCGCCAGGCCGAAAGGCATGGCGAGAGATTATGTTTTACCCCCTGTCCGTCCGTGTGTCCGTCCTGTCCGTCCGTTAGCAGCTAATCTCTGGCACCGTTGGCCCGGCCGCTGCGAAACTGTGCACGCACACTCCCTGGATGCCAATTCAGAACCTCTGGCCCAAATGTTTCAGATTGGCCTGTTATAGCGCCACCAGGAGGCCAATATGTGCAAAACACATTTATTTATACTACTCCTACAGATTTTGTCCAAACATCACACAAATCGGTACACAGTATCTCTATAGTCATGTGATCAACACGGATTTATCCGATTTCCCATATTCCATCCTGATTACCTAAGATTGGCTTCCAAAGTTTACAGGATTGGTCCGTTTTGAACAAAATGCCTCAAATCATGAACGCAGCTTGCGATTTCCGTGAAATTTCACACGCACATTTCTATAAGGCCGAGGAAGAAATGCCACCCTTTTCACATTGGCCTGTTATAGCGCCACCAGCAGGACTACTTTTGCAAAACACATTTTTGGAACAAAATGGCTCAAATCATGAATGCAGTGTCCGATTGCAGTGAAAAGCCCTTGAACAAATGGCACCCGCCACCAGGAGGCCAGAATAACGTACCTGACCTGGCGGAGACCTGTGCTCCGAGGAGCACTTTTTCTAGTTTTTTTAACATGTATTTTTTTGAGAATTTGAAAAAAAATAAGTTTGGTAGTGTGAACACTACGCCCTACTTGCTTTTTCAACATTAAGAGCGCCAAGCCTTCTGGTGAACAGGGGAGAAAGAGAAAGAAATATGGGGAGGACATGAAAGAGCAAATACAGATGTCTAATGTCTGTGTCTATAAAGCTAACCAGCTAGCTATAGCTCATAGTGTCATAGGAACTGCAGGGGAGCTAAACCTACCTGTTGTAGAACCAGCCAGGTTAGTTAGACCTACCTGTTATCTAAACTGCTCAAAAAAAGTTCGGAAACTTAACTTCGGTCAATTATATCTCCACTTTCATAAAACCAATTGGTATTGTGTTTTATATCATTTTTATCGTTGATTAGTCACCTTTACAAGGAGGTACAGCTTGTAAGGATCGGGCATTCGTGGAATGAGCAACACAGCTACACGTGTGGGTAGCGCCTCCAAAAAATGTGCCAAAATCACCCAATATGCTTCTGTTGGTAATCGCTCTTGTTTTGAGCAACCTGCCAGCACACACCTGCTGAGAGGTGTGTGCCAGTAGTCACAGGTGTGTGACTGCCTCACAGGTGAGTGACTGGCACCTGAACATGGGTTTTGCAACTTTGTTAAGTTGGAGTGTGTATGCTCCATGGAGCAACACTGCCCCCATGGAAAGATGCCACGTTTGTCCCATCAGGATGAGGCCTGTGCAATAGGGCAAGTGAATCAGAGTGACAGCATTATTTGGTGTCAGCCCAGGTACCATTTGCAAACTTAGGACCAAGTTCTGTGAGACAGGTGAAGTCAACAAGGAAGACAACAACCCAAGACCCCTTGCTTAACTGAGGAACCATAGATTTACAGGCCAGATTTGCACAACGGAACCAAAGACAGACGTCAAAGTTGCAGGACCCATGCTCAGGTGCCAGTCACACCTGCCTGCAAATGGTACCAGGGCTGACATCAAATAATGCGTGATCTGCGTAACAGAACATCAGCTTCACTATTGCACGGGCCTTATCCTGAAGGGACAAACGTGGCATCTTTCTATGGGGGCAGAGTTGCTGCTTGGAGCATACACACTCCAACTCAACAAAGTTGCAGAACCCATGTTCAGGTGCCAGTCACTCACCTGTGAGGCAGTCACACACCTGTGACTACTGGCACACACCTCTCAGCAGGTGTGTGCTGGCAGGTTGCTCAAAACAAGAGCGATTACCAACAGAAGCATATTGGGTGATTTTGGCACATTTTTTGGAGGCGCTACCCACACGTTTAGCTGTGTTGCTCATTCCACGAATGCACGATCCTTACAAGCTGTACCTCCTTGTAAAGGTGACTAATCAACGATAAAAATGATATAAAACACAATACCAATTGGTTTTATTAAAGGGGAGATATAATTGGCCGAAGTTAAGTTTCCGAACTTTTTTTGAGCAGTTTATTTGGTTCCACCTGCTGTGTACATCTGAAGGGTAATGTAAATAAAGTGATTGAGTGCGCAGCCAGGATAAGTAACATTATGAACTGACGAGGCTAGGTTAGAAAAATAAAATGTTTTGCATAGATGGCCCGCCAGGCAATTACCATAAACTTGTCAGGCTGCTCAATAAATTAATGGCAGCCACTGCTCCTAATAGTTAAGATAGGTAAATGCAGAGGACACATTATATGTGCCAATGTACTGTGGCAAATACAACAACAACAACAACAACCACTGTACAACCTGGGGACCCCGCTACTGGGGATAGAAGTCAAACAGAAGACCCTGCTTCAACTGCATCACTGCCTGCAGCAGCTGAGTTTAGTCAAGTTTGTTTGTGTGAAATTGTCCCTTGAGTTTGTTAGAGCACACTTTATTTATTTTACCCAATCAGGCATGGTTGATTAAGTACAGATTATTATTTTTTCAGTAACAGCCTGGGGGGAGGGATGGCTTAATTTATGCACAAATTCACACAGCTTTCTGTTACAGTACAGCACACTTTTACTTCTAATAAGTTTATATTATATACTGTATGTCTAAGCAACATGCATTGATTATGCACAGCAACCATACTACCTGCCCCACCTGTGCCTACAGTACAGTACTCCTACACTACCTGAAGTTGGAGTGATCCACCTCATTTAACCTACAGTATAATCTGCAGGAGGTGAGTCGACTAAAGGCCCTTTTTTATCCACTTTATGTACACACATACATATTAACCCATTTAGACCTGCTGCCACCTATACGTTGTTATACCTTTGAATCCGGGAGCCACCTCTGTGTCAAATCTTAGGTTAGGTTTTAGAAGGCGTTTTTAGAATCAGCCTCAGGTCTAAATGGGTTAAAAGTCTTGCTTTAAAACTAGATGTAGTTCAACTGTCTGATGGGGTGAGGACAGAGTTCATAAGAAGAGAATCAGAATAATATTTCCAAAAAGAGGGGATGGGAGAAGTTACCACCAGCACAACTTTTATAGGAAACTAGTAAATGGGGGGGGGGGGGGTCTGAGAAAATTGTTTATTATATTCAAAGAACAGTTTGTACTGCCTTCGCTGCAAGCTGTTCTCTCAGAATGACAATAAACTAATCAGTGCAGGCATGGGGTGGTGGTTGCACCATCGATAGTTCTCGCCTAGGGCTACTAATAGGCTAGGGCCAGCCCTGCCATCTTGGTACCATCATACAGAATGAAACACAATATATATCCTTCCATTAGTATGCCGATGATACACAGTTACACAGTCCCACAGTCTCTTATTGTTTGGCCCCCTTCCTACCTGAAAGCCCCTGTATTACCCCAACACACACACACACACACACACACACACACACACACACACACACACACACACACACACACACACACACACACACACACACACACACACACACACACACACACACACACACACCTAAACCCCACATATAGGTCAGAAATGCAGTGAGCAAGTCAGAAATGGATGTCGTGTTTGCAGATCTTGATTCCAAAAATCACTTCAGTAATATTACAGTACTGGGGCAGCATTTTATAATTAAACCACTTGCTATATACTTAGTTGCAGTGGTGTAAAGTAACTAAGTACATTTACTCAAGTACTGTATAAGTACAATTTTTAGGTACTTTTACTTTACCAAAGTATTTCCAATTTTCAATACTTTAACTTCTACTCCTCTACATCTCAGAGGCAAATATTGTACTTTTTACTCCACTGCAATTATTTGAAAACTTTTGAAAGTGAGCTTGTAGATCTGCCATTTTCAAAGAATACATTTTTTCTACTTTTTATACATTTTTAAAACTTGTGAACTGGGACAATCTGTATAGTGAGTATACTTTTACGTTTAGTACTTCAAGTATATTGTGATGCCAATACTTTTGTACTTTTACTCAAGCAAATTGTTAATACAGGACTTGTAACAGACTATTTCTATATTGCGTTATTGATCCTTTTACTTGAAATTTGAGTACTTCTTCCACCACTGGCAGCCATGCAGTGTGCTCACTGGGATGAGTAAAGTGGGACACATTACTCCTGTACGTAGATCACTTCATTGGCTCCATGTTCAATACAGAATTGATTTCAAAGTACTATACTTACTGTTTACAAAGCTCTTCATGGTTGAGCTCCTGAATACATCTCTGACCTGCTTACTGCCTTTAAACCGATCAGACCTCTCCGATAACCAGACACTGGTCTCCTAACATTACGTAGAATGTAAATCTAAATCTGGTCAAGGTGCATTTAGATTGCATTTTGAACAAGTTACTGCATCAATGTGGCGTGGCATGGAGGTAAGCCTGTGGCACTGTTGAGGTGTTTTTTAAGCCCAGGTTTGTTTTGATAGTGATCTTCAGCTCGTCTGCATTGTTGTTGGGTCTGGTGTCTCTCATCTTCCTCTTGGCAATACAACATAGATTGTCTATGGCAGTGGTTTTCAACCCTTTTCATATCAAGGTCCATCATTTATTCTGCATTTGAGCCACGGACCACCATGAGATTGATGAGATTTAGATTCTCAGACCCAAAACTTCGAATATTTTGTTATCTTTGGATGAGATTTTGTCCACAATTCCATGCTGTATTGGTTGGTGCCATAGGAGAGATAACAGGCAAACATTTATCAAAATAACAATTACAGTATGTAATTAAGTAATGCAGATGTTAAGATCTTAACTCTTTAGAGTGTAAAATGAAACCAAATGGACGCTTAAGGGTCCATTTGGTTTCATTTTACACTCTCAAGAGTTAAAGATATATAAGGTCCATTTGGTTACCAACTCTCCATCATTTAGCTGGGCACCACCTGGAACCCCCTCAAGGACCACTGATGGTCCCCGGACCACTGGTTGAAAACCACTGCTCTATGGGGTTCAGGTCAGCTGGCCAATCAAGCACAGTAATACCGTGGTCAGTGCAACATTTACTAGTAGTTTTGGAACTGTAGAGAGGTGCCAAGTACTGCTGGAAAAAAAAATCTGCATCTCAATAAAGCTTGTCAGCAGACGGAAGCATGAAGTGCTCTAAAATCTCCTGGCTGATGGCTGTGTTGACTCTGGACCCGATAAAACACAGTGGATCAACCCCAGCAGATGACATGGCACCTCAGAACATTACTGACTCTGGACATTTCACACTAACAGACTTCAAGCATCTTGGATTCTGTGCCTCTCCGCTCTTCCTCCAGACTCAGGGACTTTGATTTCCAAATGAAATGCAAAATTTACTTTCATCTGACAAGAGGCAGTAATTTGTGTAAAAGGAGCCCTGACCAAGTATTTAGTGCATAAATTAACATATTTTTAAGAAGGTTGATATTTCTGTATTATACAGATAGCAAAATAATGATAAACATATATATATATATATATATATATATATATATATATATATATATATGTTTAGCCCATTTTTCATGAGCTATACAGGTATATTGTAAGATTAAAACAAAAAGGTTTTGAAATATTTACATTTTTGTGTAATGAATCTAGAATATATATGAATATATATGAATCATGATGGTCAGTTCAAACCACTTTGGTCCGGTTGGCTGTAGATTATTTTATGTATATTTTTTGTGAAGCACTTTTAGTTTACTTTGTATGGAATGTGCTAGCCTATATAAATAGACTTGACATAATTTCATCCCACAAAGCATCCCATCTTCAAAGCGTTGTTTGGTCACAGTGATGGTCTGTTTTAAAGGATATTTCTGTATAGGATTTCTATTTCTATTTCTATCAAGGCACTGTGAAGATGTGGACCGGTCCAGTTGTGTGTGTGTGTGTGCTCTGATTGGCTCCAGTTACACTTGGCAGGCATGGCATGTTTTTAATACAGTGCAGCTCAGTGGTGTTGTGGACTGGGAATTTGGGGTTCAATCCTCGGTCGAGTCATACCAAAGCCCATAAAAATGCTATCCAATGCCTCCCTGCTTGGCACTCGGCATCGAGGGTTGGAATGGAGTCCCTGCGACATACTAGCGTCATGTCCAGAGGGTGTACTTGTGCATCAAGCTGCCTCACGCTATAAGGAAACAGGAGGCCCCTGACCTATCAGCCACATGGCTCTGGAACCATTGGTTCCCAAGGCTGCTTACTGAAGTGCAATGGAGTAAACAGATGGAACCATATATTATTTGTCGCAATCTAAAAATGTCATTGCCTTTTTAAAGTAGGCCTTCAAGGGCACCTCAAAACAAGTACATAGAATGAAACCACAATAATAGAATAAACCTCAGGCTCGGGATGCATCAGAAGAACCACGCTAGATATCACCTCACACAAGCATTGCAGTATATTGCACCATTACTTGACACGCGCCCAGATGAATTTGCGAACATCCATATTAGCCTGCACCTGCGAGGGGGAGCGCGTCTGTGTGCGTCTCCATGTGTGCTTGATGCGAGCGCCTGTGTGTGTGTGAATCGCAGTATTAATGGATGTTCCAGTACATTTGGTCTGACGCCAGCGGGGCCCGATTGCCTAGCATTGCCCGTAGGACGTTAATTGATGGCCAGGTTACTCTTTCTAATAAGTGTCATAAATAACAGTTTAGCGGCACGACATGGCGGGGGGAATCTCAAACACATTAACCACTACTTTGACATCTTAATGGGGATTCAACCGAGATGCGATCATGCGGAATCCGTCACAAAAAAAAAAAGAAAAAGGGGGGGAAAAATCCATTAACTCAGGGGGGCGAGCCCTCGGTAAAGTAGCAATGATAGTGATTATGATGAGGATGATGATGAGGATGATGATGATGACATTGGTGATGTGCAGAGACGGACAGATTGGCTTTAGTGGCGCTCATGTGTCACGCACAGGATTTAATGAACACCCCTGTTGACACCCTCAGCTCATCTTCTCTCACACATGGTCCTTCAGCGACACATCTGTTGAAGATCTGTCAAACCTCTGTTGGACAGCACTCTCTCTCTCTCTCTCTCTCTCTCTCTCTCTCTCTCTCTCTCTCTCTCTCACACACACACACACGGACACACATGCAGCTGCCAACTTCCCTGATTGGTGGAGCCTCTCAAAGCCAGGGGGCTGTGCAATTGGCAGCACCATTGATTTTTATCCCTGCGTTATTGTTGAGGATGCGCTGTCCTGTGCATACCAATGGCAGCCTCTCACATAGGCAGACACGCGGGAGGGTCAAATTAGCTCCCAAATTGCCGTGGTTCTGTCGTGGGTAATGGGAACTAGGGAAGCTACAGTATACAGTGTTGGCAGCTTGGCTCGGTGATTGGGTGCATGCACACGTGGGTGCACCCGCATGTGACACACACGCGATAATCACCGCGGTACAGAGTGAAATCAGAGTTAAATTAAAACTGAGGATTTTACTGTGCATTCAGTTATGCTGCCAGGAAGCTCATCAGTGGAATTGCAGGTGTAGCCAGCATGAGGATTTTCTGTGTAACCAAATCCTCAAATGAATAGGATGAAAACTTCTGAGCTCTGGGTAAAGCAGGGGTAAAGTACAGGCCTGCCACGGTGGAGACTGGGGGTTAGTTTCCTCCACGGGGACTCCAGCTTGTTACAGGGCGCTCCAACAAACACAATTGGCTGTGTTTGCGGATGGGAAGCCGACAGTGAGTTTGTGTACTTTGTTGCTGCATTAATGACTCCTGCAGGATGGTTGGGGTTGCCTGTTCTGCAAGGAAGGGAACCGGGAAGGATGGTGCGTTCCTTCGGACGTGTCCTCCTGGTGAAACTCCTCACCATCGGGGGAGATAAAAGCGTCTGGCAAACTCCATGTTTATTGGAGGAGACATGTGGTTGTCTAGACTACACCCTCCCCAAGACCAACAGGAGCCGAGTTATTGTTCATTGTTTGAGGGGAATTGGTATAAAAATGATTTTGGAGAGAAATATTAAAATAACAACACAAATACAATGTTTGAGCTCTGATACAAAGTCCCATGATAAGAGCAGCATGCAGCTAACAGAGGATTCTGTAATAGCTTTAGAGCCACCATGCTAGTGCTACATCAATGACAGAACTGTGTGTGTGGGCGTGGGTGTCTTTACATGGGAATATAATGTGCCTGGTTTTTGGGTGTCTATAATGTGAGTGGGCATGCTCATGTATCTTTGCCTGCACGCACAGCCAGGTGTGTGTTCTGTAATGATGTACATCTGAAGGGCCCCTCACTGTGTCTCCGCTGTCACTCCATTGGAGTAGAGCGGCTAAAGAGCATTGTTCAGTAGTTTAACACAAGTGTCATTGCATATAGCTCTGTGGGTGAGCTCTCTGTCATTAGTCTACATATTAAGTTGACAGGATCTTTTGTTGAGGGAAATCCCTCAAAGTTAATCAACTCTAAGACTTATCCCAATTAGGTTTTATTGTGCGACCGTCAGCATTTGAGAGTGGAGTGGGATTGTTGCGGTGACAGTTCCAGTGTGCGTGTGAGAGTGAGAGTGTGTGTTTGTGCGTGCGCGTGTGTGTGTGTGTGTGTGTGTGTGTGTGTGTGTGTGTGTGTGTGTGTGTGTGAGTTGCACGCGCTCGTGTACAAGTAAGCGTGCATTGCGGGTGTACTTTTTGCGTGCACATGTCTATGTCTACTGGGCCCTGCTGGCTGACAGTTCGGCTCTCGGCAAGTAGGTAATTAGCATGCATTATTCAAATGAAAGACTGAGGGAATGAGGGTGCAGACCTGTCCACCTGGCTGTCAGCGCTGGGACCCGTCTCGTTCAGCACCACTTGCTCCACACACGCTCACCGCACCACGGCCTGTCTCTTATCAGTGTATTACCCTCCTCCCTAAAGCTCGGGGATAAGAAGCCTTGATCCCCATTATCAAGTGAGATATCGCCGCCGTTGGACGCAAACCTTGCATCTCCGTATTTCATCTTTTTATGCAAAATGAATGGTCTGTTTTTATACTTTACAGTACGAGTGTCGCACAAAAGTATAGCAAAAAATTGCTGATCTACAAGCTCACAATGCGTCACGTCGTGACTCATTGTGAGCTTGTAAATCTGCAATTTCTGAAAACATGTTCACCTAGACTGGCATGACCAAAATAGGGATGCCAGGTTGAAAGTGGTTAAGTCTGTCTGTGGGTTTGAATAAATATTTAACCAATGAAAAGTATTAAAGCAGCACTATGTAGTTTGGGGTATCAGTGGGCACTTTGGACAGGAATAACATGGCAGCCAACGTCTTTGACTTCATTACCCAAGAGTCTCTGCAAGCATGTCTGGCGAGGACGCGCTTTGACTGGCAGTTCTGCCTTGGTGCCTTTGCAAATGCCAGGATGAAACTCATTGTCTCCCCTATACATAGTAATACAGTCAAGTCCCTAGCAGGGACCCCCCTGAGTCTATACATTTATGCATTATTGAAGGATGATTGTTATTGCTTAAACATATATAAGTTTATCATTTTGTGGGACATAATATGCTATATAGTTGTTGAAAGGTTACATAGTGCCGCTAATAAGAGGTTGTGACTAAATAATAACTATATTGGATCCACTGAAACACAGGTAATCTTTTTTCCATTTCCTGAAAAGTAACGGTTTTAGACATACGTCTCACGACCCGACAGCAACAATATGATTAAACTTCTAGTTCAGACACTACTTTCTTTTAACAAATTCCTGGAATGCACAACTCACAATGTGTGGGCTTAGCGGTCCAGCATCTTTCAGCCTCTGAATGAGACGGGTATTCTAGTTTGAACTGGATTTTGGGAGAAGGGGGAAGGAAGCCCCATCCCTGATTTTACTCAATCGATGGAACTGAGGATTCTAAGTGCTGGAGCACAAGAGATAACAATAATAGTGCTGCCATGAAAGATGCACGCACCCACGCACACACACACACACACACACACACACACACACACACACACACACACACACACACACACACACACACACACACACACACACACACACACACACACACACACACACACACACACACACGCACTCCCTTGATATTGCCTTACTGGCAATTTCCACCACATTATAATGATCTCCAGGTGTTGCCGTCTCCCCAAAGCCATTGCGTTGGGATATGATCTTGAGCCTTGTCTTTTTAAAGCCACTTAAAGCCATTTAGCCTTATCTCCTGACACCCCCACTCCCTCCATAACACTCCCATCCCCTCAGAGCAGCCTCTGTTTACCTAATTGATCAATTAGCTGCTTGAGACGGCTCCCTCACCGCCATGCAGCCAGCATTTACACATGTCCCGGTCTCCTCAACCAAAATATTTACCCACTCGCTTGTTTACCGCCCCTACACCAACCCCCCCCAAGCCACTTTTCCCCTGGTGACTGATATGAATGACAGTGTGATGTCTGGGCCTTGGTTTAACCACTTATATGCTATATACTATATATACCACTTTGACCCCCCCCCCCTTCACGCCAAATCTCTTTACTGAAAATTGACGATCTAACAAGCTCTGAATGTGTTGTGTTGCAAGCTTGGAGATCGGCTAACTTCGCCGAATGCACACCTATTTCCATCGAAAGTTGATCTATTATGACAAGGCCAGAACAGGGACCCTAGGATGTGGTTATGTGCTGAAACTCAAGGCAACTGTGAAGCCAAGGGTCTGTCTGAGAGTTATGACAGGGGGTCCTCCAAATCTTTGTGTGATAGGATTTTGATTGGAACATTAGCCAAATCTTAACTGCGAGGCGTTGCTTATAGATAGATTGGCTAAGATTTGGCGTTGTGAGCTTGTTTTGAGGCATTGTGAGCTTGTAGATCTGCTATTTTTGGCAAAGAGGTTTGGTGTAGAGGGAAACAAGAGCAGACCATGTTCAGAGCCAATGGTCAAGTTTAGTATTGAGGCTTTAAGTGGTTAAATGTCTGAAAATACACATTAACCCATTTAGACCTGAGGCCGGTTCTAAATGCGCCTTCTAAATCCTGACCTAAGTTTTCTGACAAACTTCAGATATGTATACAAAAATTACAAAAAATGTATGTTGCTATATACTGTACATAGCAACAGGAACCCCAAAAGGGGTTCCCGTCCTGAAAGGTATACAGTAGTTACAAATAGGGGTTCCCACCGAAAATGGGTTAACATGAATTAATAGAGAAGCTAATGTGTAAATAATAATAAACAAAAAAACATACATTTATACAACATTGATGATAGTGCTGTCAAACAAGCCTATCTACTGTATGAAATTCTACAACTGAAATTGCAACACAATTCTATACAATATGTAGTGGGGGGTCCCTGATTCATCTCTCTCTCAGCTAGGGGGTCCTTAGCTGAGAAAAAAAACATCATGGTATGATTTCTTTAAAACCTTGGAAAATCTGTTTTCATTGTGATAAATAGGAACTTAAAGTATATCGATCCAAGCCGGAACACAATCGATTGATTGATCATTAAAATAGGACATGCTCTGAAAATGCAAACTTTTTTTTTTTTTTTTTAACCATCAAGTGGGCCCCTGATTCAGAAAAGGTTGAGAACCACTAAGTTTAGAGTGTCTATTTACAAGACCACAAGCACCACATTACAGGTCTCCTATACAGTACATCCAGGGTTCAGTGCCTCTGCAATAGTGCCACTGCCAGGTACAAACAAGGAAGCCATACTTATGGCACTGTAACTACAAACCAGTTACAGATACAGACCAGACGACACTATAGCTGTGTGCCAGTGAGTCAAAGTGCATTATTGTGTTTTTTCTTGAGACCAGGTCGTCTTGGCTGACTACAGTTTCATGTGTCACTGCTGAGGTGTGAAATCGGACTGACTCCTCTCCTCCCATAGTGGCTTTAGAGGATTTAACGCACGCACACAAGCACTTCCTCACGCGCACACACACACACACACACACACACACACACACACACACACACACACACACACGTACACGCACACGCACACGCGCGCACGCGCGCACGCACGCACGCACGCACGCACGCACGCACGCACGCACGCACGCACGCACGCACGCACGCACGCACGCACGCACGCACGCACGCACACACACACACACACACACACACACACACACACACACACACACACACACACACACACACACACACCTTTTCATAGTGATGGACCACTAACTAATCCTTTGTTCCCAGGAGGTTTTCTGCTGTACGTTGTCCACACGCTGTAGCTACAGTATGGGTCTTTACTGCCCTCCTGTGGTCAGCCTGCCATATTACATGGAATGGGGAAATGGGTACACTAGTCCATTAATGTGAGAGAGAGAGAGAGAGATGTGGGGGATTGTAAAGTGTGAAAGCACCTTTTTTAAGACGCAGTATACATCACAGTTTGTGTATGTGACAACTGTAACTCTTCTTTGAGATCTGATTAATGTAATAACTCCTCAGTACACAAAATTAGCAATATATTAACAACAGCTTCTTTGAGTTTAGCCCTACCTGCCTAAATCCATGATTTATTGCAGAATTACCTTCGACCTCTTCACTTTAATATAATTTTCCCCTTGTACTACTGAAAATTACTTAAAGGAGTAGTTCACCCAAACAATTACTTATTTTCTATCTATTACACACCCCATGAAGCCTTGAATTAATGGAGATTTGTTTTATTTTATCGCATTCCTAAGCCAATAATTTGACTCCGCCGGTTATCAAATTATTGGCTTAGGAATGCGACGAAAAACAAAACATTCAATTTTCAAGGCTTCATGGGGCTTGTAATTGATAGAAAATAAGTCATTGTTTGGGTGAACTATTCCTTTAAGCAAATTTCAAAAGTTTTATATATATTTTTTTTTCATTTTTCAAAACATTTTTCTAAAACGTTCAAAAATCATTTTGAATATAGCAGATCTACAAGCTCACAATGCAATGTGACGTGTTGTGAGCTTGCAGATGGCCTATTCTAAAAAGTGAATTTTCAAAAGTGCCTACAGTGGCATGCCCTAAATAGGGATTCCAGGGTTTAGTGGTTAGTAGAAGGGATATCTGCATGTTTTTGAGTGTATATTCCTGACATAATCTTTTCATGGAAACTTTATCATCTCCTATTCTTCTCTCGACCACAAGGTGGTGCTAGATCATTGACAGTGGTTTCACACTGCTGTCATGAGCCTCACTTCTCAAGTCAAGTCAGCAGTTTCATAAAGTAAATGTTGTTTTACTTTTCCTAATCAAAAGTTGCTTATAAGTTGCCTACGACTGGTTTGAACCTGACTAAGTTGATCTAATTACTGTATTTCATAGACTGGAATACCTATTTGTTAGATAAACACTAAAACAGAATTACTGTTAAAAGAAAAACATGTTTCATATTAAATCTAATTTGCTTTCATTGAATATATTTCTGATTGTATGACTACGGTATTACAAAACAGTTTGCAGAGATGTTTTGCAGAAGTGCACAGTAAATGACACCTCCAACTATTGGCAGGAAATGATGGTAGCCCAAGAAAGAGTTTTTATTTATAATAGTGGAGTCATTTTATTGGCTATAGCATTTAGATCATAGAATGATCAGTGGGACTAGCGTCTGTCCTTGTCCTTGAGTAAGAAATTAAGTATCGTTTTTATGCTGAAGTGCTTAAGTAACAGACAGATAGCTGATGATTAATGAATTATGTAATTAACCACATGAACCCTAGCTTCCCTATTCTGGGGCTAACATTCAGCAGAAATTGCAATGCTTGTGAGCTGGCTATTTTTGGCGAAGAGATTTGGCGTAGAGGCAAAACTGAGGGGGTCAAGTAGACCCTCTGGTCATCTAAGTATGTAGGGTTTAATTGGTTAGTAGCATTTTGAGGAATTAATACTATATTATCGATTGATTATATTTTACCTGATTGTCCTGCATCATGCAACTGTCTTGGCACATTGATGAGGGGTTTTAAAAGGACCATTATACTGTACGACAGCTGACCAGTCAGCGCAAGCTAAAGTGGACTACACTGGAGTTTATTTGGGCACAAAGAAACAACACAGAAAGCAGGTAAAAGCAACCTCCTTTGATGATTCACAGAATGTCTGCGATCCAACAACGGTTCGGTCCTGTAGCACCTGCTGTGTGCTCTCTCTCTCAGCCAACTCCTTCTCCACATTGTCAGGAAAATCCCAGCAGGGGGGTATTATTTTGCTTGCCAGGGCAGTTCCTCATTGACAGTAATCGTAATCTATTTATTATGCTAGATCAGTGGTTGTCAAACATTTTCATGTCAAAGACCCCCAAAATGTTATGGATTGTGTGTCAGGGACCCCCATAAGCGAGTATTTGTTAAGATCTTTCCAAAATAGCTGTTGAGCTTTTTGAATACACGAAAAATAAAATAGATTAAGTGTTCCTCATTTTGCTGGGGACCCCCTGGAACCACATCAAAGACCTGTGGAAAAATCTAGGTGTGAGGTTCGGACTTTGAGATGATAAACCAAAACCGCACAACTGTGCCATCTAAATGTCTGTTCGGGCAACAACCCCACACACTGTCTAGCAACCTTCTGAATTCTGCTCATATAATAGGCTATGTTTATTCTCATTTTACAGTGAGCTCTGTCCAACTCTGTTGCGTTCGTTTGACCGCCATTGATGAAACTCTTGTCTTGCATCTAGAGTACCAAGGTCATTGTCTTTGTTGATTGGTTAAAAAATAATTATGAATCGGCCCCTCGCTGCAAGTCCGATTAAATATTAAATAAATATTAAATAAATCCAATTGGTTCTGAATTTCTATTAGAGAAGCTCTTTCTGTGATCGCTACCAATTAAGCATAATTATTCACTGATATATTTTAATAATCCAAGATCTTTACATAGTTAATTGTATCTATCACAGTTCCTAGCGGTCCTCCTGCTGAATCTGCTAGTAGTGTTATTACAATTCTTAAAGCTGCAACTTTTTAATGAATAAAATGTAACTTTGTCCAATCTGTATGGTAGAGTATGTTAATACAATATAAGTTATACTATTCATGTGGTTGTATTTTGTCTCCCTGCTCTTCTATTGAGACATTTAGATTGTGTCAGAGGTCATGTCTCACCTATAATAGAGATCTGACACAAATGTTGGCCTGATGGTCAAGATTCAATTTATCCCCTGAGCAAGCAGGCAGGCTTTATTAGCTCAATGGTCAAAATGTCAGGACTTGCGCAGGAAACCGGGTTCAAATCCAGGGTAGAAGAGGAAAGTTACATAGTGCAAAGTTTAGATTTTCATTAAAAAAAAACACTGAGAGATTATGAGAACTGGCACTGCACTGTTTAAGCAAACCAAACCATTGTTGACAATGCATCACAAAGCATGTTCAGGTGTTCAGGTTTTGATATCCAGCATAAGCCAGGTTTTTGTGGGTGAAATAGGCTCTCTCTCCCTCTCTTCCTCCTTATCTCCCTCCCTCTCTCCCTCTCTCCCTCTCCCTGCCTCCCACTCTTAATCTCCATCTCCCTCGCCCTCCCTCCCTCCCACCTATCTTTCTTTCCCTCACTCCCTCTCTGTCCCTCCCTCCCTCCCTCTCTTCCTCTCCCTCCCTTTCCCTGTCCTTGTACCGTACTGTGTTTGTGTACGATGTACATGTAATTGTGCTGTACTACTGTCTGTAAAGCAAATCACCCCCTGGGGACATAAACGTTTTACCCTCCCTTACTCTAGTATGACATCATGTTGTGCTGACAATGCATCACAAACTGTGCTCAGGTGTTCAGGTTTCGGTACCCAGCATTGGCAGGGTTATGACATGAGTGAAATAGGCTATCTCCCTCTCCCTCTCTTCCTCTCTCCTCCTCTCAATCTTCTTCTGTCCCACACCCTCCTTCCCCCTATATTTATCTTCCTTTCTCTCTCCCTCCCTCCCTCTCTTCCACTTCTTATGTCTCTCTGTTTGTACTGTGTATGGTGTGTAATTGTGTTGGACAGAATTCCCCCCGCGGACATACAGTAAATGTTTTACCCTACCCTATTATGAGAGGAAAAAAATAAAATTAATACTGTAGGTTAGTGTGACAATTTTAACTCCGCTAGGATGGGGCTCTAAGGATGCCGTTGTCAGTCCATCAGTCTGCCGGTCTGTCTGTCTGTCGGTCTGTCTGTCTGTCTGTCTGTCTGTCTGTCTGTCTGTCTGTCTGTCCATCCATCAACTTGGTCCAGGACGGGATAAGAGACGTTGTGTCGCTGCCCTGATTACAGTGCCCACAAGGTGCAAGCAGCAAAGGTCCTCTTTGATGCCACTGCAGTCCCTCCTGTAGTCCACGAACATCTCCTTAGTTTTTGCTGAGACAGAGGTTGTTATCCGGACAGCCATGATGTCAGGGTTCTCACTTCCTCTGTACACGATGTCTCATCATTATCTGTGATGACTGTGGTGTCGTCTGCCAACTTTATTATGGAGTTTGAGGTGAAATGAGTGAACACACACACACACACGCACACACGCACACACGCACACGCACACGCACACGCACACGCACACGCACACGCACACGCACACACACACACACACACACACACACACACACACACACACACACACACTCTCTCTGATAGTGCCACCATGAAGCAGAATTTGCTAACAATACTACTATTCCTACAGATCTTGTCTGTACACATTATCTCTGTAGTCATGTGGTCAAGACATATCTGTCAGATGTTCCATTCCAATTTGCTATGATTGGCTTCCAAAGTTTGTGGGAGCGGCCCATTTTGCACAACATGCCAGAAATCATGAACGCAGCTGCTGATTGCGTGAAACTTTGCACGCACACTCACAGTAGGCCAAGGAAGAACTGCCAACCCACATTGGCCTCATGGTGGTGCTACAACCGCCCACACACACATAAACACACCCACATCTGCCCCAAATGTTTCACATCGGACTGTTATAGCGCCACCAAGGGTCAGATCCTTGCAAAACAATTTTTTTAATATTACTCCTACAGATTTTGTCCAAACATCAGGCAAATGTGGTACACATGCATGTTCTCCCTGTGTTCCCTAGGGTAGGTACCCTCACAAAGACATGCAGTAATCCTGGTCACTATACTGCCTCCCCCTGGCCAGCCGGGGCGCCTGATGGAGAGGAAGGGAACTGGTTGGAATAACGTGTTCCTTCCACGCGCTACGTCCAACCAGGGAGACTCCCCCCTGTCAGGTGACAAGAAGGTCAGTAGGCTCTCATGCATTGAAGGAGGCATGAGCTCGGCCCTGGCCTCCCTAGGTTGGCAGAGGGAAGGTAGTGCCCAGGATTACAGACAATTGGCACTGGGTGTAAAAAAATGAGGGTACAAAAATCGTGGGATAAAAATTAAATTAAAAAAAAGACGGATCTGTCCGATTTTTCATATTCCATCCTGATTGCTAAGACGTTTTGAACAAAATGCCTCAAATCATTAACGCAGTGTCCGATTGCTGTGAAACTTTGCACGCATTCCCACTAGGCCAAGGAAGAAATGCGACCCTACATTTTTCAAATCGGCCTCATGGTGGCACTATAACTGGCGGATTCATGTTTTGGCCTTTAATTCTTGAACCGTAGGTTATACAATCAAAATGATTTCCCCCTTGGATTATTACGCAACTCCCCAAATAAGCCACGCCCCTTTTCCACCAGAAAAAAAATCCACCATGTTGCGTTGTATTTCATCTTTGCTGGCGCCACAATGAGCTACCTGGCCTGGCGGAGACCTGTGCTCCTCGGAGCACATTACTCTAGTTTAATCTATCTTTTCATGAACAACTTGCAACCCCAGCATGCCTACACTGGGGAGAAGATTCACCACAAATAACCAATCTACGCCTCTACGGTGACCTTGTAGATCGGCCGTTTCTGGCAAAGAGATTTGGCGTTAGAACTCATTTGTGTTTTACTAAGAATAGAGGGTTTAAGTGCTTCAGAGCAACAGGGTGGCCATGATTGGCTAGAGAGGCCGTCTGGGAAACAGAAGATCGCTGGTTTGTGGTCCGGTCTATGTATCGAAGTATCCCTGTGCAAGACACTTAACCCCTAACTGCTCCCCCAGTGCTGCATTAATAGCGCCTACTGCTCCTAATAGTTAGGATGGGTAAATACAGAGCACAAATTTCACATTGTGTAAATATATAGTGACAAAAATACCACAAAGGAGTGGGGATGAAATTATTATTATTAATTAGAGGTGCTGTAAGTGATATTTCTCTTCTGTATTTTCTCTTTAATGGAGAGATGGGGAGTCCCCCCTGTTTCTGAACAAAACACTCTATAGCAAATGCCTGCTATGGGAATATAGAGCTGCCTAACACTTATTTTAACAAATAAATCGCTTATACACATTTCAAGAGAGCAGTTTTGGGCATACAGTTTAGTGGTAGTGTCTCCCAGGATTTAAATGCAGAGTGAAGATGTATGCAAGACTGGCTTTGAACCAAAGACCTTTGTGCTTTCTGGGGCACTGAAATATCTCCTACAACACAGAGGGACTGGATCTATTGATATATCAAGTAAATACTTAACCTTGTAGGATTTGGGTGACTTGAAGTGGTGACATTGAACCTAGAGCCTTTATCGGTGTTCGACATACAGTATCATCTGTGCCGCAGACGAACTGGTGGGTGACAGACAGCTAAATATCCAACCTCATATTTTCATGCTGCACATGGGAGAACTGATGTTTAACATCGCCCCACACATCTCTGTTGCTCTCAATCAATGAAAGGGTAAAGCTGGGTGCAGAGTAAAAATGTACCACCAGTTGAATTTCTACCTAGAGCCCTTGTGGTTATATGGATCTGACATAACTTCTGTCTGGCGATACAGTAACTAAATATTTTAGTTGGATTTGGGTGCAAAGCGAAAATATTCCAAGTGGTGTCCTTGAACCAAGAACCTTAGACATATCAACATATACCACCACTGAACAGTGATAATGACCACTGCATGTCTAACCTTTTTTTGTTTGTTGGTAGGAATTTAACCAATATATTGCTTCTGAAACAAAACAACCATGTCAAACATGCCCAACACCTGCCCAAATAGAATACAAAAATCACACCCTGTGTGAAGGAAGCGGTGCCTTTGGGGCGGGGCTTAACTCATTTCAATGCGTCCCTATTGGTGGTCTCAGTCCACTTACCAAATTTGTACTTGGGAGCATGCTGCAAACTGGAATGATGGCTGTTTAAAGCCCAGCCAATGGGCAGACAGAGGGGGCGGGGCTTAAGTAATGACAGTTAGTCCCTATTGCTGGCTTTAGTCCATGTACAAAATTTGTACTCCATAGCATGCTGCGAACTTGAGTTATGGCTGTTTGAAGGCCAGCCAATGGGAAGACAGAGGGGGCGGGGCTTCAGCAATTCATGCTGGTCCCTATTGGTGGTCTAAGTCCACATACCAAATGTGGACTTGGTGGCATGCTGCAAACTGGAGTTATAGCTGTTTAAAATCCCGTGCTCATCCCGTGCTCATACGGGCGCGGGGGGTCCCTGGACCCCTCTTTGATAACTTCATCAATTCATGCTCGTGCCTATTGGTGGTCTAAGTCCACATACCAAATGTGGACTTGGTGGCATGCTGCAAACTGGAGTTATAGCTGTTTAAAATCCCGTGCTCATCCCGTGCTAATACGGGCGCGGGGGGTCCCTGGACCCCTCTTTGATAACTTCATCAATTCATGCTCGTGCCTATTGGTGGTCTAAGTCCACATACCAAATGTGGATTTGGTGGCATGCTGCAAACTGGAGTTATAGCTGTTTAAAATCCTGTGCTCATCCCGTGCTCATACGGGCGCTGGGGGTCCCTGGACCCCTTTTTGATAACGTCATCAATTCATGCTCGTCCCTATTGGTGGTCTAAGTCCACATACCAAATTTGGACTTGGTGGCATGCTGCAAACTGAAGTTATAGCTGTTTGCTTCTTTGCCGTGCTCATCCCGTGCTGAAACCGCCGGCCGGACGGACGGACGGACGGACGGACATACAAAAGTCAAAAGCCACGTATAGAGCGGTTGGCACCGCTAAAAAACAATGATCAATGACAAAAACACACTTCCAAGGTATGTACAGAAAAGAAAGAACAGCAGGCTTGACCTGCCTTTTTCAACTGACTGTTAGTGAAACTCAACTAATTGGCCTAGCCTAGCTAGCAATATAGTATATCCGTCAATTATTCCGCTTATTACACGGCTATTTAATAAATAAATAAATACATTTACCCAAAAGTAACAACAAAACTAAGTATTTCCTTGCTTACAGCAATGAAAGTATTCCACAAGTGTTGCGCTGGGCGGACACGGTCGCTTCGGAAAACAAGGAAGTGTTGGTCAAATAGTATACATTTTTTTGTTACTGCATTGTCTATTTCTCGCTTCAAATGTTTTCAGAAACATTCTTGAGAGCAATGTTTAGTTGTAAATGACATGGTGTGTTTGTTTACATGGCTGTCAGGTTGGATACAGCATAAAATCAAGCAGCGCAGGTTGATATGAGCAGGTGCTGTGAGCCTTTGATTAGACAGCGGCCTGTTATTGAGCTCATCGGTCATTATCCAGAAATATCACGCCGCTGAATTCAGCGATTGACCAATCAGAATCAAGCATTCAACCAAGCCGTGTAATAATACAATATAGTCTTGGTCTCCCTGCTGTTCTTTCGAGACATTTAGATCCTTTGTTTAGGTTGAACACAACCTTTGACACTATCATATCTGTCACTGTGACAAATATCTATGGAGGAAAGAGGGAGAGTTGCACACTAAAGTTCTGTTATGCTGCTATTTTCAGGCTTTTTGTGCTCTTTTTATTTTCCATTCTCTTTTACCTCTTGAACTGCAAACGTGAAAACCTGCATAAACAAGAGTTTCACCTCACTTTTACCTGTAACTGTGTTGTGACAATAAAGTTGATTGAGTGATTGATTGATTGATGCAATTACAAATATTTACTGGTCCAACATTTTGACCGTAGCCTTCTTCAGTGTCTCACCAACAATGTATACTAACAAAAAGCCAACAATTGAGAGGAAAAACATTATAGAAGCCCATGAGTAACTGCTGTAGGTTTGCAGAAACTTAAAATGACCACATTTTCCCTTTGCACTATTATGAATAGAGGATGTGGAGAATATTATGTTAGAAAATGATGTTAGAAAATGTAATGATTTTTCTTGAGAACGACTAGGTGCGTTTGGGGAAAGAAGCTCGGTTGGTGGTGTGTTTTTAGAAACTCTGGTGATTGGATTGTGATATAGCTCCAATAAAGGAGGCGACGTGAATATCATGTTAGAAAATTATGTAATGCTTGCTTCATTCTTGAGAGTGATTTATAACAGATATAATAAAAGAAGTGGATAACTTTTGTAAAAGTAAGCTACTGAGTAACCCTAACACATTTTCCGACAAATTGTCAATGTTCTCAAACTAAGTTCAAAAGTAGTTCATATGAAATAAATCCATGAACACACAATTGACTAATATTTACGGTGTAGCAGCCACTGAACAATATTATAGGTGAAGATAAGTTTAATATCACTATCATTTCAAATCACTTTAAATTATAACTGTTTATTATAATTCAATATCACTATGAATATATTTGTAATGTACAATTATGACATTTAGACAATTTAATTTAATTCAAGCCAAACCATATTATTTCCAAATCAGTGTCCCTAGCACACAATCATTTGATATGTACAGTATGGGTGTCCATTACCTAAATTAAATTTGAGGGTCCATGGTCCATGACCCCCTCATTTAGAAAATGTTTGAAAAGCTCTGGTGTAGGGGACCGGCCTAACAGAGTGAACTGACCACATTGTCCACAATCCTGTCCACATTGTTGAAAATACTGAGGTTGCGGTACATTGAAAGTGGTTTGGCCACCAGGTGATGCCTCTGGTGGACAAAACAATGTTTTATGTTATTTGTTTATGGTTTGGGGGAAATTGCTGTAAATAGTCATGGATCTTTACTTCAGGAACAGAACTGAATAAAAATAAATGTGCGGTGGCGACCCCGAACAGGCCACAAAATGTTCTGCCATGCTTGTACCACCACCAAATCTCACTCCCAAGGGTTTTCTGAACAGTTGGCAGCCCTGAATGATGCCTCCAAAACATCCTAAGTGTGACCCGGCGTATACCACACCATATGACAATCCTGCAGAACCTACAGCAGGAGGATAGACAGCACCGTCACTCAACCATCAGATCATCTGGCCTGGCCACGCTGTCAGGAGAAGCCAGAGAGAAGCATCCCATCAAAGGTTCTCTAGTAGTCTATGGATGGCTAAAAACGGGTCGTCACTCTGCTACAGGGCAAGAGGAGACAGTTCAAGAGTCGAGTGAAAAACTCCCTGGAGAAATGATGTGTGATTGATCCTGGTCTCTATGAAGGCCGCGGACACAGACGGCTCTATAGTACCTGCCACACAATCTGCCATCAAGGGGTGTGCAGCTGGCTGGAGTGAGCAGGGCCAAACGTAGGCTGTATGTGTAAGAAAAAGAAGAGAGGACTTATGGCCATGGCTGAACATAGATGTTAGGGTCACACTTTCATGTGTGTCTGTGGCACAAGCTCAGAACACTGTGTCAGTCCTACATTGGACATCTAAGACCTCACACCAAGCAGCAGTGAAAGCCAACACGGGAATACACCGCAATACCCCGGGGAAGAGAATAAACAACTGTGTGCGTGCGTGTGTGTGTGTGTGTGTGTGTGTGTGTGTGTGTGTGTGTGTGTGTGTGTGTGTGTGTGTGTGTGTGTGTGTGTGTGTGTGTGTGTGTGTGTGTGTGTGTGTGTGTGTGCGTGTGCGCACGTGTGTGTGTGCGTGTGTGTGTGTGTGTGTGTGTGTGTGTGTGTGTGTGTGTGTGTGTGTGTGTGTGTGTAAAGTGGATGTACTGTACGCCTCAGTGCCCCATATCCAACTGTGGTGGGCTAACGACCAGGACTTGTGTCAGCTGGTAGCCTCCCACCACAAGCATCCTGCCATCAGGGGTCACGCCAGCCTCTGTCCATTAACACACATGATCCAGCACACATGGGCTCTGCGTGAGAGAGAGAGAGAGAGAGAGAAAAAGAAAGAGAGATGTATGTACAGTATAGGAGACACAGATAAAGAGATGTAATATAGATAATATACAGAGAGAAAGTGCCACAGAGCAGGATGCTGCACCACAGTGCGCTCACCAGCCTGCACTGTCCAAGGACATTACAGGCTACATTCCACCAGCTCTCCCGTGGCAGGCTATCATTAGCACGCTTGCAAGCGCCCGGCGAGGTGACAGCAGGGGAATTGTAGGCTTTCATATCCACAGGCCGGTCCACAGGATGCCAGTCGTTTGTGTGTGTGTGTGTGTGTGTGTGTGTGTGTGTGTGTGTGTGTGTGTGTGTGTGTGTGTGTGTGTGTGTGTGTGTGTGTGTGTGTGTGTGTGTGTGTGTGTGTGTGTGTGTGTGTGTGTGTGTGTGGCAATTTAGCTCAGAGGTGATGGAAATGGTGGGTTCGTTTAAAGACCAGTTTGTGTGTATGTGTACTGTAAAAGGCTTCATCAGAGAGTGGGCGATGAAGAGAGCGATAGAGGTGTGTGAGTGTGTGTGCGTGTGCGTGTGCGTGCGTGCGTGCGTGCGTGCGTGCGTGCGTGCGTGCGTGCGTGCGTGCATGCGTGTGTGAGAGAGAGAGAGGGGGACTCCCCTTATGAGATCTCTCCCTCATTCTCTTTGTTTCTCTTTAATGCAGTTCTTGGTAACTTTCCAGAGTACTTTGATATCTACTGTAAAACTGTGTGTCTGCATGTGGTGAAAGTCCATTAGAAACATCAGTTTTGAAAAGAAAAAACAACTTCTTCTGAAATATAATATATTACAAAATAACTGTACAGTCAAGGGAGGGGAATATACAGTTTGAAATGACTTTCTCTTCATTTCCTTTTTAATTATAATTATTGCGTAATAGTAATCATTAGTCATTGTTGCGCTGGTGTAACAGAATATGATGAAGTTGGTGTGAAGTCCACAATAGAAAATAAAACCAAAGTGCACACTGAATTGCGTTAAACACAGATGATAATAACCATAAGCGATAATGATATTCAGCCTACTGTGCTTTTCAGCTTGTGCCACACTATCTCCAAGATGAACCCAAAACAAAAGTTTTTTTTTCTCAAATGAATTGAGGTATTAACATCGACGGTGTAAACATGACTCATGGTGAGATAGTTAACCACTTAAGTGCTAATGTCACACATCGCCATGCAACAGTTTTGTGCGAATAGAGCTGATCTGCAAGCTCTCAACGTGTTGCATTTGCGACGCCCTGTGAGCTTGTAGGGCTATTTTTTCACTATTTTTGGAAAGCTTTGGAAAATTTGGGAAATGTTTCGCCTATAAATTCACCAAAATACGGATGTCAGATTGAAAATTGTAAAAGAAATAAAGAAAGAAAACAGAAGCAGATACTGTAAAGGAAAAGCATCTTGCTCACATTTATGTCTTCTCTTTTTTACGTGCTGTGCTGTCTTTAAATGATGCTTGCATTAACAACATGGGGCTTAGGGAGGGCAGTAGAAAGCGAAATGAATACAACGTAATGTAAAAAAAAAACTACGGCAGACATTGAACAGCAGAAGAAGTGGTCCGTTGCTCCAGATCCCTCAAGTAGCTTCATCTTCACAGCAGGATTCAGAACCAATCTATTTCCACACAGTGAAATCCTCAGTGATAATGTATCCGTGTGTTACTACTAAGAGTCCACGAATGTTGCTTACCATGTGAACACTATCCCAGTTAATTTTCCACTGAGGATTTTACTGTGTACAGCAGGGAAAAGCAAATCCCCGGCTCTGATAACGCCCATGAACAGATAAAGTCGATAAAGTCACCATTCCTAAACGTTGCAGATCGCTGTCGTCCGAAGGCATTGTTTATTCCCTCTGTTTAATGCACTTTGAATTTCATCGCTTGAAAAAAAAAAAGAAAAAAAAAAAAGAAAGGATGAAAAAAAAAATCAATCTCTCCATCTCTGTCTCCCTTGGCAACAGGTTATAATCCATGGTTACGAGGAGCGGTTGCTAGGTGCGTTGCCGAGATACGGGCCCCTTCTACCCGCCCGGCGTTACGTGGGAGGCCACCGGGTCCTTGATGATGGCAGAGAGATGAGGGACCGGTGTGAAAGGATGACAAGAGAGAGGGGACAATGAGCACGATGGGAAATAGATGCTCTCTGCACGGCGAACACAGGGATTCAGCCGGCCACAAGAGGAGAGGAAAATGAAAATAAGAGAACCGAATGGAAGGTAAACACAAAAGGAGATAATGTAGCTATGTAAGTGGCCAATCTGCACACCTCCATTTAACTACTGTACCGCATCTACCTTTTAGTGTGTGTGTGTGTGTGTGTGTGTGTGTGTGTGTGTGTGTGTGTGTGTGTGTGTGTGTGTGTGTGCGTGTGCGTGTGTGAGTCCGCACGTGTGCTTGTATTGCTATACTTGTGAGGGCCAAAGGATTTGTGGAGTTTTAAGGCTGACAACTAGGAAAACATTAAGGTTGCGGTTATGGGTTAGGCATTAAAAGGTTATAGGTTTAGGGGGTTCGAGTTAGAGTTATGCCTTAGTTGCACTTGAGGACGTCGCACACTGAAAATAGCAGATCTACAAGCTCACAACGTGCCACGTTCCAACGTGTTATGAGCTTGAAAATTAAGCTTATGGTCAAAATTGCAACAACTAAAAAATAAGTTAAAAGTGGCATTCATAATATAGCTGTTCTAAAAGTTTTATGTATGGTAATACAGTGTGTGCACGCTCACATGCAGCAAGTGTGCAAACATGAAATGTGAATAAGTCTGTATGAGACTTGTGTCGCAAGTGCATGTGTGCAAGCATGTACACACGTGTGTGTGTTTTGCATCTCGATTGCAGGCCTGTGTGAGACAGACTGAGAGAGACAGAGTGAGAAGGGACGCACTTTATTTTGTGTCTTCAGAAGAGTCAGCCACCATGCTATAAAAATTATAATAAAAAAAAAAAGATGCACAGAGGACTACAATCACACACGCCTTTGTGTGCTATCTTTTATTTCTTTATTTTTTTTCATTGGCAACAAAAAAACAACAACATAACAACAATATAATGAACAGAAACTTCTGTTGTGGTCACACAGTGTCTCCGATTTGCGTGCTTTCCTTTACTCTACACAGGGAAAAAGCTCTGTGGGATGAGATGAGAGAAACAACATCACTAGATGTTTTAAATGAAAGTTCTGGGGGGGGGGGCTCTTATTTGCACACAAAACATGCACGCACACACATACTCATTCATACGCCACACACAGTAAAATCCCGAGTGTTGATTTAACTCTGAGAGTATACAAATGTAACCAAATGGACCAGTAAGGGTTCAGTTTGTTACATTTGTATGATCTCAGAGTTACACGTGGATAAATTATCATGGAACATTTTACTGTGTAAACACACATGCACTCTCACACACACACACACACACACACACACACACACACACACACACACACACACACACACACACACACACACACACACACACACACACACACACACACGCACCCGCACTTCCATGCCTCCCCTTCGTCGTATGAGTAGAATACACATTGATAATGTTGCGCGTCTCACGAGGATACAAGTTTATTGCTTATGTAGAAACCGCGTGCCTCGCCACAGATGTTGCACGCACCAGATCCCCAGCAGCCCCTACCTGTACGTTATAGCGCTACTGTATATTAGTGATCGTGGGCCATATAAACCCGCACTAAATTATACAAGCTGTCATTTCTTTCGTGAGGCTGATCCGATTAGTATGGTGATGATAGAAGCCCCTGGGACTACTCACCAGTCAGGAGCCGTCTCGTAGCTAGGTAGATGGAGTGTTCCTTGGCGGCCGGAGCTGCAGGAGCCATCTGCTGCTGCTTGCCCCTGCCTCTCGCATCCCCATCACCCCGCCGTTCCCCGGCAACGCCTCCAGGGGGCAGTAGCACCGTACTCTCAGTCCCATCCTCACACCGAGCAACTACTGCCTGGTCTCCTCTGCCCCCGAGATCAAAGGCACAGTGCTAAGCCTTCTCCAATCCAAAAAACAGCTATCACCCTCCTTTTCTCTTCCCCGGGACAGGGTGTTGCTGTTGCTTTTTTCCCCTTCTCAGTAGCAGCAGCACTTTGAAGGATATTAGCATGATGTCATATCGTAGGATGGGAAGCCGAGCCATGAGGCGAGGTTCTCTCAGCAACCTTTTGAACGGGTAACTGTAGCTCTGCTGCATGTGGCCCCGAAGCTTTGTGACAATGTTATTAGGAAAATAAGTCTCACAAGGAAATAAGCGTGCAACACCCCTGTGAATATTCCCTTCAGGTCGGGTTATTATGTGCGTATTTTACTGATATTGTGGCTCAGGTTTGAGGCAGGTGAAAAACATGCAGAATTGGTGGGGAAGTAGTGTTTGTTTCATCTGTTTTGAGTTTTAAGAAATGTATGATGGAGAGAGGCTTGTATTCACTTTGGTACATAAACCAACATCTGTTGCTCATAGACAGTAAAATTATAAACACAATATCACATTGGTATTAATGAACATCATTTAATTTGGTCAGTGTTTTTTTTCTCTCCTTCCATGTCTGCATTTTACCTAATTTCATTCACGAACTAAGTCATTTATTTACACACAGAAAGGCAACCGCCAGTTAGAGGAACATTAAAAGACTTTCACAATTTGTGATTAACGAATGAAGAGAGGAACTTGACAACACAGTCGCTGTCTGCCTGGGATGATTGTTGTGATGCGTTAATGTGCCCAAACAAACGACGGACCAACAATCCTAATTAAGAAGCAATTAATTAGTGAATTTACTATGAAAATAAAATGAAAGAAAAAATAGTCACACATTAACGGTCCTCGGATCGTAACGGTTTTATGAAAACGATTAGGAAATAGTATTTTGGCGGGATAAAAACAATATGACAAAGTTTAAAAGCACAGAATTATGGAAATAAACAATAGAGCAATCAGGCACGCCTCTGCCCCGGGGCCCGTCCTTGCTTGCCATTGTGGCTGCAGCCATATCATAGACGTGGTTGGGTAGAGACCCCTGTTGGTTGATTGGAATGACTTTCCTAATTGGATTCAATTCCTAATTGAAATGTAATAAAAATGCATCAGTGGAGGCGCCGCTGACAATTACCTCATGCAAATCTCCTGATGAATTGACGTGAGGGGTGTAATTGCAGCTGTTAAAAAATGCATTGATTTCTGGCAGGAATAACATCAATTCAAATCAGTTCACACTTGCATTTTCAAAACCTTGCACGTTGGAAGGCATTTGTCACCCTGGCTCGGCTTTCTTTCTTTCTTTTTTTTTCTCGTTCTCTTTTTTCTTTTCCTGAGGCACGTTGATTTGAAGGAGAAATGGAAACATCTGCAGCCTCTCACAATGGGGATATGTCAAATTGATTGGTCCGATGAGCTTTTGTATCATACGCACTATATCTATGCAAATAACCCCGGTCCCCAGAACGTCGCGGGGAGAGGGGAAACAAATAAAGGAGGCGATGTCTTTGTGCTTTCATCAAGATGCTGCATGGGTTATGACTTCCTTGTGCTATGTAAAGCAAACCTATTCTGTTGGGAACATAACCCCCACACACACGCACACACGCACTTGCGCACGCACGCACACACCCACACACACGCACGCACGCACGCACACACACACACACACACACACACACACACGCACACGCGCACGCGCACACGCACACGCACACGCACACGCACATTGTCACACACACTGAAAAGATCAGTGGAGAAGAGATGAATCTGATACACACACAGAAAGGCAGTGTGATGATAGCTTTGATTGTACCTTTCAGCAAACGATGTGAGAATTATCCGTCTCTGTGTGCCTTTGCCGATGCGGGCGGGCGGGCGGCTGTGGGGCTAGACGGAGAAGGGTTAAAGCGTCTCCTGAGTTGTTGCCGACCGCCGTAGCCATAGCAACAGGTTAATAAGTAAGCTTCTCTGATCTTCCTCTGTTGCTGCACAGGTTGCTAAGATACAAAATAGCATTTTCTGGACCCCGTGGACCGAGGTGCAAACATTGGTTCTATTAATAAGAATGAACTTTAAACACTTCAGACAAGTAACACATCGAGAGTGAAATGATCTTAACATTATAGCTATACTGTAATACTGTACAATGTAACAAAAAAAACTGTTGCATGACTGTTAGCACTATACTAACTACTGGATGTAACTACCCTATTCGTCCCGTACACGGACCAATCGGAGACACGCAACCAAACTACTTGCCCAATTCCAGCTACCTCATACCTCGGGAAGGAGCGTGGTTGGCTCGTCTCTAAAGGTAAAGTGTCCAATCAGAACTGGAAGGCACTGGCTGTTCCTAGACGCCTGTGCGAAACCAAGGGCAAATTAAAGCATTGCCTCCGAGTTGCATCATTCTCGCGCTCACGGCTCTATTAGTAGGCACGCCACAATGTCTCTTTATGAGAGCCACTCACTGAGTGGAATTAGGCACACTTCCTGCCGTGTTGTGCCCTTTTATGGACCACATTGGCATTGTCTGCGCCCCAATCCACACAGGAACGAGCCCACAATGGAGCCACGGGGAGAAGTATAAACTCCGGGCTCCATCTCCCTTTTCTCTCTTTTCGCTCCATCTTTCCTCTCTCTTTCTCTGCTCCCTCCGAAATAAAGAGACGGCCGGGGAAGGGAGGGGTTCTTTTTGGGGCAAGATTTTTTTGTCTGTGATCCTGCCTTGATGAGTCCTGCAGACACGAAGATAAATGAAGACGTGAATTCATTATTAGGGCCTGTGATCTGCATACTTATTTGGGAGAGATGAAAAATGGGCGGTGTCCTCACTGTTCCCCATCTCAACTTTTTTTTCCTTCTCTTTTTTTTTCGCCCAAGTCATCTCCTTCTCCATCAGGTTCACGCACTGACAAAACGAACATATCATTTCCGACACATCCACATGCCTAGTTATATATCCTTCATTCATGCTTACATCCTTATATTCATGCTATACTGTTTTGCTTCTCACATCCTCTCGGTTCAGTTGTGGTTTCTGCCTTTTTCTGTTCTCCGTTACTGGCTGCTGCAACGACCCAATTTCCCACTGTCGGATCAATAAAGCTTTATCTCACCATCTGTTTTCTTACTGTGTGTCATCGCGCACACATAGTATCTTTTAATTATTTTGCCACATTTCAATAATAACATTTGTTTTGGTCAATACGGGTCACTTAACCACTTACATACTTAGTTGACCAGGGGTTGCCCAGGGGCCTGTACTCGCCCCCCTCCTTTTCCCCCACGACGCTATGGTTTACGCCAGTGGTTGTCGATCTTATCTGCATCCTGGCCCACTTGAAAATCTCGAAAGCGTTGGTGGCCAGATGGGCGGGTTAAGTGGTCAGATGGGCGGGCAGCATGCATTTTTCAGAGCGTGTTTATTTGAATGATCAATCAATCAAGAGAATCACTGGTTCACGTGGTAAAAAAAAAGTAAAACCCAGCGTATTTCTTTGTTAAGGGCATGCCATGGAGGCTTTTCTGTCTGAGGGAAAGCAACACTCTGACACACAAAAGGAAAAAGACAAGACCGCATCCACCACCCCGCCACGGCAAATGACCAAAACAAACCAACAGCTCGACCGGAGGACGCTGTGAGGCCGCGGTGGGGAGCAGAGGAGTCGTTTCTGATGATAATGCTTCACTCCTCTGTTCTCTCTGTCGTCGGAACTCCAGCTTTTCAGCTCAGCTGTCAGCAACCACTGAGGCAGGGCTACACAAACACAGTGGCGTTCGCGCGCGCACGCACACACACACACACACACACACACACACACAGACACAGACACAGACACAGACACACACACACACACACACACACAATATAGGTGTGTTTTCGTGCGTGCGTGTGCGTGCGTGCGTGCGTGCGTGCGTGCGCGGGCGCGAACGCTACTGTGTTTGTGTAGCCCTGCCTCAAACACAGCACGCGTGCGTGCGTGCGTGCGTGTGTGTGTCTGTGGTGTAAAGTAACTAAGTACATTTACTCAAGTATTTCCAGTGGTGTAAGGTAACTAAGTACATTTACTCAAGTACTGTACTTAAGCACAATTTTGAGGTATTTTTACTTTCGTTTTTTTTACTTCTCAGTACTTACTTCTACTCCACTACATCTCAAAGGCAAATATTGTACTTTTTACTCCATTATAATTATTTGAAAACTTTAGTTATTAGTTGCTTTGTAGATTTTGATTATTATTACAAAACATACATTACCCACTTCAGCCCTATATACTAGTGATGAGCGGGTCGGGTTTTTTCATGACCCGCCCCGCGACGGAACCCAACCCGCCTCAACCCGCCCCGCGAACCCATAAATCTACGGCTCAACCCGCCCCGCGACCCGCGATTTTTTTTTTATTCTGTAAAATCATGGTTAGAAAATAATCCCCAAGTGTATTCAAACTGTTTTATTGTTATTATTCTTATTCTTATTAGGAATAAAGACAAAACAAGAGCATGTGATCATTTTATTTTTTTTTGCGTGTGAGAGCGGCTGACCCGCTCACCCACAGCCCGCATAATTGCCTCTGAAATTCTGACTCGACCCACCCGCGCCGCGGGTTACGGGTCGACCCGCTCATCACTACTATATACATTACAGCCATTTGAAAATAGCCGATCTACAAGCTAAAAATGCGCCGCAATGCGACACATTGTGAGCTTGTAGATCTGCTATTTTCATTTGAGAACTTGCAAAATTGGACATTCTGAATAATGACTACTTTCTACTTTTGGTACTTTAAGTACATTTTCATACTTTTGTACTTTTACTCAAGTACATTTTTAATTCCGGACTTTTACTTGTAACAGAGTACTTCTACATTGCAGTATTGATACTTTTACTCAAGTAAAACATTTTAGTACTTTTCCCACCACTTTTATATACTTATACTTTTACTTCACTCCTCTACATCTCAGAGGCAAATATTGTACTTTTTCCTCCAAATATTTGAAAACTTACTAGCTACGTTGTAGATTTGATCATGATTACAAAACCTACATTAAACACTTCAACCCTATGGATTTCGGCCATTTAAAAATAGACGATCTACAAGCTCACAATGCATCTTGATGCGATGCATTGTTAGCTTGTAGATCCTCTATTTTCTAAAGATTCTTATACATTTTATACATTTGAAATCTTTTGAAATGGGACATTCTGCATAATAAGTACTTTCTACGTTTTAGGTACTTTAAGTACATTTTGATACCAATACTTTTGTACTCAAGTAAATGTTGAATTCCGGAGAGTATTTGTATATTGCAGTATTTTTTACTTTTACTTAAGTAAAACCATTTGAGTACTTTTTCCACCACTGATAGTTACACACAGACATTACATTACATTACAGTCATTTAGCAGACGCTTTTATCCAAAGCGACTTACAATAAGTGCATTCAACATAGGTACATACACATACACATTGTGCGAGTACACATCGTTGCTGAAACCTTGTTTCCCCATATGTGCAATTTTTGAAACATTTTGGAAGTGAATGTGAAAGTGTGTCTGTGGGTTTTATACATATTGAACAAGATGTCAAGTATTAACAAGAGCTTGTGACTAAATAATACGTTGCTGTCGGGCAGAAACATCTTATCTCCATGACTGAATAAAGAAGGCACTGGAGCAACTCCCATTTGAGACTTTTTTTATTATGATCACAGGGTGGAAAGCACAGGGAAACAAATACATCTTATCTCCATATTACATTTTTTTTGTAAATGAATGCCCTACTTGATCATACTACAGCGCCGTGTTTTGAGCTTGTAGATCTGCTACTTTTGCCATTTTTTTATTTGAACCCTGAAAAGTAACTGTTTTGGACATGAGAGGTTTCCACCCGACAGAGACGAATAACTACATTTGATCCATTGGAACACAGGTTATTTTTTACATTTCCAGACAAATACACAACAAGGTTTCTGCCCGACAGCGACGATATACATACAGGTACCCAGCCTTTATTTGTCATGGAGGAGAGGAGTGAAAGACTTGCACCGATTGGCCAGCTGCCGTATCTTCCCCAGGGGGTTATACGGCAGCTGACCAATCAGTGCAGCTAAATTGCCTGCGCTGGACTGGCACTGCAAAGTGACCTTCCTGATTAAGGAACTTAAAGAAACAAAAATAATGAAGCACCGGAGCATCACAGACCAATAAATACCTTTTTATTTACATGGCGGTAAGTAAACAAGTGACTAACGGTTCCATGCCAAGTGCATCTTCATCGGTGTCATTAATGCACTGGTTCTCAACCTGTGGGCCGGGGACCACTGGTTGGCCGCGAGGGTATTGCAAGTGGGCCCCCAAATTATTGGCAAAACACTAAGATTTGAATGATAATATAACAATATTTAAAAAACAATAAATAAGAACTTAAAAGTATACTATGTTAGTTCCATTGATCCAAGCCGGAACGCAATCATCAGTAAAATAAAGATGCTCTGAAAATGTGCGTGGCCCACCCACCTGATCACTTAACACGTCAGTTAAGTGGTCAGATGGGTGGGCCACTATTTTTTAAAATGATTTTCAAGTGGGCCCTGATACTGAAAAGGTCGAGAGCCACTGATTTAATGAAGCACCGGAGCTGCCTGTTAAAGGGCAAGACCACTTTGGTAGAGGTTTGGGTTGTGTAGGTTCCTTGCCATGATGTAACTCCAAAGTTGGACAAGAAATCAAAAATAATTGCTCCATTGATTAGAAATTGATAATTCAAAACATGCTCCTCAATGACTTACATTTTACAGTAAAACAGCTCTCAAAGTCACTCTTTTAGCACGTAAACAAACACAAACAAAGTTGATTCAGACAATATAGAACATCACCAAACCCTGTACTGTTTTTTTTTGTTTTATAAAAATGATAATTTCCTGTTATTTAGCTATTTTTTTTTAACCTGGACTGGATTCGCGGATCCGGATCCGGATCTTCAAATAGTAAAATCAGCAGGAAGTTAATATTTTTATTTAAAAAAAAACAGTATTGGGTTTGGTGGTGTTCTATATTGTCTGAATCAGCTTTGTTCGTGTTCGTTTACGTGCTTATAGAGTGACTTTGAGAGCTGTTTTACCGTACAATGTAAGTCAATGAGGAGCAAATTTAGAATTATCAATTTCTAATCAATGGAGCAATTATTTTTGATTTCTTGTCCACCTTTGGAGTTACATCATGGCAAGGTAACTACACAACCCAAACCTCTACCAAAGTGGTCTTGCCCTTTAACTCGACGCATTCTCACAAGATGGCAAACAGAGTGAGTGCTTGGGACGGGCGTCCCAAGAAGTCAAACGTTTGACTGGAAGGGGGTCAAAAACGGCACATGTTGACTAGGGGGGATATGAGATAGGATTCTGTCCTCCATTAACTCGAATGGTGCTGAGTCGGCTGAAGCGGACTTCGCAACGCTCTGTGCGGGGTGGTTCTCAAATCTTTTCGTGCTGCGGACCCCCAAATTGATATTTATTTGGCCCCAGACCCCCATCTGAAATGTTTCTGTGGCAGGGACCTCCGAATTGATATATATTTGGCCGCGGACCCCCATCTGAAAAGGTTTTGTGGCAGGGACCCCCAAATTGATATATATATTTGGCCGCGGACCCCCATCTGAACATGTGTTGTGCCTTCAGAGCCTTCATTTGTATCATTGGTAAGACCTGTGAAGGAAGTAAGGCAGAGGCCCAATTTCTTTCCAATATGGCTACTGTGCATAGAGCATGGGCGTATATGGTGTATGTCATCACCTAACCCTTTTCATACTGCGCCTGTAACGTGTTGGTCCATGTCTGTTGGCTGCTCTACAGTATGTGTTGTATACTGCAGTTGCTGTTGTAAAACTTGTTATACGTAGCGTGTGTGTGTGTGTGTGTGTGTGCGTGTGTGCGTGTGTGCGTGTGCGTGTGCGTGTGCGTGTGCGTGTGTGTGTGTGTGTTACATTCACAAAATTGTGTGTACGTATGGTAATTTGGCATGCTTTATAATCAGCAATAATTATGTGTTTGTGTGTGATTAAGACACGGCCATCAGAAAATAATGACACTTCAATGTGATTTATGAGGATGGATGAGATCTCCCAGCTGAAAGGTGAAAGGTTAACCAGCGCTGACCCAAACCAACACCACCAGGGATTTGAACAAAAGGTCTCACTGAATACATCAGATGCTGCTGCTGGGACTCATGCAGTCATGGCCCGCAAGGGGATGGGAGGGGGGTGGGGGGTCCAGACAAGCTTGGGGACATTTCAAGCTATTGAAGTTCAAGTAATTTTAATTCATTTATGTATTCATACATTTCTAGATAAGTTTTAAACTTCATCCTATGCCCCTTTCGAGCACTCTAGAGTACTATATGGTATTTGTTTTCATAATTTCTTATTTTTAAGATTATCATGTTTATTTTATGTATTCTTTGTCTTTTAACAGTGTCCGAAATAAACAAATCAATAATCGCTGTTTTCAGGAGGGAAAGAAATACCCCTACTCCCACAACAGAAAAAAAAGAAAGACAGTCATTTAGGGTTTGCTTGAACCGTTGTGTTGTATGGGGTGCCGTGTGGGCTAAAATTCACACTCAACTCGCACACGCTCCACTGCCTCACACACACACAACTGAAGACCTCTCAGACACACTGGTAAGAACTTCTCACACACTATAGTGAAACCTCACACACGCACCACTGAAAATGTTGCCTCACACACACACTAGTGAAACCCTCTCACAGACTATAGTAAAGCCTCACATACGCTCTACTGAAAATGTTGCCTCACACAGACACAACTGAAAACCTCTCATACACATTAGTAAAACCTCTCACACACCATAGTAAAACCTCACACACACACACTAGTAAAGCCTCTCACACACTATAGTGAAACCTCACACACACACACACACACACACACACACACACACACACACACACACACACACACACACACTACTGAACACCTCACACACGCACTAGTAAAGCCTCTCACACACACTACTGAACACCTCACACACGCACTAGTAAAGCCTCTCACACACACTACTGAACACCTCACGCACACACTAGTAAGAACCTCTCACACACTGTAGTAAAACCTCACACACACACACACACACACACACACACACACACACACACACACACACACACACACACACACACACACACACTACTGAACACCTCACACACACACACACACACACACACACACACACACACACACACACACACACACACACACACACACACACACACACACACACACACACACGCACACACTAGTAAAGCCTCTCACACACTATAGTGACACCTCACACACACACACACACACACACACACACACACACACACACACACACACACACACACACACACACACACACACACACACACACACACACACACACACACACTACTGAACACCTCACACACACACTAGTAAAGCCTCTCACACACTGAGTCCGATGTCATAATGACACAATATGAATTATATTAATATCGTATAAACTGAGTTCTGTGTCAGAAATGCTCAAATATGGAGTTTAGGCCAGTATATGATGATGATGTCAGTAGTATGACAGTGACATCATATTGATGACATCAGAGTCAGAGGCGTACGCTCATTGGGGCCAACAAGGCCATGGCCCGGTCTGTGTGAACCCATGCTTGCCCCTGTGTAGGGGCAAGATCCGCCAGGGGAAAAAAAACAAAAAATCAACATAACAACATTAGCAGCCCCTCACCCTTTAAGTCACCTTTGTTTTCAAATGGGGCTCATTTGCATTCGACCGAATTGTTAATGAGTGGCCATTAGAAAACAGTTTCGCCGTCAAACCGGTTCTCCACATATATGGACAAAAGAGGGACAGACAATCCCTCTTTCGTCCCTCTTGAGTCCCTCTTTTGTCCATATATGGGCATAAAAGGGACACAGAAAGACAAATACAGAGATCTCTTTTGTCCCTCTTTTCCTCTGCACACACGTCATGCGAAGTCCGGCCATTCAGATTTCAACCACTAGGGGTCTGGCAGTACCAGGGTCCTGTTCCTCGAAAGGTGAATTTAATAAGCCTGGCCTTAAGTAAAATCCAGGCTTGACGAAGTCGGGTCCGTATAGCCTGGTTTATTCGGTTCCACGAACGCCAAGCCAGGCTGAAAAGGAGCGACTTTGTCGAGCTAGGCCTTGTCAAGCCAGGCTGTGTCGAGCCAGGATAATGAAGCCAGGCTTCACGTATTTCTATAAAAGACCATGAAAGTCATAGCAGAATCCTTGAACTTGACCAATCATGGAGTCCAAAACCAGAGCGGCGTTCTTCTCTGTGGCTGAACAGCAGCACTGCAGCAGCTCATGAAATCATACAAGGAAGTAAAATGTATAAAGCAAGAAAGGAAACCGCGACCGCAGGGAGGTTGGCCGCGACAAGGGCCGTGACGGGATGAGCGGGGGACGGGGGCACGCAATAACCCCACATTTGCAAGACCACTTTGGTAGAGGTTTGGGTTGGTAGTTACCTTGCCATCATGATGTAACTCCAAAGGTGGACAATAAATAAAAAATAATTTCTCCATTGACTAGAAATTGATAATTTAAAATATGCTCCTCATTGACTTACATTCAGTGAAGAGGCTCCTTTAAACCTGTAACTAATAATATATCGGTTATATATATATATATATATATATATATATATATATATATATATATGTGTGTGTGTGTGTGTGTGTGTGTGTGTGTGTGTGTGTGTGTGTGTGTGTGTGTGTGTGTGTCAGACATGTTTCATAATGTAAAAAAAATCTGTAATATATTATCAAACATCTAACAGCAATATGAACTATAGTGTTAACAGAGTGACTGACATATCACACGAGTCATTGTGAAACAATTATGATTCATGGTCACACACTATTTCAGTAATATAATTCATTTGATTATATCTTATTGTATTGATTTCATTTTATTTGAATGCAGGGTCATTCAAATGAGTCCATATACAAACACATGTGTTGAATTAACTGTGGAAAAACTTGAAGAACAAAGGCACTGGATTAAGTAAGCTTGGCTGTTAGCCTGCTCCTGACCAGGCTAACTTCACAGCTAAATTGCCATGGTAACTAAGGTAGGCTTGCTTCAATTCTCTTTTGTGGAATCGGGTCATGGCTAAACTTAGCCAGGGTGAACTGGCTAAACTAATCTTCAAGATAATTCAGCTTTCATGGAACGGATTCAGCCCTAATCCTGGCTAAATTAAGCCAGGATAGGTGTTAAAGCCAGGCTTTGCCTCTAATTCACCTTTCGAGGAACAGGCCCCAGGTCTCCTGGTTCTAGTTTAGAGAAGAACACGCAAGTGAACAAAGTCAGTAAGAATCACTGTGGTGCAGTGGTTAAGATACAGGGCTTACAACCGACTCAAGACCCAAAAGAAGGTGAACTGACTCTAATGATTCAAAATGTCATATATAGAATAGAAACCCCATTCAAACTTTAAAATGTTCATCCTAATATGGACATGTTTGACTGAAAAAGGATCTTTGAAATGTTTCATTGTTTTAGAATAGTACTCCCTTAAAAGTTCAGAGATTTATGATGGAGGTCGATGGAAGATTTTGGGACCTCAAAAAAATACTTTCACCTAGAAACTCCATTCACAGTTCAAAAATTCCACCTTACTGTGGGCATGCATCCTTGAGATGTTTTACTTTGAAATGATTTGTAGTTTTTGAAATATTTAACTTTCAGCGCCCAATGCATTGTCAATGGCAATGGACATTTAAAGGGGGAAAAGTACAAACTTTGGCTTTTACCTTTATCTAATCTTTCATTGAAGACCACGCAAGTGAACAGATTGAGTAAGAACCACTGTGGTGCAGTGATTGAGATACAGGGCTTATAACCAGAAGGTTGCTGGTTCAAATCCAACAAGGACATTTTTTGAACTTTTACCTGACTCCTGCACCTTTATCTAATATTTTACTGAACAACGCGCAAGTGAACAAAGTCAGTAAGAATCACTGTGGTGCAGTGGTTAAGATACGGGGCTTACAACCGGAAGGTTCCCAGTTCAAATCCAACTTGGACATTTTTCCAACTTTTACCTGACTTGCACCTTCAAATCCCACACATGCTGATTTGCCATTTCCAGGATTTGATTTACAGGATTTGAGTCTTGAGTCCCAAGACTCAAGACCCAAAAGAGTCTTGAGTCGAACCAATTACTCCCACAGAGACATCAAATTTCTCTTTTGGACCTTAAAGGGACATTTCACCGCAGATCACTTTTAATGAAGTTTAGGACTCAAGAAACAAGGTCCTGTTTTTTTTTGTGTGTATAATCTGTGTTTTTAGATATCTAGTAATCTTCGAACATCTCGTGACGTTATTTACGTCACGAGATGTTACGTAATTCCTTTCCGCACTACATGTCTCGACGCGTCTCACACAGACCAGCTCCAAAGACCGCCCCAATGGGGTGTCCCCACACGGCCAGTCACTCCCATTAGCTGCACCCAGCGGACAAACCCCCTTGCAGAGTGAGACTTTACTTTACCTGAGTTATCTTCTGATAGTTGTACTTGAATGTTGACATGAAATAATAATCCTTTGTAGTGTTTCATAAGCGCAAGCGTGAAAAAAAAAAAGACAGCGTGTAGTGGCAGGCAGCGCTGGTAAACAAACCGTCGCGAAAGGCTAGGATAAAAATACCAAGGATTCGACAGTGATGTCACTACTATGCGACACGGAAGTAGAACTGCATGAAGATAGCAAGGATTTGTCAGTGATATGACATCACTAACGAAACCTTGGACATATATGTAACTAGATGAACGTGTGCGTTCTTCAGCCAGTGTTGCCAGATATTGTGAGAGAATTAAGCAACCAGGTCTATGACAACAAACCCAAAAGAAGATAACTAGGCCAAGAGCACTTTACCTAGACATGGGATATAAGGATATTATATATTTGAAAATTGCCGATCTACAAGCTCACAACGCTTCGCGACCCATTGTGAGCTTGTAGATCTGCTATTTACAAATAAATCTTGAGGGGGAAAAAGTGCAAAATGTGGAATATTTTTGACACACACATATTTGTTAGGGGCTCCCTGGCACAAATTATAATTTCAGATGGGGGACTGTGGAAAAATACATGAACATGTTTGAGAACCACTGGTTTAAACAACAATCAAAACATTTGGAAACAAGCCCAAATATCAACTACATTTTAGAAAGAAGCCGCTTATAATAAGCAGACATGGAAACACTGCCATGCTGTTTCAACGTTGTTGTTGGAGATCCCACCCACATAGAACCTCCCCTGCCACAAGGAGGGGCAGTGCACCAAAAGCATTATGGTCATTGTAGTAATAAGGAGTCCAGTCAAAACCTAGTCAAACACACAGATTTCATTATTTTTCTGGCCATAGGGTGCAAATTTTAAATTGTGCTACTGTTATCTACTACAAATACTATTACCATTGAGTGATTGCAGTTTCTTCCAGGGGTGAAATGCTCCTTTGAGTCTTGGGACTCAAGGCCCAAAAGAGAAATTTGATGTCTCCGTGGGAGTAATTGGTTTGACTCAAGACCCAAAAGAAGGTGAACTGACTGTAATGATTCAAAATGTCATATATAGAATAGAAACCCCATTCAAACTTTAAAATGTTCATCCTAATATGGACATGTTTGCCTGAAAAGTGATCTTTGAAATGTTTCATTGTTTTAGAATAGTACTCCTTTAAAAGTTCAGAGATTTATAATGGAGGTCGATGGAAGATTTTGGGACCTCAAAAAAATACTTTCACCTAACGACTCCATTCACAGTTCAAAAATGCCACCTTACTGTGGGCATGCATCCTTGAGATGTTTTACTTTGAAATGATTTGTAGTTTTTGAAATATTTAAGTTTAAGCGCCCAATGCATTGTCAATGGCAATGGACATTTAAAGGGGGAAAAGTACAAACTTTGGCTTTTACCTTTATCTAATCTTTCATTGAAGACCACGCAAGTGAACAGATTGAGTAAGAACCACTGTGGTGCAGTGGTTTAGATACAGGCTTGTAACCAGAAGGTTCACAGTTCAAAACCAACTAGGACATTTTTCCAACTTTTACCTGACTCTTGCACCCGACCGTAAATGTATTTTTTCACCATTGGGTCACTACCGAAACGAAAGTTGGTCACTACCGAAACGAAAGTTAAATCCGAAAAAATCATTAAGTGTGGAGGCCAACATCGTCCCCCCGAAAACCTGTTAGGAGTACGTTTCAGGCAATTTAGAGTTGATTGGTAGTACTTTGTAGTAACTTTTTTTGGTCATTCATCGAGCTCTGGACTTAGTAAATTTATTTTTTCACCATTGGGTCACTACCGAAACGAAAGTTGGTCACTACCGAAACGAAAGTTAAATCCGAAAAAATCACTAAGTGTGGAGGCCAAAATCGTCCCCCCGAAAACCTGTTAGGAGTACGTTTCAGGCAATTTAAAGTTGATTGGTAGTACTTTGTAGTGACTTTTTTTGGTCCCTAACATTCATCTGGACTTAGTAAATTTATTTTTTCACCATTGGGTCACTATCGAAACGAAAGTTGGTCACTACGGAAACGAAAGTTAAATCCGAAAAAATCACCAAGTGTGGAGGCCAAAATCGTCCCCCCAAAAACCTGTTAGGAGTACGTTTCAGGCAATTTAGAGTTGATTGGTAGTACTTTGTAGTGACTTTTTTTGGTCCCTAACATTCATCGAGCTCTGGACTTAGTAAAATTATTTTTTCACCATTGCGTGTTCACTACCGAAACTAAAGTTGGTCACTACCGAAACGAAAGTTAAATCCGAAAAAATCACTAAGTGTGGAGGCCAAAATCCTCCCCCCAAAAACCTGTTAGGAGTACGTTTCAGGCAATTTAGAGTTGATTGGTAGTACTTTGTAGTGACTTTTTTTGGTCCCTAACATTCATCTGGACTTAGTAAATTTATTTTTTCACCATTGGGTCACTACCGAAACGAAAGTTGGTCACTACCGAAACGAAAGTTAAATCCGAAAAAATCACTAAGTGTGGAGGCCAAAATCGTCCCCCCAAAAACCTGTTAGGAGTACGTTTCAGGCAATTTAGAGTTGATTGGTAGTACTTTGTAGTGACTTTTTTTGGTCCCTAACATTCATCGAGCTCTGGACTTAGTACATTTATTTTTTCACCATTGCGTGTTCACTACCGAAACTAAAGTTGGTCACTACCGAAACGAAAGTTAAATCCGAAAAAATCACCAAGTGTGGAGGCCAAAATCGTCCCCCCAAAAACCTGTTAGGAGTACGTTTCAGGCAATTTAGAGTTGATTGGTAGTACTTTGTAGTGACTTTTTTGGTCCCTAACATTCATCGAGCTCTGGACTTAGTAAATTTATTTTTTAGCGGTGCCAACCGCTCTACGTTTGACTCTGTCTGTGTGTCCGTTTGTTTGAGCCTGGGATGAATGAGCACGGGATTTTAAACAGCTATAACTCCAGTTTGCAGCATGCCACCAAGTCCACATTTGGTATGTGGACTTAGACCACCAATAGGGACCAGCATGAATTGCTGAAGCCCCGCCCCCTCTGTCTTCCCATTGGCTGGCCTTCAAACAGCCATAACTCAAGTTCGCAGCATGCTACGGAGTACAAATTTTGTACATGCACTAAAACCAGCAATAGGGACGAACTGTAATTACTTAAGCCCCGCCCCCTCTGTCTGCCCATTGGCTGGGCTTTAAACAGCCATCATTCCAGTTTGCAGCATGCTACCAAGTACAAATTGGGTAAGTGGACTCAGACCACCAATAGGGACGAACTGAAATGAGTTAAGCCCCGCCCCAAAGGCACCGCTTCCTTCACACAGGGTGTGATTTTTCACCATTGCGTGGTCACTACCGAAACGAAAGTTGGTCACTACCGAAACGAAAGTTAAATCCGAAAAAATCACTAAGTGTGGAGGCCAAAATCGTCCCCCCAAAAACCTGTTAGGAGTACGTTTCAGGCAATTTAGAGTTGATTGGTAGTACTTTGTAGTGACTTTTTTTGGTCCCTAACATTCATCGAGCTCTGGACTTAGTACATTTATTTTTTCACCATTGCGTGGTCACTACCGAAACGAAAGTTGGTCACTACCGAAACGAAAGTTAAATCCGAAAAAATCATTAAGTGTGGAGGCCAAAAGCGTCCCCCCAAAAACCTGTTAGGAGTACGTTTCAGGCAATTTAGAGTTGATTGGTAGTACTTTGTAGTGACCTTTTTTGGTCCCTAACATTCATCGAGCTCTGGACTTAGTAAATTTATTTTTTCACCATTGCGTGGTCACTACCGAAACGAAAGTTGGTCACTACCGAAACGAAAGTTAAATCCGAAAAAATCACTAAGTGTGGAGGCCAAAATCGTTCCCCCAAAAACCTGTTAGGAGTACGTTTCAGGCAATTTAGAGTTGATTGGTAGTACTTTGTTGTGACTTTTTTTGGTCCCTAACATTCATCGAGCTCTGGACTTAGTAAATGTATTTTGGTAGCACTTCACAATAATGACCCGTTATAAAGCATTTATAAACGTTTATCAGTAGTTTGTAAACTATTAACAAATCATTAACAACCTGTTTGTTGACATTCGTAAATGATTACTAAAACCTTTATAACTACAGTTACAAATAATTTGTAAAGTATTAGTAAGTAGTGAACTATTCATGAATAAGCCATTTATATACATCTGTAAAAGATTATTAAATCATTTGTAACGACCCATTCTAAAGCATTTATAAACGTTTATAAGCAGTTTGTAGACTATTAACAAATCATTAACAACCTGTTTATTGACATTCGTAAATGATTACTAAAACCTTTATAACTACGGTTACAAATCATCTATAAAGGTATTAGTAACTATTCATGAATAAGCCATGTATAATACATCTGTAAATGATTATTAAATCATTTGTAACTGATGTTACATAATATATACAAGCTATTGGTAGCTTGTTCATGTTTAACATATGCTTTGTTAAACATTCCTAAAGTATCTATAAATCCTTAGTACATGTTATTATGTGCCCTATAGTAAAGTGAAGACAGTTCATCATTTACAACTGTCTGTTAATGTGTTTGTTCATGTTTAACATGCTTTGTAAAATATTCCTAAAATATCTATAAATCCTTTATACATGTTATTATGTGCCCTACAGTAAAGTGAAGACAGTTCATCATTTATGACTGTCTGTTAATGTGGACTTTCTCCTTACCTGTTGCAAACTACCTGGCTTTCATGATGCAGACACCAAACAATTACTAGAATTATCATTCATGCAAATGATGCGTAAGACATTCGTAAAGAGTATGTAAACCATTTGTGGTGTTAGGGACCAAAAAAGTCACTACAAAGTACTACCAATCAACTCTAAATTGCCTGAAACGTACTCCTAACAGGTTTTTGGGGGGACGATTTTGGCCTCCACACTTAGTGATTATTTCGGATTTAACTTTCGTTTCGGTGGTGACCAACTTTCGTTTCGGTAGTTTGATTACAAAATGTAAGTTGTGTAAAAAATAATCTGACTATACTAAGTTGTTATTTGTTTGTTTAAGTCAGGCTATACTCTACTCAGAGTCATAAGTTTACAAAATGTACTAAAGTACAGTGAACGTCTGTGCGGTTTGTCTTCATCACTGAAAATAACGTACATGTAAACTGATGTCATGTGCAGTTGGGGTGAAGAAACACAACCATTTCACTCCTAATAATACCTATTTGATTTGACATCCTGACTTGCTGCTGTAACTGAGGCTTGAACCTGTTACCTGCAGCTCACTAGTCAGTGACTCTATCCATTCACCTACAGCTGTTTCCTTGGAATCTGTGGTTCTGAAACGTTTTGTTGTCAACCCCCCAAATTGACATGTATTTGGGCAGTGGACCCCAATGTGAAAAGATGTAGTGTCAGGGCCCCCCATGAAAAAGATTTATATTTATGCTGTAACACATTTTTTAAAAGTTATTTGTCTTGTTTGTTGTTCAAGTCAAAGCACCAGGAAGGCTGTACTTGTCAGCCATCTGTTAGCTCAATGGGTTGAGACGCAGTATTCATGATCCAGAGGCCATGAGTTCAAATCCCATTGATGTCTTTCCTATGATTCTTTCCTTTGCAGACTAGCTTCCAGAAGATCAACTGAAAACTACCAGGAAGGCTATATTTGTCATCCAACTGTTAGCTCAATGGGTTGAGACGCAGTATTCATGATCCAGAGGCCATGAGTTCAAATCCCATTGATGTCTTTCCTATGATTCTTTCCTTTGCAGACTGGCTTCCAGAAGATCAACTGAAAACTACCAGGAAGGCTATATTTGTCATCCAACTGGTAGCTCAATGGGTTGAGACGCAGTATTCATGATCCAGAGGCCATGAGTTCAAATCCCATTGATGTCTTTCCTATGATTCTTTCCTTTGCAGACTGGCTTCCAGAAGATCAACTGAAAACTACCAGGAAGGCTGTACTTGTCAGCCATCTGTTAGCTCAATGGGTTGAGACGCAGTATACATGATCCAGAGGCCATGAGTTCAAATCCCACTGGTGTCTTTACTGTGATGCTTTCCTTTGCAGACTAACTTCTAGAAAAACAAGTTAAAACCACCAGGAAACCTGTAACCTTAGTGATGCTTCCCTTTGCAGACTAACTTCTAGAAAAACAAGTTAAAACCACCAGGAAACCTGTAACTCTCAGCCAACAGCTTAGCTCAACTGGTAGAGCGTCTGTCCAATAACATGACTTGACCTGACTTGAGTGGGTTCGATTCCCACTCCGAGTCATGTGTCCCCGGTATCTTGGGGCAACGGATAAATTGACTGATATTCTTCGTGATGCTTCCCTTTGCAGAATAACTTCTAGAAAAACAAGTTAAAACCACCAGGAAACCTGTAACTCTCAGCCAACAGCTTAGCTCAACTGGTAGAGCGTCTGTCCAATAACATGACTTGACTTGACTTGAGTGGGTTCGATTCCCACTCGAGGCAAGTGTCCCCGGTAACTTGGGGCAACAGATAAATTGACTGATATCCGTAGAATAACTTGTAGGAGTGTGCTGGTCTGTCCAATGACTTGACTTGAGTGGGTTCGATTCCCACTCGAGTCAAGTGTCCCAATTTACCGGGGACTTGACGTTAGTGGGAATCGAACCGCTCGGTCCTGGGTTGTACTGGATTTGAACCAGCACTCTCCTACAAGTTATTCTACGGATATCAGTCAATTTATCCGTTGCCCCAAGTTACCTGGGACACTTGACTCGAGTGGGAATCGAACCCAGTCAAGTCAAGTCATGTTATTGGACAGACGCTCTACCAGTCGAGCTATGCTGTTGGCTGAGAGTTACAGGTTTCCCGGTGGTTTTAACTTGTTTTCTAGAAGTTAGTCTGCAAAGGGAAGCATCACTAAGGATATCAGTCAATTTATCCGTTGCCCCAAGATACCGGGGACACTTGACTCAAGTGGGTATCGAACCCACTCAAGTCAAGTCAAGTCATGTTATTGGACAGACGCTCTACCAGTTGAGCTATGCTGTAGGCTGAGAGTTACAGGTTTCCTGGTGGTTTTAACTTGTTTTTCTAGAAGTTAGTCTGCAAAGGGAAGCATCACTAAGGATATCAGTCAATTTATCCGTTGCCCCAAGTTACCGGGGACACTTGACTCGAGTGGGAATTGAACCCACTCAAGTCAAGTCAAGTCATGTTATTGGACAGACGCTCTACCAGTTGAGCTATAATGTTGGCTGAGAGTTACAGGTTTCCTGGTGGTTTTAACTTGTTTTTCTAGAAGTTAGTCTGCAAAGGGAAGCATCACTCAGGATATCAGTCAATTTATCCGTTGCCCCAAGTTACCGGTGACACTTGACTCGAGTGGGAATCGAACCCACTCAAATCAAGTCAAGTCATGTTATTGGACAGACGCTCTACCAGTTGAGCTATGCTGTTGGCTGAGAGTTACAGGTTTTCTGGTGGTTTTAACTTGTTTTTCTAGAAGTTAGTCTGCAAAGGGAAGCATCACAGTAAAGACACCAGTGGGATTTGAACTCATGGCCTCTGGATCATGTATACTGCGTCTCAACCCATTGAGTTAGCAGATGGCTGACAAGTACAGCCTTCCTGGTAGTTTTCAGTTGATCTTCTGGAAGCCAGTCTGCAAAGGAAAGAATCATAGGAAAGACATCAATGGGATTTGAACTCATGGCCTCTGGATCATGAATACTGCGTCTCAACCCATTAAGCTAACAGATGGCTGACAAGTACAGCCTTCCTGGTAGTTTTCAGTTGATCTTCTGGAAGCCAGTCTGCAAAGGAAAGAATCATAGGAAAGACATCAATGGGATTTGAACTCATGGCCTCTGGATCATGAATACTGCGTCTCAACTCATTGAGCTAACAGATGGCTGACAAGTACAGCCTTCCTGGTAGTTTTCATTTGATCTTCTGGAAGCCAGTCTGCAAAGGAAAGAATCATAGGAAAGACATCAATGGGATTTGAACTCATGGCCTCTGGATCATGTATACTGCGTCTCAACCCATTGAGCTAACAGTTGGATGACAAATATAGCCTTCCTGGTAGTTTTCAGTTGATCTTCTGGAAGCCAGTCTGCAAAGGAAAAACATCAATGGGATTTGAACTCATAGCCTCTGGATCATGAATACTGCGTCTCAACCCATTGCGCTAACAGATGGCTGACAAGTACAGCCTTCCTGGTAGTTTTCAGTTGATCTTCTGGAAGCCAGTCTGCAAAGGAAAGAATCATAGGAAAGACATCAATGGGATTTGAACTCATGGCCTCTGGATCATGAATACTGCGTCTCAACCCATTAAGCTAACAGATGGCTGACAAGTACAGCCTTCCTGGTAGTTTTCAGTTGATCTTCTGGAAGCCAGTCTGCAAAGGAAAGAATCATAGGAAAGACATCAATGGGATCTGAACTCATGGCCTCTGGATCATGAATACTGCGTCTCAACCCATTGAGCTAACAGATGGCTGACAAGTACAGCCTTCCTGGTAGTTTTCAGTTGATCTTCTGGAAGCCAGTCTGCAAAGGAAAGAATCATAGGAAAGACATCAATGGGATTTGAACTCATGGCCTCTGGATCATGTATACTGCGTCTCAACCCATTGAGCTAACAGTTGGATGACAAGTATAGCCTTCCTGGTAGTTTTCAGTTGATCTTCTGGAAGCCAGTCTGCAAAGGAAAGAATCATAGGAAAGACATCAATGGGATTTGAACTCATGGCCTCTGGATCATGAATACTGCGTCTCAACCCATTGAGCTAACAGATGGCTGACAAGTACAGCCTTCCTGTTGCTTTGACTTGAACAACAAACAAGACAAATAACTTAAAAAAAAATGTGTTACAGCATAAATATAAATCTTTTTCATGGGGGGCCCTGACACTACATCTTTTCACATTGGGGTCCACTGCCCAAATACATGTCAATTTGGGGGGTTGACAACAAAACGTTTCAGAACCACAGATTCCAAGGAAACAGCTGTAGGTGAAAGCATAGAGTCACAGACTAGTGAGCCGCAGGTAACAGGTTCAAGCCTCAGCTACAGCAGCAAGTCAGGATGTCAAATCAAATAGGTATTATTAGGAGTGAAATGGTTGTGTTTCTTCACCCCAACTGCACACGACACCAGTTTACATGTACGTTATTTTCAGTGATGAAGACAAACCGCACAGACCTTCACTGTACTTTAGTACATTTTGTAAACTTATGACTCTGAGTAGAGTATAGCCTGACTTAAACACACAAATAACAACTTAGTATAGTCAGATTATTTTTTACACAACTTACATTTTGTAATCAAACTACCGAAACGAAAGTTGGTCACCACCGAAACGAAAGTTAAATCTGAAATAATCACTAAGTGTGGAGGCCAAAATCGTCCCCCCAAAAACCTGTTAGGAGTACGTTTCAGGCAATTTAGAGTTGATTGGTAGTACTTTGTAGTGACTTTTTTGGTCCCTAACACCACAAATGGTTTACATACTCTTTACGAATGTCTTACGCATCATTTGCTTAACATGAATGATAATTCTAGTAATTGTTTGGTGTCTGCATTCATGAAAGCCAGGTAGTTTGCAACAGGTAAGGAGACCCCCAGGGACCCCCAGCGTATGTTATGTCCGTCCGCCCGTATGAGCACGGGATGAGCACGGGATTTTAAACAGCTATAACTCCAGTGTGCATTATGCCACCACGTCCAAATTTGGTATGTGGACTTAGACCACCAATAGGGACGAGCATGAATTGCTGAAGTTATCAAAGAGGGGTCCAGGGACCCCCAGCGTATGTTATGTCCGTCCGCCCATATGAGCATGGGATGAGCATGGGATTTTAAACAGCTATAACTCCAGTTTGCAGCATGCCACCAAGTCCACATTTGGTATGTGGACTTAGACCACCAATAGGGACGAGCATTAACTGCTGAAGCCCCGCCCCAGGGTTCCAGGGACCCCCAGCGTATGTTATGTCCGTCCGCCCGTATGAGCACGGGATGAGCACGGGATTTTAAACAGCTATAACTCCAGTTTGCAGCATGCCACCAAGTCCACATTTGGTATGTGGACTTACACCACCAATAGGGACGAGCATGAATTGCTGAAGCCCCGCCCCAGGGTTCCAGGGACCTCCAGCGTATGTTATTTCCGTCCGCCCGTATGAGCACGGGATGAGCACGGGATTTTAAACAGCTATAACTCCAGTTTGCAGCATGCCACCAAGTCCAAATTTGGTATGTGGACTTAGACCACCAATAGGGACGAGCATGAATTGCTGAAGCCCCGCCCCCTCTGTCTTCCCATTGGCTGGCCTTTAAACAGCCATAACTCAAGTTCGCAGCATGCTACGGAGTACAAATTTTGTACATGGACTAAAACCACCAATAGGGATGAACTGTAATTACTTAAGCCCCGCCCCCTCTGTCTGCCCATTGGCTGGGCTTTAAGCAGCCATTATTCCAGTTTGCAGCATGCTACCAAGTACAAATTTGGTAAGTGGACTCAGACGACCAATAGGGACGAACTGCAATGAGTTAAGCTCCGACACAAAGGCACCGCTTCCTTCACACAGGGTGTGATTTTTCACCATTATGTGGTCACTACCGAAACGAAAGTTGGTCACTACCGAAACGAAAGTTAAATCCGAAAAAATCACCAAGTGTGGAGGCCAAAATCGTCCCCCCAAAAACCTGTTAGGAGTACGTTTCAGGCAATTTAGAGTTGATTGGTAGTACTTTTTAGTGACTTTTTTTGGTCCCTAACATTCATCAAGCTCTGGACTTAGTAAATTTATTTTTTCACCATTGCGTGGTCACTACCGAAACGAAAGTTGGTCACTACCGAAACGAAAGTTAAATCTGAAAAAATCACCAAGTGTGGAGGCCAAAATCGTCCCCCCAAAAACCTGTTAGGAGTACGTTTCAGGCAACTTAGAGTTGATTGGTAGTACTTTGTAGTGACTTTTTTTGGTCCCTAACATTCATCGAGCTCTGCACTTAGTAAATGTATTTTTTCACCATTGCGTGGTCACTACCGAAACGAAAGTTGGTCACTACCGAAACGAAAGTTAAATCCGAAAAAATCAATAAGTGTGGAGGCCAAAATCATCCCCCCAAAAACCTGTTAGGAGTACATTTCAGGCAATTTAGAGTTGATTGGTAGTACTTTGTAGTGACTTGTTTTTGGTCCCTAACATTCATCGAGCTCTGGACTTAGTAAATTTATTTTTTCACCATTGCGTGGTCACTACCGAAACGAAAGTTGGTCACTACCGAAGCGAAAGTTAAATCCGAAAAAATCACTAAGTGTGGAGGCCAAAATCGTCCCCCCAAAAACCTGTTAGGAGTACGTTTCAGGCAATTTAGAGTTGATTGGTAGTACTTTGTAGTGACTTTTTTTTGGTCCCTAACATTCATCGAGCTCTGGATTTAATAATTAATATCTTCAGGGCATGTTCTCTATGATTGGGCATAATGTGTTCATATTATGCTGCCAACTAGTGTAATATATATATACAGACAGAGTTAAGGCTTTGGACTGATAGAGATCTGTTGATGTGAATACATGATCATGTTTGCTACAGCAGTGGTTGTAAAACGTTTTCAAGTCAAGTTAATATTCATTCCTTTGCTCATTGTTTGTGAGTTATGTCGGTTCATGTCAAATGTAAAAGTGTCCTGTAAGTCCGTATGGGCGGGGCTTCCTTGGATCTACAGATCATGTCAATTGCCGATCTTGTAGATCTGCTATTTGCAAACGGTTGATGTACAGGTTTGAAGTGGCTACACAGATTTTGATGCTACGTATATTAACACAAAGTGAGAATCACAGTGTTATTGTATACTTTGATTACAGGTTGATCAGTAAACACTGAAGGAGAGTTGTGATGGTTCTTTTCTTCATGTTCTGTTGATCTGTTATGTACAAACTGTATTCACATCAGTGTTGATTTAGACAGCAAATTTTGATTTAGTTTTAGTCACAGTCTTTTGAATAGAATTCCACATTTTAGTCATCTAAATGTTTTTGTCTAGTTTTAGTAGACTAAATATAAGATTATAGTCGAATAAATCTACAGTTGATTTAGTCACCACCTTGATGGTGTCGTAATGGCTGATTTCATGGCTGATTTTCACAACGCGTCGCACTGCGACGCGTTGTGAGCTTGTAGATCGGCTATTTTCAGAGGCAACACCCGTGTGCAACTAAACATAAAATGACTTGCTTTTTACTGGATCAACACTGATTCACATGCAGGTAAGGACATGGTGTCAAAAAGCAAAAGGCGCTGGTAGTATGGTACTCCTGCTTTAGCGGGACGGGGTTCAACTCCCTGGGGTGCCCTGCTGACCTTTTTCACCTTTGCCCTGTTGTATGTTTACCTGAAATGTTGTGATAATTTAAGGACATTTAAAAACCAAACTAAACTATATATACAAACTGGTCAAATTGTCAAAAGGTGAACATAGCCGATCTACAAGCTCACAACGCATTGCGTTGTGAGGCGTTGTGAGCTTGTAGATCTGCTATTTTCACCAAGTATTTCCAATTTGCAGTACTTTTACTTCTACTGTACTACATCTCAGAGGCAAATATTATACTTTTACTCCACTACAATTATTTGAAAACTTTAGTTAATAGTCACTTTGTAGATTTTCATTATTATTACAAAAGATACATTACCCACTTCAACCCTATATGAGCCATTATACCGAATTGGTTCAAATTCAGATTTGGAAATTGTGTGAAATTTTAATTCTATTTTGGAAAGACTTTGACCATATTCACGTTGCACCAGATCTAAGGGACACATATTTAGTAAAAGTACAGTCAATTATCATATTGTATTTTCATAATCTTTTGGAATATCTTTCCTCTCCCAAAATGTGTCACTACCGAAACATGTAGAATTACCTTAGAATAAAGATACTTATATGAATGTATTAATTTATTTTTTCATCCTCCCCTGTACAGACTATTTCAAAAAATTAATGTAGGTGGTTTCTACAATTAAATACATTAAAATGAATATTCTAACTGATTTTTTAATATTGAATTCTTAAGATTTATCAAAATGAAATGCTATATTTCTTTGTAAAATGTATAAAGTTGATTATATTGATTTCAGAATTAACGATAGTTGAAATTACACATACACCTAACCAATCATTATCATAAAATATTGGTTGATAACTCACTATCTTTGATTTTTGACAAAATAACTGGTGTTTCGGTTGTGACTGCACTATTTCGGTAGTGACTGTATTGTTACGGTAGTGACCATACTATTTTGTTTACAAGGCTGTGCCTTAGTCACTTAACTCTTTTTGCTAAACATTCATTGTTGACATAACACATACACCTAACCAATCATTATCATAAAATATTGGTTGATAACTGATTTTTGACAACATAACTGGTGTTTCGGTAGTGACTGTATTGTTACGGTAGTGACCATAGTATTTTGTTTACAAGGCGGTGCCATAGTCAATTAACTCTTTTAGCTAAATATTCACTCATAACAATGTTATGAGTGAATATGTCTGCTTTATGTTAGAAATATAATGAAAAATGATCAATAAAATATAGTAATTCATTATTGAAGCTGTTGATGTCTCAAAAGCATGAACATCCAATTTTGTCACTACCGAAACGAAAGTTAAATCCGAAAAAATCACTAAGTGTGCAGGCCAAAATCGTCCCAACAAAAACCTGCTAGGAGTACGTTTCAGGCAATTTAGAGTTGATTGGTAGGGTGACCACCATAGACTGTATAAATGAGATGGACAAACCCCCTCCGCTGCTTTCTACAGACCGAAAATGAAGCCTTTGCTGCAAGACTGTAGGTCCGCCATCTTTCAATACGCGTCAGAATGAGTTCAGACCATTATTGGTTGGGTAACTTGTCAATCAAGAGCGGGGGGGCGGGGAATGAATGCTATTGGTTGTGTAGCGTGTCAATCAAATCATTGAAAAAAAAATGCTGGTGACGAAAAAATGCTGGTGACGAAAAATGCTGAAAAATGCTGGTGACGAAAAATGCCGAAAAATGCTGGTGACGAAAAAATGCTGGTGACGAAAAAATGCTGGTGACGAAAAATGACGAAAAATGCTGGTGACGAAAAATGACGAAAATTGCTGGTGACGAAAAAATGCTGGTGACGAAAAAATGCTGGTGGCGAAAAATGACAAAAAATGCTGGTGACGAAAAAATGCTGGTGACGAAAAAATGCTGGTGACGAAAAATGCCGAAAAATGCTGGTGACGAAAAATGCCGAAAAATGCTGGTGACGAAAAAATGCTGGTGACGAAAAATGACGAAAAATGCTGGTGACGAAAAAATGCTGGTGACAAAAAATGCTGGTGACGAAAAATGACGACGAAAAAATGCTGGTGACGAAAAATGACGAAAAATGCTGGTGACGAAAAATGCCGAAAAATGCTGGTGACGAAAAATGACGAAAAATACTGGTGACGAAAAAATGCTGGTGACGAAAAATGCTGGTGACAAAAAATGACGAAAAATGCTGGTGACGAAAAAATGCTGGTGACGAAAAATGCTGAAAAATGCTGGTGACGAAAAATGCCGAAAAATGCTGGTGACGAAAAAATGCTGGTGACGAAAAATGACGAAAAATGCTGGTGACGAAGAAATGCTGGTGACGAAAAATGCTGGTGACGAAAAATGCCGAAAAATGCTGGTGACGAAAAATGCCGAAAAATGCTGGTGACGAAAAAATGCTGGTGACGAAAAATGACGAAAAATGCTGGTGACGAAAAATGACGAAAAATGCTGGTGACGAAAAAATGCTGGTGACGAAAAAATGCTGGTGACGAAAAATGACGAAAAATGGTGGTGACGAAAAAATGCTGGTGACGAAAAAATGCTGGTGACGAAAAATGCCGAAAAATGCTGGTGACGAAAAATGCCGAAAAATGCTGGTGACGAAAAAATGCTGGTGACGAAAAATGCCGAAAAATGCTGGTGACGAAAAAATGCTGGTGACGAAAAATGCTGGTGACGAAAAATGACGACGAAAAAATGCTGGTGACCAAAAATGCCGAAAAATGCTGGTGACGAAAAATGCCGAAAAATGCTGGTGACGAAAAATGACGAAAAATGCTGGTGACGAAAAAATGCTGGTGACGAAAAATGCTGGTGACGAAAAATGACGAAAAATGCTGGTGACGAAAAAATGCTGGTGACGAAAAATGCTGAAAAATGCTGGTGATGAAAAATGCCGAAAAATGCTGGTGACGAAAAAATGCTGGTGACGAAAAATGACGAAAAATGCTGGTGACGAAGAAATGCTGGTGACGAAAAATGCTGGTGACGAAAAATGACAAAAAATGCTGGTGACGAAAAATGCCGAAAAATGCTGGTGACGAAAAATGCCGAAAAATGCTGGTGACGAAAAAATGCTGGTGACGAAAAATGACGAAAAATGCTGGTGACGAAAAAATGCTGGTGACGAAAAATGCTGGTGACGAAAAATGCTGGTGACGAAAAAATGCTGGTGACGAAAAATGCCGAAAAATGCTGGTGACGAAAAAATGCTGGTGACGAAAAATGCTGGTGACGAAAAATGACGAAAAATGCTGGTGACGAAAAAATGCTGGTGACGAAAAATGCCGAAAAATGCTGGTGACGAAAAATGCCGAAAAATGCTGGTGACGAAAAATCTGGTGACGAAAAATCTGGTGACGAAAAATGACGAAAAATGCTGGTGACGAAAACATGCTGGTGACGAAAAATGACGAATAATGCTGGTGACGAAAAATGACGAAAAATGCTGGTGACGAAAAAATGCTGGTGACGAAAAATGCCGAAAAATGCTGGTGACGAAAAATGCCGAAAAATGCTGGTGACAAAAAAATGCTGGTGACGAAAAAATGCTGTTGACGAAAAATGAAGAAAAATGCTGGTGACGAAAAAATGCTGGTGACGAAAAAATGCTGGTGACGAAAAATGCCGAAAAATGCTGGTGACGAAAAATGCCGAAAAATGCTGGTGACGAAAAAATGCTTGTGACGAAAAATGACGAAAAATGCTGGTGACGAAAAAATGCTGGTGACGAAAAATGCTGGTGACGAAAAAATGCTGGTGACGAAAAAATGCTGGTGACGAAAAATGCCGAAAAATGCTGGTAACGAAAAATGCCGAAAAATGCTGGTGACGAAAAAATGCTGGTGACGAAAAATGACGAAAAATGCTGGTGACAAAAAAATGCTGGTGACGAAAAATGCTGGTGACGAAAAAATGCTGGTGACGAAAAAATGCTGGTGACGAAAAATGCTGGTGACAAAAAATGCTGGTGACGAAAAATGCTGGTGACGAAAAAATGCTGGTGACGAAAGATGACGAAAAATGCTGGTGACGAAAAATGCTGGTGACGAAAAATGACGAAAAATGCTGGTGACGAAAAAATGCTGGTGACGAAAAATGACGAACAATGCTGGTGACGAAAAAATTGCTGGTGACGAAAAATGCTGGTGACGAAAAAATGCTGGTGACGAAAAAATGCTGGTGATGAAAAATGACGAAAAATGACGAAAAATGCTGAAATGACGAAAAATGCTGGTGACGAAAAAATGCTGGTGACGAAAAATGACGAATAATGCTGGTGACGAAAAATGCTGGTGACGAAAAAATGCTGGTGACGAAAAATGACGAAAAATGCTGGTGACGAAAAATGACGAAAAATGCTGGTGACGAAAAATGCTGGTGACGAAAAATGACGAAAAATGCTGGTGACGAAAAAATGCTGGTGACGAAAAATGACGAAAAGTGCTGGTGACGAAAAATGCCGGAAAATGCTGGTGACGAAAAATGACGAAAAATGCTGGTGACGAAAAATGCTGGTGACAAAAAATGACGAAAAATGCTGGTGACGAAAAAATGCTGGTGACGAAAAATGACGAAAAGTGCTGGTGACGAAAAATGCCGGAAAATGCTGGTGACGAAAAATGCCGAAAAATGCTGGTGACGAAAAAATGCTGGTGACGAAAAAATGCTGGTGACGAAAAATGACGAAAAATGCTGGTGACGAAAAATGCTGGTGACGAAAAAATGCTGGTGACGAAAAATGACGAAAAATGCTGGTGACGAAAAAATGCTGGTGACGAAAAATGCTGGTGACGAAAAATGCTGGTGACGAAAAATGACGAAAAATGCTGGTGACGAAAAAATGCTGGTGACGAAAAAATGCTGGTGACGAAAAATGCCGAAAAATGCTGGTAACGAAAAATGCCGAAAAATGCTGATGACGAAAAAATGCTGGTGACGAAAAATGACGAACAATGCTGGTGACGAAAAAATTGCTGGTGACGAAAAATGCTGGTGACGAAAAAATGCTGGTGACGAAAAAATGCTGGTGATGAAAAATGACGAAAAATGCTGAAATGACGAAAAATGCTGGTGACGAAAAAATGCTGGTGACGAAAAATGACGAATAATGGTGACGAAAAATGCTGGTGACGAAAAAATGCTGGTGACGAAAAATGACGAAAAATGCTGGTGACGAAAAATGCTGGTGACGAAAAATGACGAAAAATGCTGGTGACGAAAAAATGCTGGTGACGAAAAATGACGAAAAGTGCTGGTGACGAAAAATGACGAAAAATACTGGTGACGAAAAAATGCTGGTGACGAAAAATGCTGGTGACGAAAAATGACGAAAAATGCTGGTGACGAAAAATGACGAAAAATACTGGTGACGAAAAAATGCTGGTGACGAAAAATGCTGGTGACGAAAAATGACGAAAAATGCTGGTGACGAAAAAATGCTGGTGACGAAAAATGCTGAAAAATGCTGGTGACGAAAAATGCCGAAAAATGCTGGTGACGAAAAAATGCTGGTGACGAAAAATGACGAAAAATGCTGGTGACGAAGAAATGCTGGTGACGAAAAATGCTGGTGACGAAAAATGCCGAAAAATGCTGGTGACGAAAAATGCCGAAAAATGCTGGTGACGAAAAAATGCTGGTGACGAAAAATGACGAAAAATGCTGGTGACGAAAAATGACGAAAAATGCTGGTGACGAAAAAATGCTGGTGACGAAAAAATGCTGGTGACGAAAAATGACGAAAAATGGTGGTGACGAAAAAATGCTGGTGACGAAAAAATGCTGGTGACGAAAAATGCCGAAAAATGCTGGTGACGAAAAATGCCGAAAAATGCTGGTGACGAAAAAATGCTGGTGACGAAAAATGCCGAAAAATGCTGGTGACGAAAAAATGCTGGTGACGAAAAATGCTGGTGACGAAAAATGACGACGAAAAAATGCTGGTGACCAAAAATGCCGAAAAATGCTGGTGACGAAAAATGCCGAAAAATGCTGGTGACGAAAAATGACGAAAAATGCTGGTGACGAAAAAATGCTGGTGACGAAAAATGCTGGTGACGAAAAATGACGAAAAATGCTGGTGACGAAAAAATGCTGGTGACGAAAAATGCTGAAAAATGCTGGTGATGAAAAATGCCGAAAAATGCTGGTGACGAAAAAATGCTGGTGACGAAAAATGACGAAAAATGCTGGTGACGAAGAAATGCTGGTGACAAAAAATGCTGGTGACGAAAAATGACAAAAAATGCTGGTGACGAAAAATGCCGAAAAATGCTGGTGACGAAAAATGCCGAAAAATGCTGGTGACGAAAAAATGCTGGTGACGAAAAATGACGAAAAATGCTGGTGACGAAAAAATGCTGGTGACGAAAAATGCTGGTGACGAAAAATGCTGGTGACGAAAAATGCTGGTGACGAAAAAATGCTGGTGACGAAAAATGCCGAAAAATGCTGGTGACGAAAAAATGCTGGTGACGAAAAATGCTGGTGACGAAAAATGACGAAAAATGCTGGTGACGAAAAAATGCTGGTGACGAAAAATGCCGAAAAATGCTGGTGACGAAAAATGCCGAAAAATGCTGGTGACGAAAAATCTGGTGACGAAAAATGACGAAAAATGCTGGTGACGAAAACATGCTGGTGACGAAAAATGAAGAAAAATGCTGGTGACGAAAAATGACGAAAAATGCTGGTGACGAAAAAATGCTGGTGACGAAAAATGCCGAAAAATGCTGGTGACGAAAAATGCCGAAAAATGCTGGTGACAAAAAAATGCTGGTGACGAAAAAATGCTGTTGACGAAAAATGAAGAAAAATGCTGGTGACGAAAAAATGCTGGTGACGAAAAAATGCTGGTGACGAAAAATGCCGAAAAATGCTGGTGACGAAAAATGCCGAAAAATGCTGGTGACGAAAAAATGCTTGTGACGAAAAATGACGAAAAATGCTGGTGACGAAAAAATGCTGGTGACGAAAAATGCTGGTGACGAAAAAATGCTGGTGACGAAAAAATGCTGGTGACGAAAAATGCCGAAAAATGCTGGTAACGAAAAATGCCGAAAAATGCTGGTGACGAAAAAATGCTGGTGACGAAAAATGACGAAAAATGCTGGTGACGAAAAAATGCTGGTGACGAAAAATGCTGGTGACGAAAAAATGCTGGTGACGAAAAAATGCTGGTGACGAAAAATGCTGGTGACGAAAAAATGCTGGTGACGAAAAATGCTGGTGACGAAAAAATGCTGGTGACGAAAAATGCTGGTGACGAAAAATGACGAAAAATGCTGGTGACGAAAAAATGCTGGTGACGAAAAATGACGAACAATGCTGGTGACGAAAAAATTGCTGGTGACGAAAAATGCTGGTGACGAAAAAATGCTGGTGACGAAAAATGACGAATAATGCTGGTGACGAAAAATGCTGGTGACGAAAAAATGCTGGTGACGAAAAATGACGAAAAATGCTGGTGACGAAAAATGACGAAAAATGCTGGTGACGAAAAAATGCTGGTGACGAAAAATGACGAAAAGTGCTGGTGACGAAAAATGCCGGAAAATGCTGGTGACGAAAAATGCCGAAAAATGCTGGTGACGAAAAAATGCTGGTGACGAAAAAATGCTGGTGACGAAAAATGACGAAAAATGCTGGTGACGAAAAATGCTGGTGACGAAAAAATGCTGGTGACGAAAAATGACGAAAAATGCTGGTGACGAAAAATGCTGGTGACGAAAAATGACGAAAAATGCTGGTGACGAAAAAATGCTGGTGACGAAAAATGCTGGTGACGAAAAATGACGACGAAAAAATGCTGGTGACCAAAAATGCCGAAAAATGCTGGTGACGAAAAATGCCGAAAAATGCTGGTGACGAAAAATGACGAAAAATGCTGGTGACGAAAAATGACGAGAAATGCTGGTGACGAAAAAATGCTGGTGACGAAAAATGCTGAAAAATGCTGGTGATGAAAAATGCCGAAAAATGCTGGTGACGAAAAAATGCTGGTGACGAAAAATGACGAAAAATGCTGGTGACGAAGAAATGCTGGTGACGAAAAATGCTGGTGACGAAAAATGACAAAAAATGCTGGTGACGAAAAATGCCGAAAAATGCTGGTGACGAAAAATGCCGAAAAATGCTGGTGACGAAAAAATGCTGGTGACGAAAAATGGCGAAAAATGCTGGTGACGAAAAAATGCTGGTGACGAAAAATGCTGGTGACGAAAAATGCTGGTGACGAAAAATGCTGGTGACGAAAAAATGCTGGTGACGAAAAATGCCGAAAAATGCTGGTGACGAAAAAATGCTGGTGACGAAAAATGCTGGTGACGAAAAATGACGAAAAATGCTGGTGACGAAAAAATGCTGGTGACGAAAAATGCCGAAAAATGCTGGTGACGAAAAATGCCGAAAAATGCTGGTGACGAAAAATCTGGTGACGAAAAATGACGAAAAATGCTGGTGACGAAAACATGCTGGTGACGAAAAATGACGAATAATGCTGGTGACGAAAAATGACGAAAAATGCTGGTGACGAAAAAATGCTGGTGACGAAAAATGCCGAAAAATGCTGGTGACGAAAAATGCCGAAAAATGCTGGTGACAAAAAAATGCTGGTGACGAAAAAATGCTGTTGACGAAAAATGAAGAAAAATGCTGGTGACGAAAAAATGCTGGTGACGAAAAAATGCTGGTGACGAAAAATGCCGAAAAATGCTGGTGACGAAAAATGCCGAAAAATGCTGGTGACGAAAAAATGCTTGTGACGAAAAATGACGAAAAATGCTGGTGACGAAAAAATGCTGGTGACGAAAAATGCTGGTGACGAAAAAATGCTGGTGACGAAAAAATGCTGGTGACGAAAAATGCCGAAAAATGCTGGTAACGAAAAATGCCGAAAAATGCTGGTGACGAAAAAATGCTGGTGACGAAAAATGACGAAAAATGCTGGTGACGAAAAAATGCTGGTGACGAAAAATGCTGGTGACGAAAAAATGCTGGTGACGAAAAAATGCTGGTGACGAAAAATGCTGGTGACGAAAAAATGCTGGTGACGAAAAATGCTGGTGACGAAAAAATGCTGGTGACGAAAAATGACGAAAAATGCTGGTGACGAAAAATGCTGGTGACGAAAAATGACGAAAAATGCTGGTGACGAAAAAATGCTGGTGACGAAAAATGACGAACAATGCTGGTGACGAAAAAATTGCTGGTGACGAAAAATGCCGGAAAATGCTGGTGACGAAAAATGCCGAAAAATGCTGGTGACGAAAAAATGCTGGTGACGAAAAAATGCTGGTGACGAAAAATGACGAAAAATGCTGGTGACGAAAAATGCTGGTGACGAAAAAATGCTGGTGACGAAAAATTACGAAAAATGCTGGTGACGAAAAAATGCTGGTGACAAAAAATGCTGGTGACGAAAAATGCTGGTGACGAAAAATGACGAAAAATGCTGGTGACGAAAAAATGCTGGTGACGAAAAAATGCTGGTGACGAAAAATGCCGAAAAATGCTGGTAACGAAAAATGCCGAAAAATGCTGATGACGAAAAAATGCTGGTGACGAAAAATGACGAACAATGCTGGTGACGAAAAAATTGCTGGTGACGAAAAATGCTGGTGACGAAAAAATGCTGGTGACGAAAAAATGCTGGTGATGAAAAATGACGAAAAATGCTGAAATGACGAAAAATGCTGGTGACGAAAAAATGCTGGTGACGAAAAATGACGAATAATGCTGGTGACGAAAAATGCTGGTGACGAAAAAATGCTGGTGACGAAAAATGACGAAAAATGCTGGTGACGAAAAATGCTGGTGACGAAAAATGACGAAAAATGCTGGTGACGAAAAAATGCTGGTGACGAAAAATGACGAAAAGTGCTGGTGACGAAAAAATGCTGGTGACGAAAAATGACGAATAATGCTGGTGACGAAAAATGCCGAAAAATGCTGGTAACGAAAAATGCCGAAAAATGCTGGTGACGAAAAAATGCTGGTGACGAAAAATGCCGTAAAATGCTGGTGACGAAAAATGCCGAAAAATGCTGGTGACGAAAAAATGCTGGTGACGAAAAATGACGAAAAATGCTGGTGACGAAAAAATGCTGGTAACGAAAAATGACGAAAAATGCTGGTGACGAAAAAATGCTGGTGACGAAAAATGCTGGTGACGAAAAAATGCTGGTGACGAAAAATGCTGGTGACGAAAAATGACGAAAAATGCTGGTGACGAAAAAATGCTGGTGACGAAAAATGCTGGTGACGAAAAAATGCTGGTGACGAAAAATGACGAAAAATGCTGGTGACGAAAAATGCTGGTGACGAAAAATGACGAAAAATGCTGGTGACGAAAAAATGCTGGTGACGAAAAATGCTGTTGACGAAAAAATGCTGGTGACGAAAAAATGCTGGTGACGAAAAAATGCTGGTGACGAAAAATGCTGGTAACGAAAAATGCCGAAAAATGCTGATGACGAAAAAATGCTGGTGACGAAAAATGACGAACAATGCTGGTGACGAAAAAATTGCTGGTGACGAAAAATGCTGGTGACGAAAAAATGCTGGTGACGAAAAAATGCTGGTGATGAAAAATGACGAAAAATGCTGAAATGACGAAAAATGCTGGTGACGAAAAAATGCTGGTGACGAAAAATGACGAATAATGCTGGTGACGAAAAATGCTGGTGACGAAGAAATGCTGGTGACGAAAAATGACGAAAAATGCTGGTGACGAAAAAATGCTGGTGACGAAAAATGACGAAAAATGCTGGTGACGAAAAAGTGCTGGTGACGAAAAATGCTGGTGACGAAAAATGACGAAAAATGCTGGTGACAAAAAAATGCTGGTGACGAAATAATGCTGGTGACGAAATAATGCTGGTGACGAAAAAATGCTGGTGACGAAAAATGCCGAAAAATGCTGGTAACGAAAAATGCCGAAAAATTCTGGTGACGAAAAAATGCTGGTGACGAAAAATGCCGAAAAATGCTGGTGACAAAAAAATGCTGGTGACGAAAAAATGCTGGTGACGAAAAAATGCTGGTGACGAAAAATGCCGAAAAATGCTGGTAACGAAAAATGCCGAAAAATTCTGGTGACGAAAAAATGCTGGTGACGAAAAATGCCGAAAAATGCTGGTGACGAAAAATGCCGAAAAATGCTGGTGACGAAAAAATGCTGGTGACGAAAAATGACGAAAAATGCTGGTGACGAAAAAATGCTGGTGACGAAAAATGCTGGTGACGAAAAATGACGAAAAATGCTGGTGACGAAAAATGCCGAAAAATGCTGGTGACGAAAAAATGCTGGTGACGAAAAATGACGAACAATGCTGGTGACGAAAAAATTGCTGGTGACGAAAAATGCTGGTGACGAAAAAATGCTGGTGACGAAAAAATGCTGGTGATGAAAAATGACGAAAAATGCTGAAATGACGAAAAATGCTGGTGACGAAAAAATGCTGGTGACGAAAAATGACGAATAATGCTGGTGACGAAAAATGCTGGTGACGAAAAAATGCTGGTGACGAAAAATGACGAAAAATGCTGGTGACGAAAAATGCTGGTGACGAAAAATGACGAAAAATGCTGGTGACGAAAAAATGCTGGTGACGAAAAATGACGAAAAGTGCTGGTGACGAAAAAATGCTGGTGACGAAAAATGACGAATAATGCTGGTGACGAAAAATGCCGAAAAATGCTGGTAACGAAAAATGCCGAAAAATGCTGGTGACGAAAAAATGCTGGTGACGAAAAATGCCGTAAAATGCTGGTGACGAAAAATGCCGAAAAATGCTGGTGACGAAAAAATGCTGGTGACGAAAAATGACGAAAAATGCTGGTGACGAAAAAATGCTGGTAACGAAAAATGACGAAAAATGCTGGTGACGAAAAAATGCTGGTGACGAAAAATGCTGGTGACGAAAAAATGCTGGTGACGAAAAATGCTGGTGACGAAAAATGACGAAAAATGCTGGTGACGAAAAATGCTGGTGACGAAAAAATGCTGGTGACGAAAAATGACGAAAAATGCTGGTGACGAAAAATGCTGGTGACGAAAAATGACGAAAAATGCTGGTGACGAAAAAATGCTGGTGACGAAAAATGCTGTTGACGAAAAAATGCTGGTGACGAAAAAATGCTGGTGACGAAAAAATGCTGGTGACGAAAAATGCTGGTAACGAAAAATGCCGAAAAATGCTGATGACGAAAAAATGCTGGTGACGAAAAATGACGAACAATGCTGGTGACGAAAAAATTGCTGGTGACGAAAAATGCTGGTGACGAAAAAATGCTGGTGACGAAAAAATGCTGGTGATGAAAAATGACGAAAAATGCTGAAATGACGAAAAATGCTGGTGACGAAAAAATGCTGGTGACGAAAAATGACGAATAATGCTGGTGACGAAAAATGCTGGTGACGAAGAAATGCTGGTGACGAAAAATGACGAAAAATGCTGGTGACGAAAAAATGCTGGTGACGAAAAATGACGAAAAATGCTGGTGACGAAAAAGTGCTGGTGACGAAAAATGCTGGTGACGAAAAATGACGAAAAATGCTGGTGACAAAAAAATGCTGGTGACGAAATAATGCTGGTGACGAAATAATGCTGGTGACGAAAAAATGCTGGTGACGAAAAATGCCGAAAAATGCTGGTAACGAAAAATGCCGAAAAATTCTGGTGACGAAAAAATGCTGGTGACGAAAAATGCCGAAAAATGCTGGTGACAAAAAAATGCTGGTGACGAAAAAATGCTGGTGACGAAAAAATGCTGGTGACGAAAAATGCCGAAAAATGCTGGTAACGAAAAATGCCGAAAAATTCTGGTGACGAAAAAATGCTGGTGACGAAAAATGCCGAAAAATGCTGGTGACGAAAAATGCCGAAAAATGCTGGTGACGAAAAAATGCTGGTGACGAAAAATGACGAAAAATGCTGGTGACGAAAAAATGCTGGTGACGAAAAATGCTGGTGACGAAAAATGCCGAAAAATGCTGGTGACGAAAAATGCCGAAAAATGCTGGTGACGAAAAAATGCTGGTGACGAAAAATGACGAAAAATGCTGGTGACGAAAAAATGCTGGTGACGAAAAATGCTGGTGACGAAAAATGACGAAAAATGCTGGTGACGAAAAATGCTGGTGACGAAAAATGCCGAAAAATGCTGGTGACGAAAAATGACGAAAAATGCTGATGACAAAAAAATGCTGGTGAAGAAAAAATGCTGGTGACGAAAAATGAAGAAAAATGCTGGTGACGAAAAAATGCTGGTGACGAAAAAATGCTGGTGACGAAAAATGCCGAAAAATGCTGGTGACGAAAAATGCCGAAAAATGCTGGTGACGAAAAATGCTGGTGACGAAAAAATGCTGGTGACGAAAAATGACGAAAAATGCTGGTGACGAAAAATGCTGGTGACGAAAAAATGCTGGTGACGAAGAATGACGAAAAATGCTGATGACAAAAAAATGCTGGTGAAGAAAAAATGCTGGTGACGAAAAAATGCTGGTGACGAAAAATGCCGAAAAATGCTGGTGACGAAAAATGCCGAAAAATGCTGATGACGAAAAAATGCTGGTGACGAAAAATGACGAAAAATGCTGGTGACGAAAAAATGCTGGTGACGAAAAATGCTGGTGACGAAAAATGACGAAAAATGCTGGTGACGAAAAAATGCTGGTGACGAAAAATGCTGGTGACGAAAAAATGCTGGTGACGAAAAAATGCTGGTGACGAAAAATGCCGAAAAATGCTGGTAACGAAAAATGACGAAAAATGCTGGTGACGAAAAAATGCTGGTGACGAAAAATGACGAAAAATGCTGGTGACGAAAAAATGCTGGTGACGAAAAATGCCGAAAAATGCTGGTAACGAAAAATGCCGAAAAATGCTGGTAACGAAAAATGCCGAAATATTCTGGTGACGAAAAAATGCTGGTGACGAAAAATGCCGAAAAATGCTGGTGACAAAAAAATGCTGGTGACGAAAAAATGCTGGTGACGAAAAAATGCTGGTGACGAAAAATGCCGGAAAATGCTGGTAACGAAAAATGCCGAAAAATGCTGGTAACGAAAAATGCCGAAAAATTCTGGTGACGAAAAAATGCTGGTGACGAAAAATGCCGAAAAATGCTGGTGACGAAAAATGCCGAAAAATGCTGGTGACGAAAAAATGCTGGTGACGAAAAATGACGAAAAATGCTGGTGACGAAAAAATGCTGGTGACGAAAAATGCTGGTGACGAAAAATGACGAAAAATGCTGGTGACGAAAAAATGCTGGTGACGAAAAATGCTGGTGACGAAAAAATGCTGGTGACGAAAAAATGCTGGTGACGAAAAATGCCGAAAAATGCTGGTAACGAAAAATGACGAAAAATGCTGGTGACGAAAAAATGCTGGTGACGAAAAATGACGAAAAATGCTGGTGACGAAAAAATGCTGGTGACGAAAAATGCCGAAAAATGCTGGTGACGAAAAATGCCGAAAAATGCTGGTGACGAAAAAATGCTGGTGACGAAAAATGACGAAAAATGCTGGTGACGAAAAAATGCTGGTGACGAAAAATGCTGGTGACGAAAAATGACGAAAAATGCTGGTGACGAAAAATGCCGAAAAATGCTGGTGACGAAAAATGACGAAAAATGCTGGTGACGAAAAATGACGAAAAATGCTGATGACAAAAAAATGCTGGTGAAGAAAAAATGCTGGTGACGAAAAATGAAGAAAAATGCTGGTGACGAAAAAATGCTGGTGACGAAAAAATGCTGGTGACGAAAAATGCCGAAAAATGCTGGTGACGAAAAATGACGAAAAATGCTGGTGACGAAAAAATGCTGGTGACGAAAAATGCTGGTGACGAAAAAATGCTGGTGACGAAAAAATGCTGGTGACGAAAAATGCCGAAAAATGCTGGTAACGAAAAATGACGAAAAATGCTGGTGACGAAAAAATGCTGGTGACGAAAAATGACGAAAAATGCTGGTGACGAAAAAATGCTGGTGACGAAAAATGCCAAAAAATGCTGGTGACGAAAAATGCCGAAAAATGCTGGTGACGAAAAATGACGAAAAATGCTGGTGACGAAAAAATGCTGGTGACGAAAAATGCTGGTGACGAAAAATGACGAAAAATGCTGGTGACGAAAAATGCCGAAAAATGCTGGTGACGAAAAAATGCTGGTGACGAAAAAATGCTGGTGACGAAAAATGCCGAAAAATGCTGGTGACGAAAAATGCCGAAAAATGCTGGTGACGAAAAAATGCTGGTGACGAAAAATGACGAAAAATGCTGGTGACGAAAAAATGCTGGTGACGAAAAATGCTGGTGACGAAAAAATGCTGGTGACGAAAAAATGCTGGTGACGAAAAATGCCGAAAAATGCTGGTAACTAAAAATGACGAAAAATGCTGGTGACGAAAAAATGCTGGTGACGAAAAATGACGAAAAATGCTGGTGACGAAAAAATGCTGGTGACGAAAAATGCCGAAAAATGCTGGTGACGAAAAATGCCGAAAAATGCTGGTGACGAAAAAATGCTGGTGACGAAAAATGCTGGTGACGAAAAAATGCTGGTGACGAAAAAAGACGAAAAATGCTGGTGACGAAAAATGACGAAAAATGCTGGTGACGAAAAAATGCTGGTGACGAAAAATGACGAAAAATGCTGGTGACGAAAAAATGCTGGTGACGAAAAATGCTGGTGACGAAAAATGACGAAAAATGCTGGTGACGAAAAAATGCTGGTGACGAAAAATGCTGGTGACGAAAAAATGCTGGTGACGAAAAAATGACGAAAAATGCTGGTGACGAAAAAATACTGGTGACGAAAAAATGCTGGTGACGAAAAATGCCGAAAAATGCTGGTGACGAAAAATGCCGAAAAATGCTGGTGACGAAAAAATGCTGGTGACGAAAAATGACGAAAAATGCTGGTGACGAAAAAATGCTGGTGACGAAAAATGCTGGTGACGAAAAATGACGAAAAATGCTGGTGACGAAAAATGCTGGTGACGAAAAATGCCGAAAAATGCTGGTGACGAAAAATGACGAAAAATGCTGATGACAAAAAAATGCTGGTGAAGAAAAAATGCTGGTGACGAAAAATGAAGAAAAATGCTGGTGACGAAAAAATGCTGGTGACGAAAAAATGCTGGTGACGAAAAATGCCGAAAAATGCTGGTGACGAAAAATGCCGAAAAATGCTGGTGACGAAAAATGCTGGTGACGAAAAAATGCTGGTGACGAAAAATGACGAAAAATGCTGGTGACGAAAAATGCTGGTGACGAAAAAATGCTGGTGACGAAGAATGACGAAAAATGCTGATGACAAAAAAATGCTGGTGAAGAAAAAATGCTGGTGACGAAAAAATGCTGGTGACGAAAAATGCCGAAAAATGCTGGTGACGAAAAATGCCGAAAAATGCTGATGACGAAAAAATGCTGGTGACGAAAAATGACGAAAAATGCTGGTGACGAAAAAATGCTGGTGACGAAAAATGCTGGTGACGAAAAATGACGAAAAATGCTGGTGACGAAAAAATGCTGGTGACGAAAAATGCTGGTGACGAAAAAATGCTGGTGACGAAAAAATGCTGGTGACGAAAAATGCCGAAAAATGCTGGTAACGAAAAATGACGAAAAATGCTGGTGACGAAAAAATGCTGGTGACGAAAAATGACGAAAAATGCTGGTGACGAAAAAATGCTGGTGACGAAAAATGCCGAAAAATGCTGGTAACGAAAAATGCCGAAAAATGCTGGTAACGAAAAATGCCGAAATATTCTGGTGACGAAAAAATGCTGGTGACGAAAAATGCCGAAAAATGCTGGTGACAAAAAAATGCTGGTGACGAAAAAATGCTGGTGACGAAAAAATGCTGGTGACGAAAAATGCCGGAAAATGCTGGTAACGAAAAATGCCGAAAAATGCTGGTAACGAAAAATGCCGAAAAATTCTGGTGACGAAAAAATGCTGGTGACGAAAAATGCCGAAAAATGCTGGTGACGAAAAATGACGAAAAATGCTGGTGACGAAAAAATGCTGGTGACGAAAAATGCCAAAAAATGCTGGTGACGAAAAATGCCGAAAAATGCTGGTGACGAAAAATGACGAAAAATGCTGGTGACGAAAAAATGCTGGTGACGAAAAATGCTGGTGACGAAAAATGACGAAAAATGCTGGTGACGAAAAATGCCGAAAAATGCTGGTGACGAAAAAATGCTGGTGACGAAAAAATGCTGGTGACGAAAAATGCCGAAAAATGCTGGTGACGAAAAATGCCGAAAAATGCTGGTGACGAAAAAATGCTGGTGACGAAAAATGACGAAAAATGCTGGTGACGAAAAAATGCTGGTGACGAAAAATGCTGGTGACGAAAAATGACGAAAAATGCTGGTGACGAAAAAATGCTGGTGACGAAAAATGCTGGTGACGAAAAAATGCTGGTGACGAAAAAATGCTGGTGACGAAAAATGCCGAAAAATGCTGGTAACGAAAAATGACGAAAAATGCTGGTGACGAAAAAATGCTGGTGACGAAAAATGACGAAAAATGCTGGTGACGAAAAAATGCTGGTGACGAAAAATGCCGAAAAATGCTGGTGACGAAAAATGCCGAAAAATGCTGGTGACGAAAAAATGCTGGTGACGAAAAATGACAAAAAATGCTGGTGACGAAAAAATGCTGGTGACGAAAAATGCTGGTGACGAAAAATGACGAAAAATGCTGGTGACGAAAAATGACGAAAAATGCTGGTGACGAAAAATGACGAAAAATGCTGGTGACGAAAAATGACGAAAAATGCTGATGACAAAAAAATGCTGGTGAAGAAAAAATGCTGGTGACGAAAAATGAAGAAAAATGCTGGTGACGAAAAAATGCTGGTGACGAAAAAATGCTGGTGACGAAAAATGCCGAAAAATGCTGGTGACGAAAAATGACGAAAAATGCTGGTGACGAAAAAATGCTGGTGACGAAAAATGCTGGTGACGAAAAAATGCTGGTGACGAAAAAATGCTGGTGACGAAAAATGCCGAAAAATGCTGGTAACGAAAAATGACGAAAAATGCTGGTGACGAAAAAATGCTGGTGACGAAAAATGACGAAAAATGCTGGTGACGAAAAAATGCTGGTGACGAAAAATGCCGAAAAATGCTGGTAACGAAAAATGCCGAAAAATGCTGGTAACGAAAAATGCCGAAATATTCTGGTGACGAAAAAATGCTGGTGACGAAAAATGCCGAAAAATGCTGGTGACAAAAAAATGCTGGTGACGAAAAAATGCTGGTGACGAAAAAATGCTGGTGACGAAAAATGCCGGAAAATGCTGGTAACGAAAAATGCCGAAAAATGCTGGTAACGAAAAATGCCGAAAAATTCTGGTGACGAAAAAATGCTGGTGACGAAAAATGCCGAAAAATGCTGGTGACGAAAAATGCCGAAAAATGCTGGTGACGAAAAAATGCTGGTGACGAAAAATGACGAAAAATGCTGGTGACGAAAAAATGCTGGTGACGAAAAATGCTGGTGACGAAAAATGACGAAAAATGCTGGTGACGAAAAAATGCTGGTGACGAAAAATGCTGGTGACGAAAAAATGCTGGTGACGAAAAAATGCTGGTGACGAAAAATGCCGAAAAATGCTGGTAACGAAAAATGACGAAAAATGCTGGTGACGAAAAAATGCTGGTGACGAAAAATGACGAAAAATGCTGGTGACGAAAAAATGCTGGTGACGAAAAATGCTGGTGACGAAAAATGACGAAAAATGCTGGTGACGAAAAATGCCGAAAAATGCTGGTGACGAAAAAATGCTGGTGACGAAAAATGCCGGAAAATGCTGGTAACGAAAAATGCCGAAAAATGCTGGTAACGAAAAATGCCGAAAAATTCTGGTGACGAAAAAATGCTGGTGACGAAAAATGCCGAAAAATGCTGGTGACGAAAAATGCCGAAAAATGCTGGTGACGAAAAAATGCTGGTGACGAAAAATGACGAAAAATGCTGGTGACGAAAAAATGCTGGTGACGAAAAATGCTGGTGACGAAAAATGACGAAAAATGCTGGTGACGAAAAATGCCGAAAAATGCTGGTGACGAAAAATGACGAAAAATGCTGGTGACGAAAAATGACGAAAAATGCTGATGACAAAAAAATGCTGGTGAAGAAAAAATGCTGGTGACGAAAAATGAAGAAAAATGCTGGTGACGAAAAAATGCTGGTGACGAAAAAATGCTGGTGACGAAAAATGCCGAAAAATGCTGGTGACGAAAAATGACGAAAAATGCTGGTGACGAAAAAATGCTGGTGACGAAAAATGCTGGTGACGAAAAAATGCTGGTGACGAAAAAATGCTGGTGACGAAAAAATGCTGGTGACGAAAAATGCCGAAAAATGCTGGTGACGAAAAATGACGAAAAATGCTGGTGACGAAAAAATGCTGGTGACGAAAAATGCTGGTGACGAAAAAATGCTGGTGACGAAAAAATGCTGGTGACGAAAAAATGCTGGTGACGAAAAATGCCAAAAAATGCTGGTGACGAAAAATGACGAAAAATGCTGGTGACGAAAAAATGCTGGTGACGAAAAATGCCAAAAAATGCTGGTGACGAAAAATGCCGAAAAATGCTGGTGACGAAAAATGACGAAAAATGCTGGTGACGAAAAAATGCTGGTGACGAAAAATGCTGGTGACGAAAAATGACGAAAAATGCTGGTGACGAAAAATGCCGAAAAATGCTGGTGACGAAAAAATGCTGGTGACGAAAAAATGCTGGTGACGAAAAATGCCGAAAAATGCTGGTGACGAAAAATGCCGAAAAATGCTGGTGACGAAAAAATGCTGGTGACGAAAAATGACGAAAAATGCTGGTGACGAAAAAATGCTGGTGACGAAAAATGCTGGTGACGAAAAATGACGAAAAATGCTGGTGACGAAAAAATGCTGGTGACGAAAAATGCTGGTGACGAAAAAATGCTGGTGACGAAAAAATGCTGGTGACGAAAAATGCCGAAAAATGCTGGTAACGAAAAATGACGAAAAATGCTGGTGACGAAAAAATGCTGGTGACGAAAAATGACGAAAAATGCTGGTGACGAAAAAATGCTGGTGACGAAAAATGCCGAAAAATGCTGGTGACGAAAAATGCCGAAAAATGCTGGTGACGAAAAAATGCTGGTGACGAAAAATGACAAAAAATGCTGGTGACGAAAAAATGCTGGTGACGAAAAATGCTGGTGACGAAAAATGACGAAAAATGCTGGTGACGAAAAATGACGAAAAATGCTGGTGACGAAAAATGACGAAAAATGCTGGTGACGAAAAATGACGAAAAATGCTGATGACAAAAAAATGCTGGTGAAGAAAAAATGCTGGTGACGAAAAATGAAGAAAAATGCTGGTGACGAAAAAATGCTGGTGACGAAAAAATGCTGGTGACGAAAAATGCCGAAAAATGCTGGTGACGAAAAATGACGAAAAATGCTGGTGACGAAAAAATGCTGGTGACGAAAAATGCTGGTGACGAAAAAATGCTGGTGACGAAAAAATGCTGGTGACGAAAAATGCCGAAAAATGCTGGTAACGAAAAATGACGAAAAATGCTGGTGACGAAAAAATGCTGGTGACGAAAAATGACGAAAAATGCTGGTGACGAAAAAATGCTGGTGACGAAAAATGCCGAAAAATGCTGGTGACGAAAAATGCCGAAAAATGCTGGTGACGAAAAATGACGAAAAATGCTGGTGACGAAAAAATGATGGTGACGAAAAATGCTGGTGACGAAAAATGACGAAAAATGCTGGTGACGAAAAATGCCGAAAAATGCTGGTGACGAAAAAATGCTGGTGACGAAAAAATGCTGGTGACCAAAAATGCCGAAAAATGCTGGTGACGAAAAATGCCGAAAAATGCTGGTGACGAAAAAATGCTGGTGACGAAAAATGACGAAAAATGCTGGTGACGAAAAAATGCTGGTGACGAAAAATGCTGGTGACGAAAAATGACGAAAAATGCTGGTGACGAAAAAATGCTGGTGACGAAAAATGCTGGTGACGAAAAAATGCTGGTGACGAAAAAATGCTGGTGACGAAAAATGCCGAAAAATGCTGGTAACGAAAAATGACGAAAAATGCTGGTGACGAAAAAATGCTGGTGACGAAAAATGACGAAAAATGCTGGTGACGAAAAAATGCTGGTGACAAAAAATGCTGGTGACGAAAAATGACGAAAAATGCTGGTGACGAAAAAATGCTGGTGACGAAAAATGCTGGTGACGAAAAAATGCTGGTGACGAAAAATGACGAAAAATGCTGGTGACGAAAAATGCTGGTGACGAAAAATGACGAAAAATGCTGGTGACGAAAAAATGCTGGTGACGAAAAATGCTGGTGACGAAAAAATGCTGGTGACGAAAAAATGCTGGTGACGAAAAAATGCTGGTGACGAAAAATGCCGAAAAATGCTGGTAACGAAAAATGCCGAAAAATGCTGGTAACGAAAAATGCCGAAAAATGCTGATGACGAAAAATATGCTGGTGACGAAAAATGACTAACAATGCTGGTGACGAAAAAATTGCTGGTGACGAAAAATGCTGGTGACGAAAAAATGCTGGTGACGAAAAAATGCTGGTGACGAAAAATGACGAAAAATGCTGGTGACGAAAAAATGCTGGTGACGAAAAATGACGAAAAATGCTGGTGACGAAAAAGTGCTGGTGACGAAAAATGCTGGTGACGAAAAATGACAAAAAATGATGGTGACAAAAAAATGCTGGTGACGAAAATGCTGGTGACGAAAAATGCCGAAAAATGCTGGTAACGAAAAATGCCGAAAAATTCTGGTGACGAAAAAAAGCTGGTGACGAAAAATGCCGAAAAATGCTGGTGACAAAAAAATGCTGGTGACGAAAAAATGCTGGTGACGAAAAAATGCTGGTGACGAAAAATGCTGGTAACGAAAAATGCCGAAAAATTCTGGTGACGAAAAAATGCTGGTGACGAAAAATGCCGAAAAATGCTGGTGACGAAAAATGCAGAAAAATGCTGGTAACGAAAAATGACGAAAAATGCTGGTGACGAAAAAATGCTGGTGACGAAAAATGACGAAAAATGCTGGTGACGAAAAAATGCTGGTGACGAAAAATGCCGAAAAATGCTGGTGACGAAAAATGCCGAAAAATGCTGGTGACGAAAAAATGCTGGTGACGAAAAATGACGAAAAATGCTGGTGACGAAAAAATGCTGGTGACGAAAAATGCTGGTGACGAAAAAATGCTGGTGACGAAAAAATGCTGGTGACGAAAAATGACGAATAATGCTGGTGACGAAAAATGCTGGTGACGAAAAAATGCTGGTGACGAAAAATGACGAAAAATGCTGGTGACGAAAAAATGCTGGTGACGAAAAATGACGAAAAATGCTGGTGACGAAAAAGTGCTGGTGACGAAAAATGCTGGTGACGAAAAATGACAAAAAATGATGGTGACAAAAAAATGCTGGTGACGAAAATGCTGGTGACGAAAAATGCCGAAAAATGCTGGTAACGAAAAATGCCGAAAAATTCTGGTGACGAAAAAAAGCTGGTGACGAAAAATGCCGAAAAATGCTGGTGACAAAAAAATGCTGGTGACGAAAAAATGCTGGTGACGAAAAAATGCTGGTGACGAAAAATGCTGGTAACGAAAAATGCCGAAAAATTCTGGTGACGAAAAAATGCTGGTGACGAAAAATGCCGAAAAATGCTGGTGACGAAAAATGCAGAAAAATGCTGGTAACGAAAAATGACGAAAAATGCTGGTGACGAAAAAATGCTGGTGACGAAAAATGACGAAAAATGCTGGTGACGAAAAAATGCTGGTGACGAAAAATGCCGAAAAATGCTGGTGACGAAAAATGCCGAAAAATGCTGGTGACGAAAAAATGCTGGTGACGAAAAATGACGAAAAATGCTGGTGACGAAAAAATGCTGGTGACGAAAAATGCTGGTGACGAAAAATGACGAAAAATGCTGGTGACGAAAAATGCCGAAAAATGCTGGTGACGAAAAAATCCGAAAAATGCTGGTGACGAAAAATGACGAAAAATGCTGATGACAAAAAAATGCTGGTGAAGAAAAAATGCTGGTGACGAAAAATGAAGAAAAATGCTGGTGACGAAAAAATGCTGGTGACGAAAAAATGCTGGTGACGAAAAATGCCGAAAAATGCTGGTGACGAAAAATGACGAAAAATGCTGGTGACGAAAAAATGCTGGTGACGAAAAATGCTGGTGACGAAAAAATGCTGGTGACGAAAAAATGCTGGTGACGAAAAATGACGAAAAATGCTGATGACAAAAAAATGCTGGTGAAGAAAAAATGCTGGTGACGAAAAATGAAGAAAAATGCTGGTGACGAAAAAATGCTGGTGACGAAAAAATGCTGGTGACGAAAAATGAAGAAAAATGCTGGTGACGAAAAATGCTGGTGACGAAAAAATGCTGGTGACGAAAAATGCTGGTGACGAAAAAATGCTGGTGACGAAAAAATGCTGGTGACGAAAAAATGCTGGTGACGAAAAATGCCGAAAAATGCTGGTAACGAAAAATGCTGGTGATGAAAAAATGCTGGTGACGAAAAATGCTGGTGACGAAAAAATGCTGGTGACGAAAAATGACGAAAAATGCTGGTGACGAAAAATGCTGGTGACGAAAAATGCTGGTGACGAAAAATGACAAAAAATGCTGGTGACGAAAAATGACGAAAAATGCTGGTGACGAAAACATGCTGGTGACGAAAAATGACGAATAATGCTGGTGACGAAAAATGACGAAAAATGCTGGTGACGAAAAAATGACGAAAAATGCTGGTGACGAAAAAATGCTGGTGACGAAAAAATGCTGGTGACGAAAAATGCTGGTGACGAAAAATGCTGGTGACGACAAAATGCTGGTGACGAAAAAGGACGAAAAATGCTGGTGACGAAAAAATGTTGGTGACGAAAAATGCTGGTGACGAAAAATGACGAAAAATGCTGGTGACGAAAAAATGCTGGTGACGAAAAATGCTGGTGACGAAAAAATGCTGGTGACGAAAAAATGCTGGTGACGAAAAAATGCTGGTGACGAAAAATGCCGAAAAATGCTGGTAACGAAAAATGCCGAAAAATGCTGGTGACGAAAAATGACGAACAATGCTGGTGACGAAAAATGACGAAAAATGCTGGTGACGAAAAAATGCTGGTGACGAAAAAACAGGAGGGGCGAGATCCAAATGTGGCAGTGGCGTGCGCGGCCGCCGCGTCCGCCACGACCGCCACGGCGGGTGGCGGCCGTCGTGGCGGCCGCCACAACCGCCGTCACGACCGCCATGGCGGGTGGCGGCCGTCGTGGCGGCCGCCACAACCGCCGTGGCAACCGCCGCGTCCGCCAGATCCTCCGCCATAACCGCCGCGTCCGCCAGATCTTCCGCCATAACCGCCGCCTCCGCCGCGTCCGTCAGATTTTCAGCCATAACCGCCGCGTCCGCCAGATCTTCCAAAATGTGGCGTTGGCGGGCGCCGCGGCGGTTGTGGCGCTCGCCGCGAGCGCCGCGGCGGTTGTGGCGCTCGCCGCGAGCGCCGCGGCGGTTGTGGCGCTCACCGCGAGCGCCACGACCGCCGTGAAAACCGCCCCAAGCGCCGCGAGCGCCACGTAGGGTCCGCCATCCGATCCATCGACCATATCTGCGCTTTTCTGGCGCAGCCCCCCCCCCCCACATGTCCCCCCCACCTGCGTGCCCCCCCCCCCCCCCCCCCCGGGACCCCCCCCCGGGACGCCCCCCCGCCCAACGGGTGGATAGTAATAATTGTATATTTTGCGCATTTGATCCAGAGCAGTTGAGATTTGATTCGGCCATATCTTTCTGAATGTAACTTGTATTTTTATAACTGTATTTTTCATATGATCTGTAAAGTTTATATTTTCATTTGCTACCAGGCATGAATTCATTATAATTTATTATATATATTTTTCCTTATTTTCTTTCTTTATTTACACGTGCGTAATGAACGAAGCATTTGAGATTTCATCCGCCCAGATCTTTCTGAATTTTACTTGAATTATTATAATTTCAATGTTTATATGATCCGTAAATTTTATATTTTCATGTGGTATCAGGCATGAATTTATTTTAATTTATTTTATTATTTTATTTCATTTATTTACATGCGCGCAATTACACACGCATCTAACTATTGGACTCAGCTCTGGGGACACGGTGCGGCTGCAGAGTTCACCTTGAAATTTGTCATTACAATTTTACTGTAGCCTAATCCAAAAAAGTGTGACTGACTGTTAATTCCTTAAGTCAATACATTGTGTTTTTATCACCGGTGCCAGTATTATTATTATTATTGTTAATAGACCTTGCAACATAGAGCAACTTAAGTGCTTGCAGAACTTAAGCACACTTATTCTCCAGACAGACGACAGAAACAGTCTGTCTGTCTGTCTGTCTGTCTGTCTGTCTGTCTGTCTGTCTGTCTGTCTGTCTGTCGGTGTATATATACGTGCATAAATTAAGCTTGGGTCATTGGTCAATGAACCTGGTGTGTCGGTCAGAAAATAACTGATCTATAAACTCACAACTCATCGCATCCTCATTCATTTCACTGGTCAAATGCAACAGACAGACAGCCAGCCAGCCAGCCAGACAGACAGACAGACAGACAGACAGACAGACAGACAGACAGACAGACAGACACGGTCAGAGACGCACCAGTACCACCGAGTGCTAGTATGGAGCTTGTTGTTGCGTCTTTGAACAGTTCACACAGCGAGCAAAACTTGGGGAGCCCGATTTGGGGGCTATGCAAACAGGGACTATTAATTAACCATGCTACAAGTAAATAATATAACACACAATTTGGATGAAAAGGCGCATGTGTAAATGAAAATAAAATAATATATTGGCTATAATCAAGTCTACTTATCAATCTGTCCGTAAGTCCGTCCGTCCGTCCGTCCGTCCGTCCAGACAGACAGACAGACAGACAGACAGACAGACAGACAGACAGACAGACAGACAGATCTGTCTGTCTTCTTATTGACGTAACCATGGTAAATATAATTAGCTTGCATAATGTTAATAGCCTAATATAATAATATAGCCTATCATAATTATCTTTGGTTATAACCGTGTAGCCTACAGTATAATATATTTATATTATCTATCTATCTATCTATCTATCTATCTATCTATCTATCTATCTATCTATCTATCTATCTATCTATCGCGCTGCAGCTTGTTGATCGGCTATTTTTGGTGTCACGGCCTGGATCGGTCTGTCTGTCTGTCTGTCTGTCTGTCTGTCTGTCTGTCTGTCTGTCTGTCTGTCTGTCTGGCTGGCTGTCTGTCTGTTGCATTTGACCAGTGAAATGAATGAGGATGCGATGAGTTGTGAGTTTATAGATCAGTTATTTTCTGACCGACACACCAGGTTCATTGACCAATGACCCAAGCTTGATTTATGCACGTATATATACCGACAGACAGACAGACAGACAGACAGACAGACAGACAGACAGACAGACAGACTGTTTCTGTCTGTCTGCCTGGAGAATAAGTGTGCTTACATTATCAAGTTCTGCAAGCACTTAAGTTGCTCTATGTTGCAAGGTCTATTAACAATAATAATAATAATAATACTGGCACCGGTGATAAAAACACAATGTATTGACTCAAGGAATTAACAGTCAGTCACACTTTTGTGGATTAGGCTACAGTAAAATTAAATGACAAATTTCAAGGTGAACTCTGCAGCCGCACCGTGTCCCCAGAGCTGAGTCCAATAGTTAGATGCGTGTGTAATTGCGCGCATGTAAATAAATGAAATAAAATAATAAAATAAATTATTTTACGTGGCGCTCGCGGCGCTTGGGGCGGTTTTCACGGCGGTCGTGGCTCGCCAACCGCCGCGGCGCTCGTGGCGGTTGGCGAGCGCCACAACCGCCGCGGCGCTCGCGGCGAGCGCCACAACCGCCGCGGCGCTCGCGGCGAGCGCCACAACCGCCGCGGCGCTCGCGGCGTCCGCCACAACCGCCGCGGCGCTCGTGGCGAACGCCACAACCGCCGCGGCGCTCGCGGCGAGCGCCAAAACCGCCGCGGCGCCCGCCAACGCCACATTTGGATCTCGCTGTCTCACCGAAAAAATGCTGGTGACGAAAAATGACGAAAAATGCTGGTGACGAAAAAATGCTGGTGACGAAAAATGCTGGTGACGAAAAAATGCTGGTGACGAAAAAATGCTGGTGACGAAAAAATGCTGGTGACGAAAAATGCTGGTGACGAAAAAATGCTGGTGACGAAAAATGCTGGTGACGAAAAAATGCTGGTGACGAAAAATGACGAAGAATGCTGGTGACGAAAAATGACGAAAAATGCTGGTGACGAAAAATGACGAAAAATGCTGGTGACGAAAACATGCTGGTGACGAAAAATGACGAATAATGCTGGTGACGAAAAATGACGAAAAATGCTGGTGACGAAAAAATGACTAAAAATGCTGGTGACGAAAAAATGCTGGTGACGAAAAATGCCGAAAAATGCTGGTGACGAAAAATGCCGAATAATGCTGGTGACGAAAAAATGCTGGTGACGAAAAAATGCTGGTGACGAAAAATGACGAAAAATGCTGGTGACGAAAAATGCTGGTGACGAAAAAATGCTGGTGACGAAAAATGACGAAAAATGCTGGTGACGAAAAAATGCTGGTGACGAAAAATGCTGGTGACGAAAAATGACGAAAAATGCTGGTGACGAAAAAATGCTGGTGACGAAAAATGCTGGTGACGAAAAAATGCTGGTGACGAAAAAATGCTGGTTACGAAAAATGCCGAAAAATGCTGGTAACGAAAAATGCCGAAAAATGCTGGTGACGAAAAATGCCGAAAAATGCTGGTGACGAAAAAATGCTGGTGACGAAAAATGACGAAAAATGCTGGTGACGAAAAATGACGAAAAATGCTGGTGACGAAAAAATGCTGGTGACGAAAAAATGCTGGTGACGAAAAATGCCGAAAAATGCTGGTGACGAAAAATGACGAAAAGTGCTGGTGACGAAAAAATGCTGGTGACGAAAAAATGCTGGTGACGAAAAAATGCTGGTGACGAAAAAATGCTGGTGACGAAAAAATGCTGGTGACGAAAAATGACGAAAAATGCTGGTGACGAAAAATGACGAAAAATGCTGGTGACGAAAAAATGCTGGTGACGAAAAAATGCTGGTGACGAAAAATGACGAAAAATGCTGGTGACGAAAAATGACGAAAAATGCTGGTGACAAAAAAATGCTGGTGACGAAAAAATGCTGGTGACGAAAAATGCTGGTGACGAAAAATGTCGAAAAATGCTGGTAACGAAAAATGCCGAAAAATGCTGATGACGAAAAAATGCTGGTGACGAAAAATGACGAACAATGCTGGTGACGAAAAAATTGCTGGTGACGAAAAATGCTGGTGACGAAAAAATGCTGGTGACGAAAAAATGCTGGTGATGAAAAATGACGAAAAATGCTGAAATGACGAAAAATGCTGGTGACGAAAAAATGCTGGTGACGAAAAATGACGAATAATGCTGGTGACGAAAAATGCTGGTGACGAAAAATGCCGAAAAATGCTGGTGACGAAAAAATGCTGGTGACAAAAAATGCTGGTGACGAAAAAATGCTGGTGACGAAAACTGCCGAAAAATGCTGGTGACGAAAAAATGCTGGTGACGAAAAATGACGAAAAGTGCTGGTGACGAAAAAATGCTGGTGACGAAAAATGCCGAAAAATGCTGGTGACTAAAAATGCCGAAAAATGCTGGTGACGAAAAAATGCTGGTGACGAAGAATGACGAAAAATGCTGGTGACGAAAAATGACGAAAAATGCTGGTGACGAAAAAATTCTGGAGACGAAAAATGCTGGTGACGAAAAAATTCTGGTGACGAAAAAATGCTGGTGACGAAAAATGACGAAAAATGCTGGTGACGAAAAAATGCTGGTGACGAAAAAATGCTGGTGACGAAAAATGCCGAAAAATGCTGGTGACGAAAAATGCCGAAAAATGCTGGTGACGAAAAAATGCTGGTGACGAAAAATGACGAAAAATGCTGGTGACGAAAAAATGCTGGTGACGAAAAATGCTGGTGAAGAAAAATGCTGGTGACGAAAAAATGCTGGTGCCGAAAAATGCCGAAAAATGCTGGTAACGAAAAATGACGAAAAATGCTGGTGACGAAAAATGACGAAAAATGCTGGTGACGAAAAAATGCTGGTGACGAAAAATGCTGGTGACGAAAAATGACGAAAAATGCTGGTGACGAAAAAATGCTGGTGACGAAAAATGCTGGTGACGAAAAAATGCTGGTGACGAAAAATGACGAAAAATGCTGGTGACGAAAAATGCTGGTGACGAAAAATGAAGAAAAATGCTGGTGACGAAAAAATGCTGGTGACGAAAAATGCTGGTGACGAAAAATGCCGAAAAATGCTGGTAACGAAAAATGCCGAAAAATGCTGATGACGAAAAAATGCTGGTGACGAAAAATGACGAACAATGCTGGTGACGAAAAAATTGCTGGTGACGAAAAATGCTGGTGACGAAAAAATGCTGGTGACGAAAAAATGCTGGTGATGAAAAATGACGAAAAATGCTGAAATGACGAAAAATGCTGGTGACGAAAAAATGCTGGTGACGAAAAATGACGAATAATGCTGGTGACGAAAAATGCTGGTGACGAAAAAATGCTGGTGACGAAAAATGACGAAAAATGCTGGTGACAAAAAAATGCTGGTGACGAAAAAATGCTGGTGACGAAAAAATGCTGGTGACGAAAAATGCCGAAAAATGCTGGTAACGAAAAATGTCGAAAAATGCTGGTGACGAAAAAATGCTGGTGACGAAAAATGCCGAAAAAGGCTGGTGACGAAAAATGCCGAAAAATGCTGGTGACGAAAAAATGCTGGTGACGAAAAATGACGAAAAATGCTGGTGACGAAAAAATGCTGGTGACGAAAAATGCTGGTGACGAAAAATGACGAAAAATGCTGGTGACGAAAAAATGCTGGTGACGAAAAATGCTGGTGACGAAAAAATGCTGGTGACGAAAAAATGCTGGTGACGAAAAATGCCGAAAAATGCTGGTAACGAAAAATGACGAAAAATGCTGGTGACGAAAAAATGACGAAAAATGCTGGTGACGAAAAAATGCTGGTGACGAAAAATGCTGGTGACGAAAAATGACGAAAAATGCTGGTGACGAAAAAATGCTGGTGACGAAAAATGCTGGTGACGAAAAAATGCTGGTGACGAAAAATGCTGGTGACGAAAAAATGCTGGTGACGAAAAAATGCTGGTTACGAAAAATGCCGAAAAATGCTGGTAACGAAAAATGCCGAAAAATGCTGGTGACGAAAAATGCCGAAAAATGCTGGTGACGAAAAAATGCTGGTGACGAAAAATGACGAAAAATGCTGGTGACGAAAAATGACGAAAAATGCTGGTGACGAAAAAATGCTGGTGACGAAAAAATGCTGGTGACGAAAAATGCCGAAAAATGCTGGTGACGAAAAATGACGAAAAATGCTGGTGACGAAAAAATGCTGGTGACGAAAAAATGCTGGTGACGAAAAAATGCTGGTGACGAAAAAATGCTGGTGACGAAAAAATGCTGGTGACGAAAAATGACGAAAAATGCTGGTGACGAAAAATGACGAAAAATGCTGGTGACGAAAAAATGCTGGTGACGAAAAAATGCTGGTGACGAAAAATGACGAAAAATGCTGGTGACGAAAAATGACGAAAAATGCTGGTGACAAAAAAATGCTGGTGACGAAAAAATGCTGGTGACGAAAAATGCTGGTGACGAAAAATGTCGAAAAATGCTGGTAACGAAAAATGCCGAAAAATGCTGATGACGAAAAAATGCTGGTGACGAAAAATGACGAACAATGCTGGTGACGAAAAAATTGCTGGTGACGAAAAATGCTGGTGACGAAAAAATGCTGGTGACGAAAAAATGCTGGTGATGAAAAATGACGAAAAATGCTGAAATGACGAAAAATGCTGGTGACGAAAAAATGCTGGTGACGAAAAATGACGAATAATGCTGGTGACGAAAAATGCTGGTGACGAAAAATGCCGAAAAATGCTGGTGACGAAAAAATGCTGGTGACAAAAAATGCTGGTGACGAAAAAATGCTGGTGACGAAAACTGCCGAAAAATGCTGGTGACGAAAAAATGCTGGTGACGAAAAATGACGAAAAGTGCTGGTGACGAAAAAATGCTGGTGACGAAAAATGCCGAAAAATGCTGGTGACTAAAAATGCCGAAAAATGCTGGTGACGAAAAAATGCTGGTGACGAAGAATGACGAAAAATGCTGGTGACGAAAAATGACGAAAAATGCTGGTGACGAAAAAATTCTGGAGACGAAAAATGCTGGTGACGAAAAAATTCTGGTGACGAAAAAATGCTGGTGACGAAAAATGACGAAAAATGCTGGTGACGAAAAAATGCTGGTGACGAAAAAATGCTGGTGACGAAAAATGCCGAAAAATGCTGGTGACGAAAAATGCCGAAAAATGCTGGTGACGAAAAAATGCTGGTGACGAAAAATGACGAAAAATGCTGGTGACGAAAAAATGCTGGTGACGAAAAATGCTGGTGAAGAAAAATGCTGGTGACGAAAAAATGCTGGTGCCGAAAAATGCCGAAAAATGCTGGTAACGAAAAATGACGAAAAATGCTGGTGACGAAAAATGACGAAAAATGCTGGTGACGAAAAAATGCTGGTGACGAAAAATGCTGGTGACGAAAAATGACGAAAAATGCTGGTGACGAAAAAATGCTGGTGACGAAAAATGCTGGTGACGAAAAAATGCTGGTGACGAAAAATGACGAAAAATGCTGGTGACGAAAAATGCTGGTGACGAAAAATGAAGAAAAATGCTGGTGACGAAAAAATGCTGGTGACGAAAAATGCTGGTGACGAAAAATGCCGAAAAATGCTGGTAACGAAAAATGCCGAAAAATGCTGATGACGAAAAAATGCTGGTGACGAAAAATGACGAACAATGCTGGTGACGAAAAAATTGCTGGTGACGAAAAATGCTGGTGACGAAAAAATGCTGGTGACGAAAAAATGCTGGTGATGAAAAATGACGAAAAATGCTGAAATGACGAAAAATGCTGGTGACGAAAAAATGCTGGTGACGAAAAATGACGAATAATGCTGGTGACGAAAAATGCTGGTGACGAAAAAATGCTGGTGACGAAAAATGACGAAAAATGCTGGTGACAAAAAAATGCTGGTGACGAAAAAATGCTGGTGACGAAAAAATGCTGGTGACGAAAAATGCCGAAAAATGCTGGTAACGAAAAATGTCGAAAAATGCTGGTGACGAAAAAATGCTGGTGACGAAAAATGCCGAAAAAGGCTGGTGACGAAAAATGCCGAAAAATGCTGGTGACGAAAAAATGCTGGTGACGAAAAATGACGAAAAATGCTGGTGACGAAAAAATGCTGGTGACGAAAAATGCTGGTGACGAAAAATGACGAAAAATGCTGGTGACGAAAAAATGCTGGTGACGAAAAATGCTGGTGACGAAAAAATGCTGGTGACGAAAAAATGCTGGTGACGAAAAATGCCGAAAAATGCTGGTAACGAAAAATGACGAAAAATGCTGGTGACGAAAAAATGACGAAAAATGCTGGTGACGAAAAAATGCTGGTGACGAAAAATGCTGGTGACGAAAAATGACGAAAAATGCTGGTGACGAAAAAATGCTGGTGACGAAAAATGCTGGTGACGAAAAAATGCTGGTGACGAAAAAATGCTGGTGACGAAAAATGACGAAAAATGCTGGTGACGAAAAATGCTGGTGACGAAAAATGACGAAAAATGCTGGTGATGAAAAAATGCTGGTGACGAAAAATGACGAAAAGTGCTGGTGAGGAAAAAATGCTGGTGACGAAAAATGACGAAAAATGCTGGTGACGAAAAATGCCGAAAAATGCTGGTGACGAAAAAATGCTGGTGACGAAAAAATGCTGGTGACGAAAAAATGCTGGTGACGAAAAAATGCTGGTGACGAAAAATGACGAAAAATGCTGGTGACGAAAAATGACGAAAAATGCTGGTGACGAAAAAATGCTGGTGACGAAAAAATGCTGGTGACGAAAAATGCTGGTGACGAAAAATGACGAAAAATGCTGGTGACGAAAAAATGCTGGTGACGAAAAAATGCTGGTGACGAAAAATGCCGAAAAATGCTGGTGACGAAAAATGCCGAAAAATGCTGGTGACGAAAAAATGCTGGTGACGAAAAATGACGAAAAATGCTGGTGACGAAAAAATGCTGGTGACGAAAAATGCTGGTGACGAAAAATGACGAAAAATGCTGGTGACGAAAAAATGCTGGTGACGAAAAATGCTGGTGACGAAAAAATGCTAGTGACGAAAAAATGCTGGTGACGAAAAAATGCTGGTGACGAAAAATGCCGAAAAATGCTGGTAACGAAAAATGCCGAAAAATGCTGATGACGAAAAAATGCTGGTGACGAAAAATGACGAAAAATGCTGGTGATGAAAAAATTGCTTGTGACGAAAAATGCTGGTGACGAAAAAATGCTGGTGACGAAAAAATGCTGGTGACGAAAAATGAAGAAAAATGCTGGTGACGAAAAAATGCTGGTGACGAAAAATGCCGAAAAATGCTGGTGACGAAAAAATGCTGGTGACGAAAAATGACGAAAAATGCTGGTGACGAAAAATGCTGGTGACGAAAAATGACGAAAAATGCTGGTGACGAAAAAATGCTGGTGACGAAAAATGACGAAAAGTGCTGGTGACGAAAAAATGCTGGTGACGAAAAATGACGAATAATGCTGGTGACGAAAAATGACGAAAAATGCTGGTGACGAAAAAATGCTGGTGACGAAAAATGACAAAAAATGCTGGTGACGAAAAATGACGAAAAATGCTGGTGACGAAAAAATGCTGCTGACGAAAAAATGCTGGTGACGAAAAATGACGAATAATGCTGGTGACGAAAAATGACGAAAAATGCTGGTGACGAAAAAATGCTGGTGACGAAAAATGACGAAAAATGCTGGTGACGAAAAAATAGAACCATAATTTAGCAAAACGCATATCCTGATGATTGAAAGGAGACTTTAAACTAGCGACTGGAAGCATATAGAATTTATGACAATTTTTATTACAGTAAGAAAATCTAGTCTAAAGTTTGTCAAAAAACCCATTCACTTGCGCTAAAATAAATTCTTTCTGAACCCACAGGTCGGCGCAGGGTAAAACAGCGCCACTCTGGCCATTTTGTCGGCCTCATCGTAAATATCTCAGCCTTGCCCCTTGGTGACCACCCGTCCCGAAATTCGCGGGACAGTCCCGAAATTGGACCCTCTGTCCCGCGTCCCGCACAAGCAGAGCAATGTCCCGAAAATCAAAGATATGAAAAAAAAAGAAAAAACGTTTTTTTTTTTGGGATAATAAATCGGTAAAATCAGGCAAAAATAAGAATTAAATAACATAACCCTAACCTAACCCTAATCTTAACCCTAAAACCGAAATAAAGAAACCAAAAACGAACCCAATCCGCCCAGAACCGCGCAAAAAAATCGCGCGCGCGCTTTGCGCGCGCGAACGGGAGATCCTTACGTGTCCCGCGATGTCCCGCGGAACGGGTACGTCTGTCCCTCAATGGGTCTGTTTGAAGGTGGTAACCCTATTGATTGGTAGTACTTTGTAGTGGAGTAATTTTTGTTTTCACCATTGTGTCACTACCGAAACGTTTTTGTGTCACTACCGAAAAAAGGTAAATCCGAAAAAATCACTAAGTGTGGGGGCCAAAATCGTCCCCCCAAAAACCTGTTAGGAGTACGTTTCAGGCAATTTAGAGTTGATTGGTAGTACTTTGTAGTGGGGTAATTTTTTTTTCACCGTTGTGTCACTACCGAAACGTTTTTGTGTCACTACCGAAACGAAAGTTAAATCCGAAAAAATCACTAAGTGTAGAGGCCAAAATCGTCCCCCCAAAACTTTGTAGTGGAGTAATTTTTTTGTCACCATTGTGTCACTACCGAAACGTTTTTGTGTCACTACCGAAACGAAAGTTATATCCGAAAAAATCATTAAGTGTGGAGGCCAAAATCGTTTAGAGTTGATTGGTAGTACTTTGTTGTGGAGTAAAAAAAATGTCACCATTGTGTCACTACCGAAACGTTTTTGTGTCACTACCGAAACGGAAGTTAAATCGGAAAAAATCTAAGCGTGCAGGCCAAAATCGTCCCCCCAAAAACCTGTTAGGAGTACGTTTCAGGCAATTTAGAGTTGATTGGTAGTAGCCTACTTAGTAGTGGAGTATTTTTTTTTTCACCATTGGGTCAATACCGAAACGTTTTTGTGTCACTACCGAAACGAAAGTTAAATCCGAAAAATCACTAAGTGTGGAGGCCAAAATCGTCGCCCCAAAAACCTGTTAGGAGTACGTTTCAGGCAATTTAAAGTTGATTGGTAGTACTTTGTAGTGGAGTAATCTTTTTTTTTCACCATTGTGTCACTACCGAAACGTTTTTGTGTCACTACCGAAACCAAAGTTAAATCCGAAAAAATCACTAAGTGTAGAGGCCAAAATCGTCCCCCCAAAACTTTGTAGTGGAGTAATTTTTTTTTCACCATTGTGTCACTACCGAAACGTTTTTGTGTCACTACCGAAACGAAAGTTAAATCCAAAAAAATCATTAAGTGTGGAGGCCAAAATCGTCCCCCCAAAAACCTGTTAGGAGTACATTTCAGACAATTTAGAGTTGATTGGTAGTACTTTTTAGTGGAGTAATTTTTGTTTTCACCATTGTGTTACTACCGAAACGTTTTTGTGTCACTACCGAAACAAAAGTTATATCCGAAAAAATCACTAAGTGTGGAGGCCAAAATCGTCCCCCCAAAAACCTGTTAGGAGTACGTTTCAGGCAATTTAGAGTTGATTGGTAGTACTTTGTAGTGGAGTATTTTTTTTTTCACCATTGTGTCACTACCGAAACGTTTTTTGTGTCACTACCGAAACGAAAGTTAAATCCGAAAAAATCACTAAGTGTAGAGGCCAAAATCGTCCCCCCAAAACTTTGTAGTGGAGTAATCTTTTTTTTTCACCATTGTGTCACTACCGAAACGTTTTTGTGTCACTACCGAAACGAAAGTTCCGAAAAAATCACTAAGTGTGGAGGCCAAAATTGTCCCCCCAAAAACCTGTTAGGAGAACGTTTCAGGCAATTTAGAGTTGATTGGTAGTTCTTTTTTAGTGGAGTAATTTATTTTTCACCATTGTGTCACTACCGAAACGTTTTTGTGTCACTACCGAAACGAAAGTTAAATCCGAAAAAATCACTAAGTGTAGAGGCCAAAATCGTCCCCCCAAAACGTTGTAGTGGGGTATTTTTTTTTTCACCATTGTGTCACTACCGAAACGTTTTTGTGTCACTACCGAAACGAAAGTTAAATCTGAAAAAATCACTAAGTGTGGAGGCCAAAATCGTCCCCCCAAAAACCTGTTAGGAGTACGCTTCAGGCAATTTAGAGTTGATTGGTAGTACTTTGTAGTGGAGTATTTTTTTTTCACCATTGTGTCACTACCGAAACGTTTTTTGTGTCACTACCGAAACGAAAGTTAAATCCGAAAAAATCACTAAGTGTAGAGGCCAAAATCGTCCCCCCAAAACTTTGTAGTGGAGTAATCTTTTTTTTTCACCATTGTGTCACTACCGAAACGTTTTTGTGTCACTACCTAAACGAAAGTTCCGAAAAAATCACTAAGTGTGGAGGCCAAAATCGTCCCCCCAAAAACCTGTTAGGAGTACATTTCAGACAATTTAGAGTTGATTGGTAGTACTTTGTAGTGGAGTAATTTTTGTTTTCACCATTGTGTTACTACCGAAACGTTTTTGTGTCACTACCGAAACAAAAGTTAAATCCGAAAAAATCACTAAGTGTGGAGGCCAAAATCGTCCCCCCAAAAACCTGTTAGGAGTAAGTTTCAGGCAATTTAGAGTTGATTGGTAGTACTTTGTTGTGGAGTAAAAAAAATGTCACCATTGTGTCACTACCGAAACGTTTTTGTGTCACTACCGAAACGGAAGTTAAATCGGAAAAAATCTAAGTGTGCAGGCCAAAATCGTCCCCCCAAAAACCTGTTAGGAGTACGTTTCAGGCAATTTAGAGTTGATTGGTAGTAGCCTACTTAGTAGTGGAGTATTTTTTTTTTCACCATTGGGTCACTACCGAAACGTTTTTGTGTCACTACCGAAACGAAAGTTAAATCCGAAAAATCACTAAGTGTGGAGGCCAAAATCGTCGCCCCAAAAACCTGTTAGGAGTACGTTTCAGGCAATTTAAAGTTGATTGGTAGTACTTTGTAGTGGAGTAATCTTTTTTTTTCACCATTGTGTCACTACCGAAACGTTTTTGTGTCACTACCGAAACCAAAGTTAAATCCGAAAAAATCACTAAGTGTAGAGGCCAAAATTGTCCCCCCAAAACTTTGTAGTGGAGTCATTTTTTTTTCACCATTGTGTCACTACCGAAACGTTTTTGTGTCACTACCGAAACGAAAGTTAAATCCAAAAAAATCATTAAGTGTGGAGGCCAAAATCGTCCCCCCAAAAACCTGTTAGGAGTACGTTTCAGGCAATTTAGAGTTGATTGGTAGTACTTTGTAGTGGAGTATTTTTTTTTCACCATTGTGTCACTACCGAAACGTTTTTTGTGTCACTACCGAAACGAAAGTTAAATCCGAAAAAATCACTAAGTGTAGAGGCCAAAATCGTCCCCCCAAAAACCTGTTAGGAGTACATTTCAGACAATTTAGAGTTGATTGGTAGTACTTTTTAGTGGAGTAATTTTTGTTTTCACCATTGTGTTACTACCGAAACGTTTTTGTGTCACTACCGAAACAAAAGTTATATCCGAAAAAATCACTAAGTGTGGAGGCCAAAATCGTCCCCCCAAAAACCTGTTAGGAGTACGTTTCAGGCAATTTAGAGTTGATTGGTAGTACTTTGTAGTGGAGTATTTTTTTTTTCACCATTGTGTCACTACCGAAACGTTTTTTGTGTCACTACCGAAACGAAAGTTAAATCCGAAAAAATCACTAAGTGTAGAGGCCAAAATCGTCCCCCCAAAACTTTGTAGTGGAGTAATCTTTTTTTTTCACCATTGTGTCACTACCGAAACGTTTTTGTGTCACTACCGAAACGAAAGTTCCGAAAAAATCACTAAGTGTGGAGGCCAAAATTGTCCCCCCAAAAACCTGTTAGGAGAACGTTTCAGGCAATTTAGAGTTGATTGGTAGTTCTTTTTTAGTGGAGTAATTTATTTTTCACCATTGTGTCACTACCGAAACGTTTTTGTGTCACTACCGAAACGAAAGTTAAATCCGAAAAAATCACTAAGTGTAGAGGCCAAAATCGTCCCCCCAAAACGTTGTAGTGGGGTATTTTTTTTTTCACCATTGTGTCACTACCGAAACGTTTTTGTGTCACTACCGAAACGAAAGTTAAATCTGAAAAAATCACTAAGTGTGGAGGCCAAAATCGTCCCCCCAAAAACCTGTTAGGAGTACGCTTCAGGCAATTTAGAGTTGATTGGTAGTACTTTGTAGTGGAGTATTTTTTTTTCACCATTGTGTCACTACCGAAACGTTTTTTGTGTCACTACCGAAACGAAAGTTAAATCCGAAAAAATCACTAAGTGTAGAGGCCAAAATCGTCCCCCCAAAACTTTGTAGTGGAGTAATCTTTTTTTTTCACCATTGTGTCACTACCGAAACGTTTTTGTGTCACTACCTAAACGAAAGTTCCGAAAAAATCACTAAGTGTGGAGGCCAAAATCGTCCCCCCAAAAACCTGTTAGGAGTACATTTCAGACAATTTAGAGTTGATTGGTAGTACTTTGTAGTGGAGTAATTTTTGTTTTCACCATTGTGTTACTACCGAAACGTTTTTGTGTCACTACCGAAACAAAAGTTAAATCCGAAAAAATCACTAAGTGTGGAGGCCAAAATCGTCCCCCCAAAAACCTGTTAGGAGTAAGTTTCAGGCAATTTAGAGTTGATTGGTAGTACTTTGTTGTGGAGTAAAAAAAATGTCACCATTGTGTCACTACCGAAACGTTTTTGTGTCACTACCGAAACGGAAGTTAAATCGGAAAAAATCTAAGTGTGCAGGCCAAAATCGTCCCCCCAAAAACCTGTTAGGAGTACGTTTCAGGCAATTTAGAGTTGATTGGTAGTAGCCTACTTAGTAGTGGAGTATTTTTTTTTTCACCATTGGGTCACTACCGAAACGTTTTTGTGTCACTACCGAAACGAAAGTTAAATCCGAAAAATCACTAAGTGTGGAGGCCAAAATCGTCGCCCCAAAAACCTGTTAGGAGTACGTTTCAGGCAATTTAAAGTTGATTGGTAGTACTTTGTAGTGGAGTAATCTTTTTTTTTCACCATTGTGTCACTACCGAAACGTTTTTGTGTCACTACCGAAACCAAAGTTAAATCCGAAAAAATCACTAAGTGTAGAGGCCAAAATTGTCCCCCCAAAACTTTGTAGTGGAGTCATTTTTTTTTCACCATTGTGTCACTACCGAAACGTTTTTGTGTCACTACCGAAACGAAAGTTAAATCCAAAAAAATCATTAAGTGTGGAGGCCAAAATCGTCCCCCCAAAAACCTGTTAGGAGTACGTTTCAGGCAATTTAGAGTTGATTGGTAGTACTTTGTAGTGGAGTATTTTTTTTTCACCATTGTGTCACTACCGAAACGTTTTTTGTGTCACTACCGAAACGAAAGTTAAATCCGAAAAAATCACTAAGTGTAGAGGCCAAAATCGTCCCCCCAAAACTTTGTAGTGGAGTAATCTTTTTTTTTCACCATTGTGTCACTACCGAAACGTTTTTGTGTCACTACCGAAACGAAAGTTCCGAAAAAATCACTAAGTGTGGAGGCCAAAATCGTCCCCCCAAAAACCTGTTAGGAGAACGTTTCAGGCAATTTAGAGTTGATTGGTAGTTCTTTTTTAGTGGAGTAATTTATTTTTCACCATTGTGTCACTACCGAAAGTTTTTGTGTCACTACCGAAACGAAAGTTAAATCCGAAAAAGTCAATAAGTGTAGAGGCCAAAATCGTCCCCCCAAAACGTTGTAGTGGGGTATTTTTTTTTTCACCATTGTGTCACTACCGAAACGTTTTTGTGTCACTACCGAAACGAAAGTTAAATCTGAAAAAATCACTAAGTGTGGAGGCCAAAATCGTCCCCCCAAAAACCTGTTAGGAGTACGCTTCAGGCAATTTAGAGTTGATTGGTAGTACTTTGTAGTGGAGTCATTTTTTTTTTCACCATTGTGTCACTACCGAAACGTTTTTTTGTCACTACCGAAACGAAAGTTAAATCTGAAAAAATCACTAAGTGTGGAGGCCAAAATCGTCCCCCCAAAAACCTGTTAGGAGTACGTTTCAGGCAATTTAGAGTTGATTGGTAGTACTTTGTAGTGGAGTATTTTTTTTTCACCATTGTGTCTACCGAAATGTTTTTGTGTCACTACATACACGAAAGTTAAATCCGAAAAAATCACTAAGTGTGGAGGCCAAAATCTTCCCCCCAAAAACCTGTTAGGAGTACGTTTCAGGCAATTTAGAGTTGATTGGTAGTACTTTGTAGTGGAGTAATTATTTTTTCCAACCATTGCGTCACTAACGAAACGTTTTTGTGTCACTACCGAAACGAAAGTTAAATCCGAAAAAATCACTAAGTGTGGAGGCCAAAACCGTCCCCCCAAAAACCTGTTAGGAGTACGTTTCAGGCAATTTAGAGTTGATTGGTAGTACTTTGTAGTGGAGTAATTTTTTTTTTCACCATTGTGTCACTACCAAAACGTTTTTTTGTCACTACCAAAACGAAATTTAAATCCGAAAAAATCACTAAGTGTAGAGGCCAAAATCGTCCCCCCAAAAACCTGTTAGGAGTACGTTTCAGGCAATTTAGAGTTGATTGGTAGTACTTTGTAGTGGAGTATTTTTTTTTCACCATTGTGTCTACCGAAATGTTTTTGTGTCACTACATACACGAAAGTTAAATCCGAAAAAATCACTAAGTGTGGAGGCCAAAATCTTCCCCCCAAAAACCTGTTAGGAGTACGTTTCAGGCAATTTAGAGTTGATTGGTAGTACTTTGTAGTGGAGTAATTATTTTTTCCAACCATTGCGTCACTAACGAAACGTTTTTGTGTCACTACCGAAACGAAAGTTAAATCCGAAAAAATCACTAAGTGTGGAGGCCAAAACCGTCCCCCCAAAAACCTGTTAGGAGTACGTTTCAGGCAATTTAGAGTTGATTGGTAGTACTTTGTAGTGGAGTAATTTTTTTTTTCACCATTGTGTCACTACCAAAACGTTTTTTTGTCACTACCAAAACGAAATTTAAATCCGAAAAAATCACTAAGTGTAGAGGCCAAAATCGTCCCCCCAAAACTTTTTAGTGGAGTAAACTTTGAGGTGTTCAGTAGTGTTTGTGTGTGTGTGTGTGTGTGTGTGTGTGTGTGTGTGTGTGTGTGTGTGTGTGTGTGTGTGTGTGTGTGTGTGTGTGTGTGTGTGTGTGTGTGTGTGTGTGTGTGTGTGTGTGTGAGGTTTTACTATGGTGTGTGAGAGCTTTACTAGTGTGTGTGTGAGGTGTTCAGTATTGTGTGTGTGAGGTTTCACTAATGTTTATGAGAGGTTTTCAGTTGTGTGTGTGTGAGGCAACGTTTTCAGTAGAGCATGTGCGAGGTTTCACTATATTGTGTGAGAGGGCCTTACTAGTGTGTGTGAGAGGTCTTCAGTTGTGTGTGTGTGAGGCAGTAGAGAGTGTGAGAGTTGAGAGTGAATTTTGGCCCAGACGGCACCCCATAGTGTTGCACCCTGTGTTGCCATGTCCGTTTATTATAAACGATTTTGGGCTTGGTTTTATGTAAAGTCACTTGTTGTTAATATTGGTAGTTGCTTATTTGGGCTTGCTTCCATTTTTTTATTATCATTGTTTAAACAATAATTAAAGACCCCCACATGAATATGCATTTGTTCAAATATTCCAAATATTTCCCTTTTTCCCCCAAGATTTTTTGAAAATAGCAGCTCACAACACGATGCGACACGTTATGAGCTTGTAGATCGCGTATTTTCAAATTGTGTCCGTAGTCACTTCTTTTGGGCTTGTTTTCATAGACCTGGTTGCTTTTGTTTCTCTCACAAAAACTAACTTCCACACACTGCTTCCATCTACACCAGAAAGGCATCAGAACAGAACGGCTCTGCTTACACGTACAACAGAAAGGCAATCAGAACAGAACGTCTCTGCTTACACGTACAACAGAAAGGTATCTCTGGGTCTCTTCAATAATGATTAGCGGCCCTTGGCTCTCGCAAGGACTTCCACGGTGGTTTGGGTTCATTCAATCTCCTGCTTGATTACTCGATCGGACCCATTGATTCGAGGGGAACTTTAATGACCTATTATCTCAAGTGTTAATCAGGTGTTGACAGACAGCCCTCCTGTGGGGACCGGCCAGGGCCGCCGGCCAGAGTGGACAGACCCTGCTAACTCCCGCCGGTCCGCACGGGTCAATGGTTGAGCGGCGTGTGCCGAGGGGTATGGGATGTGCGTACGTGCCAATCGGCAGTGTCCCCCCTCCTCCGGTGGTGCCTTCTGTTTCACCACGCTGGCGTTAGCCTTGGTGGGCCCGGGCGCTATCTCAGCCGTGACTCAAAAATGCCCACGCTCAGCCTACCGCTTTACATTTCATCGTTACGCTTTTTTTACCGCCCAGTGAATTAACTTGAAACGAGGGAGAGAGAGATATAAAAATGGAGCACTTCGGTGCATGCTCTCTTTCATTTCGTACTTATATAGGAAGCCGTTGCAAGTGATACTCACATAAATTCCCAGGAAATGTCAGAGGCTTGTAAAATATTTCCTGCGGGACAGAAATCTTTTCATGGGAATAAAGACCCGGCAAATAAAATTAAGTTACAGACTGAAGTTTGGGAATTGGCTCTCATTAGTGATATCGCTGTTTGAAGATATCCATTGCACAGCAGTAGTCCTCTCATCTCCTGGTTATAGGGCAACAGCAAGAGTCCAAACATCCTTAAAAGGCTCCAGAACATTCCATGTTAGCAGCAACTCAATTCTATATACCCGCAAGTTATATAGGTTTCTAATTGTCGGTACAGCAGTCCTATTGCACAGCAGTAGCCTGTGTGTGTGGTTCCAGAAATGTTTCATAATTACATATCTCAGAGTATCCAGTAAACAGTAATAGCTTACTGCAGTGAGCTATTTTCATTAGTTGGTATGCCGTGTGCAATGCACTCCTCAGGTGTTTAGAACAGGAGTAATAGATCACCCTCTCTCACTCTCAGCCTTCAGATCATGTTCATATTCATCTCAATTTATCTAGCAGCGCCGAACAGCCAAAACATATACATTAGCGTTTGGAAAGCTCACCTGTCTTCATCAGGTTCACGGGTGGAGGTTCAGTCACAGTGTGGTTGAATACTTGCACTCTGTGTTGTGGAGCACAGTTAGTGGCCTATTGAACTCGGGGCAAGACATGCATCCTGATACTGTTCCCTTCTTGTATAGAATTAGAATTGATGAACTGACTTTGAAGGATCTTCAGACTGATTCACCAAGGACGTGTGTGTGCTTTGTTTAGTCTGGCCCTCTTGCTGCTCTGCTATTGGTGATGGTTTTGACAATGGCTGTATCTTTAGATTGTGATTTTTTGTGCATCATTGCTTTGTAGGACACTTAAGAGCCGTTCAAACCAAGCACTATAACTAAAACGATAACGATTGTTCACCATTGTCTTTGTTATGTATTTATTTTAGCTTTTTACCCTATTTTCTCCCCAATTTAGTCGTTATGTCAATTGATTCCTCCCCACACACATTTGTGTGTTATCACTGTATCCTATTCACTCACCTGCCAGTGAGGAGCCCCCAGTGTAGGAGGTCGAGCCTTCGTCCTACTCCTCCAGCCCAACACTCCCTGCTGAAAGGTGCTACCCCAGCCTGTAGCAATACGTACAATGACAATAATCACCCTCTGCACCCAACCGGCCCGGATTCGCTCCCTCGAACACGGTTCGTAATGCCGCTCGACAAAGCTGGCACCACGGTGGATTCAAACCCACAACCTGGGGGGTGGGCAGGCACTTTACCACTGTGCCACCCGAGCGCCAAAAAAAGAAAAACAGTATCAATTTCAATAAGTTATTCATTTATGTGTCTCTGTTGCAGTGCACAGCAGCGTTAGGAGGTCGATTCACACTTGCCACTGATACTAAAAAAATGCACACAATCATGATGAATGTAATGTTCACCTCTTACTTTCTTACGTGAACAGTAGGTTCGACAGACTATGTACAGGAAGAGGATTCAAGGTGGTTTGCATGCATTATTAGGTGCACTTTCAGCACCATGGACAGCTCAACATAGAAATGATCCAAACCAATCCAATCCCCTTCCCTTTATTAATAACTAATAAAAATGAACAAACTGAAACCTTCATATTTTTGCTTTGGAATGAGTAGAAGCCTCACCCTTCTCAGCAACCACTCGTCTGCGCCCACTAGTGGCTGTTCTTGGTGGGCCAAAATGTATGCAAAGATTTTCAAAATAGCCAAAGCTCACAAGATCATTGAAGTATAAAATAGGGTTAAATTTGCTGGGGACCCCCTGGAACCCTCTCATGGACCCCTGGAGGTCCCCGGACCCTACTTTGAGAACAACTGGGCTATAAGAGAAAAATGTAGCGCTCTGTGGTGCCCTACCTCCGTACCACCCAGCGTGCTTTTTAAACCTATCTCCGTGTTTCAACTTTTTTCTTTTCTTTAATAAATAACTGCTATTGAACACCCTTTACGTCTGTGTGTGGATTTTACAAATATTGAACCAATGAAAAAATAAGCACTTTTGACTAAACCTCAACTCCATTAGATCCACAAACTGTCGGTCAAACCACCTAACTCCAATTCAGTTTTTTTTTGGCTGACTTTAAAAATAAATCTTCTAACTATCTCCACATTCACTGGTCCAAAACCTCCTAACTCCACTTGAGCTGGACTTGGGTAAAGTGATGATAATATAATGACACATGCAAGTATCTGACAATGTATAAGGTTACAATACCAACTTTGATGAGGCAGTATTGTGTTTTTTTTTCCATTTCCTGAAAAGTTAATATTTTGGACATAGTTGGCTTCTGCCCGACAGCAGAGATAAAGATGCAGAGTTATTCCATTCTTGCATGCCAGTCGGTAGGGGGGGGGGGGGCTGTCTGGGAGGACGCAGCCTGTTTCAATTGAAATGGGTGAAAACATGTCCTGCCTAAATATGTTCTGTGTTAAGTCGGTCTCTCCTGCCTGCATCTCTCACTTTAATTATCTCCCCTTTTTCAATCCCAACATCTTCAAGACTCATCAATGCTTCTTAATTTCCATCAATACCCGCACACAGTCTAAGCCGCTCCACACCTGTCCGGTCACCATAGCAACCTCACCCCTGACAACAAAGAGCTCTGTAAGACATAGCGCGCTGTATTCTCCCTGATTAGATATTGATTAGGCTTTTGTAATACATAATAGGATCAAAAGGATTGCGAGGCTTTGCGTTCCCGGGTCTACTCCAGACTTCCATTTACTTATAAGCTTTTGTTATTTTCGGAATCTGCATGTTAAGAGGGGATGGAATCGAAATGTGCCGCCCTTTGTCACACCTGTTCCGCCGCCTCCTTCGGGGGGGACCGCTAAATGCACAAAAGCTGTTCTTTTTTTTCTGAAAACACGGGGCCTGCCGCAAAGACTTTCTCTATGCAAATCCACACTTTATAGAGTAGCATTGTGAATACAATCAGGTTTCCTGAGTGGTGTGAGCGACTCTTAGTGTTCCCAACATGTTTTCCCATTACAGGACATGCTAATAGGCCTGTAGAGTATATGCCAAGGATTCAGACGGCTCCAGGGTCCCTAATGGAGACACTGATAGATTAATGGACGATAAAAGTCAAATGCTAAACGCATGCTAAGTGACAAGCCGCTACGACAGTGCGGCATTGGAGCTGGTGACATACAGGAGTAGTTGCAGCTATAGGCGGCGGAAAGGCTGTTACTCGTGATCACGTACAGACAAGTCTGCGCGTGCCACATGGAACATGGTATAACTTGGAATGATCTGTGGTCATGCATAGTGCGGTGCTTGTGCTTTTTGTTGTGCTTTTTCAGCTTCAGCGTTGGCAGGCCAAATCATAATTAGAATAGCTTTGATCTGTGTTGTTGCCAAGGAGCTTGGATTTAGTTGATTTGAACCCATGACACATTATTCCAGCCATTCCCAACAAGTGGGCCGGGTCCCACTGGTGGGCCGTGAGGATATTGCATGTAGGCCCCCAAATAATTGGCAAAAACGCAAAGATTTAATGATAATATAACATTAATATGAAGAAATGTATGTAGCCTAAATAAAAGTCACAGTATTTTTTTCTTTAAAACCTTGAAAAATGGGTTAGGGTTCATTTTCATTGTGATACCGATGAAGAGAAACTTAAAGTATAGCCTACTACTTGATCTAAGCCCGGAACACAATTGATTGATCATTCATATAAACATGCTCTAAAAATGCACGCAGGCCCACCTATCTGACCACTTACTGGGTGGGGGGTTGTTTTGCCAGTTAATCCCCAGCTAAATTAGTTAATATAGCTTAACCATATTCTATACTTAGCAGATATACAAGCTCATAGCGTGTCGCTTGCAGATCTGCTATTTTGGAATTATTCTTTTTTTTCTTCTTTTTTTACTCAAATCTTTGCTTCTGGCACACAATATTTTTGAGATGAGGGATCCTTGACATGAAAAAGTTTGAGAACCACTGATCTTTGAGGACAGTCGTCGTCTTTCATCATCAGACACTGAACAGCTATACCTGGTTGTTGTTATAGGTTACATCAGCACTCAGTGATAACAGTAGGAAAGCTGTGAGTGGGAGCCTGCATAAGGGAGACAGGATGTACTGTATGTAGGTACTGTATGGGTTCAGACAGAGGACTGTATGGGTTCAGACAGAGGACTATTACTTCAGTCGAACCAGGCAAAAGCTATGATGACAAAAAAACTGACTAAATATGTAGACATTTTCATCAACAAATTAAAAATCACACCCAGTGTGAAGTGGGCAGTGTGTGGTCATCACAACATCACTCACTTTAAAAAAAGGATAAGTGACTTTTTTTAAAGTCCATACTGCTATTCATAGGGCTGCACATGTGATGTGTTTCGCTAGCCAATCACAGTCCTGAATTTGCAAAGTCAGCCAATCACATTACAGTTAGTGGTGATGACACTAGCTGTAATGTGATTGGCTGACTTTGCAAAAGTATCGATTTGCATTAACAATGTAAGGGTTAGGGGGTATACAAATCTTTTGGTCGGTGTCCAAAACTCACTTACAGGGGGCGGCTACAGCGCCCCAATATAGGGGGCGGCTACACCGCCCCAAAAACTAGACGAAAATGTTAGGGGAGGGACTAGTGGAGAAGAGATCCCGTGGAACTAGTCATTCCGAATTGCATTCAAAGATAGGCACACGTTATTTTATTAGGTCAGCGTAAGCCAGTGTGTTTACGCTAAACTTGAAACACAATACAAGCTAAAGAAAGCACCATTGACCTGTACTGATTATAGAAGTGAATGAGTTGCTTATCTTTGTTTGTAAATTAAAAATATTTGATTGAATGAAGTTTCACTGTATCACAAATAATAATTGAATTTCGGATGTCAAAGGGTGCAGAGAATTTACAAAACCTCCGTAATTGTTCCTCTTTTGATTGACATAACAGAGAAGTTGGAAGGATAAACATTACATGTGAAACTAGGAACCGTGGTGTTCTGAACAAAACATACTTTTTTCTTTTACTTTTCACAACTCAAACAAGGATTAAGACAATAAAATGAAATAAGCCCCCCTTTCCAATCCATACTTCATGATTATCCCTTACTCCAAAACATCGGAAAAATGGAAACTGTCAAAAGAATCTTGTCGTTTCGTTTTCCCTTCTCCCTCGACTCTCTCCCCATCCAGTGCCCGAGACAAACAAACAAACCCCCTGTTAGCACATTTCATCAGCTTTAGGGGTTACAGGACAGATTGAGTATCGACAACGGTGGCTGTCAAGGCTTACGACTCAAAAGCAACAGTGGGGAGGGGGAGGGGGGGATCTCAGGGGGTAGGAGATGCAATCGAAAAAGGGCTGAAATAATTCAGTGTGAACTCACTCGAGGAACAATCCAGTTTGTCAAAGGAATCATGGCATGTCTGTGGTACAATGACGAGGTCCCTGGAGACTCCACACACACACAGGAGTCAACATGTGAATGGCCAGGAGTTAGGGCCCCGGCCGGGCCCTTCTTTGCTTGCTTTTCCCCCCCTTTTTTTTATGATCACCTCCTACAGATTTAGTAACTAATAAATCTTGTTTCCACACCCCGTGCTACATTGATGCACCATGGGGAGCCATAAACAAGACATGATATTTGGCGTCACTTGGGATGGTGTGGTCATTTATTGTTCCCTGGGGTATCGTACTCTATTCTGAGAACCACTGATGTAAGAGAATCTTGATCTTTTGTCTGTCCACAGTGATGGGCTCTCTCAGGCCGGTGACTAGTTCCATGTCACTGTACAGCAATATCCATGTTGATAAGCTATTAACCACTTAAAACTCCATATGGGTAACCGGAGTCCCTCAGGGCTCAATCCTACTGTATTTTCTGTTTTCTGTTATTGGGTAAGGCGGCGCCCAAGCCTTACCTCTTATAACTTTTTTTTGCCATTTTTCACTATTTTGAATTTCAAATAGTTAAAATAGCCAATACAAGCTCACAACGTGTCGATGTAGATCAGCTATTTTCACTATTTTAAAATGTTTTGCAAAATAGTAGAAAATGCCCAAAAAGTTTAGGCATAAGGGGTAAGGCGGCGAGATAGGGCCCTTGGTGTAGAAAAGGAGAGGACCATGTATATGCCTCAGAGGGACTCCAGTCAATTAAATACATACCGTATGTAACTTCCCCCCATGCATAATATAGCTTTTCAAATGATCAAGACATATTGTGGAATAAGACTACCCATATGTTTATGAAATAATGTTTGTTTTCAAGGTAAAATACATCACACAGATGTGTTCAATTAAGAAACACAAGACCTTTAAGACTCCATTTGTGATTAAATTACACAATTTTCTTTTATGTTCTATTTTGGAACACGACGTTGGAGATCCATGATCTTTCCCCCTCTGCTGCGATGTTTGTAGTCTGTTGTTGTGCCCGGTCACTGGTGGATTGGTCATCTCTCGCTCCCGGTTAATGAGGGAGGAGGAGGCAATAAAGGTCCGTAAAAAAAAGGACACTGACCAGGCCTCAATGTGACCCCTGCCTCCGTACCGTAACACGTCTGTCGATAAAACGCAGGCGTGAGGAATACCTCTGATTAATCCATTGATCCGCTGCTTCTTTATTTGCACGCCTCGATCAAATCTGCCCTCGGGTTGCACCTGGTTTTGTTTAAACTGTAACACCTCCGCCAAGACCGGCCACTGAATATCCATTTAGCTTTTAATCAATTCACAATTTATTCCCCTCCCACTCCCAATCTCCGTTCCATTTATTATGCATTATTCGCCCTTTTTAAACGATTTTCCTACTACCCTTCTCGTCTAATTTGGTATTCAGATATGCTTAGCGCTATTATCTCAATTAATACAATGACACGTCCTGAATGCATTTCTCACCACCAATTCAAGTGTCAGAAAGATGCCGGGCATCCTTCACAGATGAAGGCCAAGGCTCACGCTTTCTGATAGGCACCAGAGCCCTCAGTTATTGTATAGCTATTGAATCCTTCAATCCAACCATGCAGACAGTTTTTAAAAAGGACAATGCAGGCTCAATCTTCTACAGGACTGTGCTTTATTTTAGTCTAAGCAGAATATAATGAACTAGAGAGAACTACAGAGGTCAGGAGCACTATGGGAGAAACCATCCCGAATCAGGGAAAAACAGACCCGAGCCAATTAACGCCAAAGTCAAATTACAGCAGTTTCAGAAAAGAAAATGAAAATAAATTAAAAAATAAATAATAATTATAATCAGTGAATCATTTCTTCAAGTTAAATAAAAAAGAGAGAATTGTTCCATTCAAAAATAACAAATAATAAATACCTTATTACATTATGATAAATTAGCCTCCGCGTGGGAAACAAACACTTTGACCGTAAAATCAAGTCGATGGAATGAGCGTGAAGCTGGGAATGTAATGTTCAGAGATGCAACAATCAGTGGTGCAGTTTTCCCTATACGTATAAACATTTTTTTTATTTTTTTTAATCTTTTATTGTATTGGTATTGATTGGAGCATAGCTGCTTAGTTGGCTGAAAGTGTTAACATTTTGGTCCTTGTAACCAATGAACATGCAGGTGGTGGATGACTCTGTCCTTTTTGTTGTGGTGTCAGAGTGGGCTTGAGGCGAAACTGACTCTGGGCTTTTATGGCTGAAAGCACATTTCAGCAGGAACGCTCCATCTCTGGCAACGCATCAGTAAAACCACTGAAGAACAGCACTGACTTCCCAGAATACAATATGTGTCTGACCAGTGTTCACAGGTAGTACTGACAGAGGGGACTGGACTGTGTTTAAGGCAGAATTCCCTCCTCACATTAAAACCTTAAGTTTGGTTTGTCAAAGACTTGAACCTGATTGGAGCAAAGTAATGCAGTGGAACTATCTACTATTGGCACAATGTTTTTTTTTCAGTGGACGGAGTCGACCACTAGCATCACGTTTACACGCAAAGCTACCTCGACAGCACCGAGATAACCAACTCTGAGAGAAATCTTAACAAAGGTAAAGAGCAGAGGAGATGAAAGTGAAACATGTCTCTTTGATTACCTCTGCCCCATAAAAAATAGAAAAATAAAACAGCATTCGACACAAAGAAGAAAAGATTAGAGGAATTCATGACTTCAAGACAATGGTAAATGACAACATAGGTCTCAAAACCAATCTGACAGCAAAAGCGTGGGTATTTTTTTCTTCTCCTCTTTTGAAAAGAACAAAAGGTCTCCGATGACATTTTCTTTTTTTAAACATGCAAACGCTGATTCACTTGAACTCAGTTGTGGAATGGATTCATCTCTCTGAGATCTGCATGACCGGTTCCTTTCACCATCCCTTTACAGTGCAGTTTCTTAATTCTTGTACAGACGTTAAGAGCTTTCTGTCAACACAATCTCTTTGAAATTGCCCATTCACAAGAGATTTCATACAGGGATTGTACAGCAAAGAAATAGATTTAAAAAAAAAAAAGAAATCCTCCCTTTTTACATATCATCAAAGTACATCAGACTAAACCTTGTGAGAATGGGTCTATCCCAGCTTCAGGAGATAACTGAAAGGAAACAAAGGACAGGAAAATAAAGAGCCATTTACCGACATGAATATAAAATCCCATTTTTGAACCAGAGCGCATCAATATACAAGAAATAAAACCACTTTCTCTTCTGTTTTTGATAAATTATTTCATAGGTTCCTTCTCTTATAGTCACTGAAATATATTAACTATTAATTGCCTCTCTTTTTTTTGTTTTGTTTTAATCATTTGAACATGATCTATTGTACGGTCTATAAAGAAGGCTCAAAAGAATTGAAAAATAAGCTATATTATATGTACAGTAGTAACGCAGCCGTTGTACTCAGGACAGCAGAGGTTGATTGAGTCAGACAGACAGGGGGGGGATCTGCTGGGTAGTCTTGGCATTTGAAAAAAAAAAAAATCAGTGCATCTTTCTTGTCTGGCCCCTTCCTCTGCTTAACCTCGCCCACTGTGGTTCGACCATATCGTCAATGTCGGGCAGAAACCTCTTATCTCCATATTTAACTTTTTGTGTTTTTTTACCCTACTTGATCATACTACAGCATCACACAATAGTATCCAAAATAGCAGATCTGCAAGCTCGAAACGCGGCGCCAAGCAACGTGTTTTGAGCTTGTCAATCGGCTATTTGTTTCTATTTAAATTCTGAAACATAATGAGGACATAATGAGGTTTCCACAGAGAGGATATTTATATTATTAACATTTTGGTGTGATTCCAAAATGAAAATGCCACATATCCATCCTTATGACATTTATTCTATAACTTGATATCCCCAAAATACAGCTAATCATATCTATGTGTTTACTTTTTATTTTGCTCTTGAAGAAGATTCAAATAGTTTATTTTATAAGATTGGATACCGAGTCTTACTTTCATCACAACAAGTAATAATCTTGCAGGTGTCAACAGACTCTTCAAATTGCAGACATCTCATTTTGGAATGACACTCTTCATAATGTAGGGTCCGGTACGGTACATTAAAGCAATGTTAAGCTTCAGTAGAATCTACATTGTTCGCATTTGTTTATGTGCTAAAAAAAGGGTTACTTATGAGACCCGTTTTCGTCATACGATATGAGTGAATGGAATCGCCACTTCCCAGTTGTTAGCCCACCACAGAAGCAACACAGATAAAGATGATCAACAATATAGGTCTCATATCATGCTATGGTTAGCTATGCAAACCCAAGGTTCCACTAAAAGTTCAACATCGCTTTAAGCCTCTAATCTAGAAAAACCCTTCTGCCCGTTTACTGCCAGTGGTGCTGCAAAGTGTGGCGGTGACTGGCGCTCTCTCTCTTTCGCCCCCGTACCAATGGTGGCAAATAGCGGGCATGCAGATGGATGCGAAGCACTGTCACTGTCACACTCTCTCCTCATCAGCCCCAGTCAGACTAATCCAATTACCACGCAGGCAATCTTTCTACTGTCAGAGAAATCATGACGTGTCAGTGTAAACAGAATCTTAATTAGCAGATAGCTTCGGGCCGTGGTTTTAGAGATTCTAAACTAGAGCTGAACTTGAAATCCTCTCTAAGCCCTGCTCCTGGGCATAGTGTTGTAGGATGTGTGTTTAGTAACCAAAAGTGAGGGGCTTAAAAAATGACTCAAACTCTCTCCCATAGATCCCTGCACTGCTGTGGATACATTTTTATAGTGACATCATTGTCCCACAGAGTTGGGCTTCTCAAGCTGCTATAGAGTTCATACAACCTGCCTCTGTATGTTTTATTTATTTTTTTCTTCTAATATTTACATACACAAAAGAGTTAAAAAAAGAAAAAAGAAAAAAAGAAAAGTCTTTGTCTTCATTGCTCTCAGCTTTGTTGTCCCACATAATTGCACACTTCCAGTGATGGACTGCCCGTTCTGTTGTCCACAATAAGGGATCTTGTATTTTTTCAATTCTTCTTTTGAAACTGCATTGATGATCTGGATAATTCCAAAGGCAAGGTTTCTAGATAGCTCCTCTGCTCCACCCCCACCCCCAACCCCACCGACTCAGCGTTCCCTAATGACTGGGTAGGATCCTGTGTCAGTGGACTCCGGCGCGATTTCACCTTCTTCAACCCCGGCCTCCCACCCACACACCCCCCCCTCGCCGATGCACACTCGTCTTTTCCCTCGTCTTCCTACCTCAGCACTCCGCGCTCATCCTTCCTCCGGGTTCGGGGAGGCTACGGCAAGGCTCTGAACTCCTCCACTAATCATGACATCATAAGGCCTGATGCCCTGAGTATATCGGGGAGTGATTTTGTGGAGTTTCAGTTTAGCATGAAGCGCCCCCCTCACCTCCTCCTGCCCTTCCCTCCTTCCACCCCCTTCCACCACTGCTCTCCTCCTACCGCCTCCTCCTCCTCCACCTTCCGTTCCCCTGTAACAAAATCCCATTTCCACGGCAAAAGCCTCTTCTGTGCTAAAGTGAGATGACAGAGAATCTTCCCCCTATCTCTCCTTCTCTCCCAAAGCAGCTATTAAATGAGAGGCATTAATTTCTTTCTCCTGTCCAACAGGTTCCCTTAATTATCTCTCCACTTTCAGTCAATTACATTTCACTTCCTTTCCTTGACAATCACTGCTATTTTAGGGTGAGTGTTCTGCACCCAGGGGCCTGGAGACTCATAGACACGCTCCAGCAAGCTCTCCACTCGGCCCTGCCATTGGCCAGTCGGACCCTCCGAGGGTACTAACTCCTCAGGAGGACTGACCTTGTGGAATGCTAAATAAAGCCATTACAACCACAGAAAGCCTACGCCGCGAGAACCGGTTGACTGACAACTCAGCATCTTTGGAGAAACAATGCCGTGGGTTATTACAGCGAGGTCCGTCATTTATGTAGTAGTTATCCTGGTTTTGGACCGATATTTTAATGCACCTTAAGCGGTTTGTTGTTGTTAGATGCTGATGTTTTAATGCACCTCAAGCGGTTTGTTGTTGTTAGATGCTGATGTTACATGTAACGTGATCGTAGTGCACTCGGGCCCTGAGAGCCAACTGACAACTACAGTGTATTTGTAGAAGCAATCCCTCAAAGCTTCCCAGTATAAGCTCTGCCATCGACACAATCAATTTGTTGGTTGTTTGGACGGCCGTTTTAACGTGTCTCTCTCAGCATAGTTTAACATGTCGGTTAAACACAATGTCCTCTGCGTTATTATGAGTAACTAGATTCAGAATAACAGCACTAAGCAAAAACATCACATTTAAAATTCCCTTCAGTGGCGGTGAAAGTGGGGCGAGTCCCTGTTTTTTTGTTGTAATTTTTCAAGGCCACTGGGTGATAAACAGCAGCCTGGACAATGAGGACAGGATCTAGTAGCTCGACAACTACTCCAGTCAATGAATGAGCGATAAAATAATGAAAGAAAATATATTTATACCTCCCCTTCTCATTTCCATCGTTCCGGAATCTGCTTCACAGCTATTTCTGTAACCCTACACGCCAATAAACATCCTCCCTGGGGTGTTAAGAGCAATACGAGCACTCTTGTTAAAACTATTGAAGGGCTGATTTCACATTGCCTAATTTAGCATTGGCGTAGTGAGAAAAAAAGGCAAGATGAGCCTGGCACTGTTAGCCGTGCAGACAGCAGGACGCTAGGCTGGGCTGGGCTCCTCCTCGCCGGGAGACTTAACCTGCCATTAAGTAGAATCTTTATAACAGCGGGTGCTGGTACAGCATTTGTGGTACAGGAGCCATCAGATGAAGAGAGACCAATGAAGCAGGCATCCACGGTTCTTGTTGAGGCTCACGGAGAGACAAGTCTTGCGGGAGGTACTTTTCAAGACAGCAGAGCCTAAGCAGATTCATTGCTCATGGAACATTAGACCTCCCATTGATCAATTTAGCGTTGCATGAGTAATGAGCGCGAGTGGTTGGCGGTAGAACGTGGCCTCATGTTGGCCTACTTTACATGGATTCAAGGACCTTTTTGCACATGTGCACTGCCTCAGTTCTGGTCAGGGTGATGGGAAGGGAGGCTGTCTTTCGTCCCTTCACATTTCAAGCTGTAAAACAGTTATTGTCGACCACTTGAACCCTTGCGTCCCTATCCTGGGGGGTGAACATATATCAGTGAAAAGAGCAGATCTGACTAAAAATAGCCAATATCGCAGATTGGCAATTTTTGGTGAAAATATTTAGTGTACCCTAGAGCGAAAACCGGAGGTGGCCTGGTATAAAGCCCGGGGGAACTCCGGTCAACTAAGTACAGGACTAAGAATAATTAAGCTCAAGAGAGGCAATGACAGGCAATTTGGAATAACCCAAATGTCCAAATGTTACCATGTCCTGTTGGGCTTCTGAATTCAAAGAACTACTGTGCTAGCGACTAAACAATCTGCTTCTGTGCTTTGCAGGTGTCCCAACTGTAATACAACTGGGGGGGGGGGGGGGGGGGGGGGATTGGAAAAGCATTTCAGAGCAGGTTGTTTTGTAGAAAATGGCGGCCTCTGCAGAGGTAGTTTGAGACACAATTACATGCTGAAAGCAGAAGGACAATAACACAGGCCACACAACAGCTGCATTTAAGGAACTGCAGATTTCCGGCGTAATTGTTGGTTTCAACCCAATTTTACCCACTATTGTTGAGACACCTTTGTGCTAAAAGAAAGATTTCAGACATTTTGCTTCCCACCTTGCTCTCACAATAATCCTCCCCGCGTCAATCCACTATCCAATATTAACACCTTGCTATGATATGCAGAGCTTTATCCCATATCTCTGTTCCCCTGTTCCATAAATTCTGCGGTATTATTGGTGCCAGGTCAGCTGTCGTCAGCCTTGCCAGGGAGTAGGCACAAACATAATTCTCTCTAATCTTCCTTCTGTCATTGCCGCACATTCAGGGGACCATCTCGCCTGTAATTTGGTCCAAGTGATTATCCTGATGATTTTTCACTTGGTTGCCGCTAATGTATAGAGGGTGGCGATTACACTGTGATTAGAGGGAAAGGTGAAATAGCATGTCTAATACGGTGAGGGAGATAATCGAAGGGTAGTGAGAAAAGACATTAGGCAGGTTGGAAAATTATGCTCCGATGGGAGATCCGCTGAACATTCGGGGCTGTGGTTTTTGGAACGAACAGCCGAACTGTGCTGGGGCTGTTGTGCTAAGAAGAGAGGCTCAAACACGTAGAGGGAAATGTTCAAGAGAGGGAGAGTCGTGCTCACACAAAGGACAACACTGAAGTGTGTGGAAGCAAGCGTGAAAGTCATTGTAGATGGTCGGTAGCTGGCAGGTTTTATCAGCCGCTGCCCGCAACGCTTTGCAATGTGTCTGGTCTGTTCCTCTCTCTGGAGAGAAAGAAAAGAGAGGCAGGCAGGGAGGGAGAGGGAGAGAGAGAGAGAGACAAACACATTTCGAGGAAGAGCGGGAGAGTCCCAGAGGAGAGGTAAGCAAGTGCATGCTGGATGGAATACAGCAGGTACTTAATAGATGCCAAGAGATTCCCTTATCAACTCTTCAATCCCATTCTCCAAAGGAAGGCAGGCAGCGCTGTGTGCATGCAGTGTTTGGCACCAGGACAACTTGGCTACAGCTTTTGACTGTAAGGATTTGGTCCCTGGTGGATCGTCCGAGAAGCATCAGTTTTAAGGGATCAAGTAGAGGTCAGATGTGACAGTGTAGGAAGTTGGGCATGTGTGGCCATTGACCACAACCCCACCCTTAGCTTGCCTTGTTCTAGCCCAGCCTTGCTTCCCTTTGATTCCAATCGCAAGTCATCAAAGGGGCTGGGTGTACGGATGTGAGCTGACAAAGGAATTGATTGAACACCTTTTAGTCTCCAGGCCCATTACAAACCTATTGATGTCCTTGTGTGGAGGGTCACACATCCAGACATTTAGAATCATCAAACTGAGAGCCCCATGGACTCTAAATCACAGCCTTTCCATTTTTTATGTCTTGCAGGTCATCAAATGCCAGCGAAATGGGGTGGGGGGGTACAGGTGGTGGGAGTGCCAGAGAAATGGGGTGGGGAAGTGAGTGTAACAGTTAGCTGTACTTTTAGGATAATAGTCTATTGAAGCAGTAGGTTCTAAATGCATAATATATGAAGGAAGCAGGTCAGGGGAAACATGGTTACCGGTGGCATTTACATTATACATGACAAAGCTAAACAAACTGTCAAAGACTGCGCTCTTATGCCATCGATACAGGAAATCGAGTTGGTCCTCTGCGCAATGTTTGTTTGCATTTGCCCGGAGACAGGAGGCAATGTTCTTTTGTTTTGTCTTTTTTACAACAGCTTCAGTGGACACAAATATGCCAGCCTTGACACATACACTTACTGTATGTATAAGACCTGTGGTTTTTAAATGGCTAGATAATAATGTGGTTTAGTTTTGTTTACAATTCCCATTAGAGCCAATTCATAGACGTACGGCTGTATACTTCATTCTTTGAGTCCCTTCTTTTGGCAGTTTCAGTAGCTATCAGCTTCAAACCTCTGTTCTTTCCCCTCATCTGTCCATCTCGCTTGGCAGAGTCATCCCTCTTTTTTTAACAGTTTACAGTTAAGTTTCATGATTCACACTTCCTTTTGGAATACAAAAGCTTGAAAACAAAACAAAAAAAAGGAAAGAAAACAGATTCACTCCATGTCCATTTATCTTGGTCTTTACAGTGGATTGTCGCTTGAACACAAAAGGCCAGTGGGGAACCGTCACCTCCACCCTGTCCAGCACAGACGCAGAGTTTAAAGTTCAGTCTCTTTGTTTGTCGTCCTTCATTTTCTTTTCTTTATTTTTTCCCCCCTTGCGGAGTAGTCCGTTGCTGGCTTGCCAGAGAGCGCGGTGAGTTGTACATTGTGATGAGCGAGATATATCCAGTGGCCGAGCCTCAACGTCCCAGAAAAAAACAGACTCACTGCTTACAGGGGTGGACAAAAATCCTTCCTTCTTTTTTTTTTGTTACGTTTCCCCCATTTTTCTTTACAAGTTCAAGTATTTTTTTTTTCTTTAAAAACAACAGCAAAAATTAGCAAATCTACATTTTTTTTTCTCCTAGTCTACTTTCACTATTTCTACAACCTGGTGCTATAGGTCAGCAACCAGACCAGATAATCAGACCCTATACTAAAGACTCCTTTAAGTCTTTTTTGTATTTATACATTATTTCCATTTTTCTTGTATTTCTTACATACAGTTAGGCCACTGGATATTGATTTAATGATTTAATTGATTTTCTTTTTTTTCTCTTTTTTTTTTACTACGATTAAATTGTAATACTTGCAGCTACAAGGTAAGAGTTTTAAATATATATTTATATATTTATATATTTATATTCTTTTAAAAAGCGTTTTTAGTCCTTTGGTCCCTATTTCCTAAGGAATGATGCATGTAAATTATCCTGGATTCTCCTCTTCCTCGCTCCTCTTCTTCATCGTTTTCCATCCAGAGCTTGCCCTGTCACAGAGCACAACACCTGTGTAGGCACAAAAACCAAAATGGCAGCAGGCTGGTGTGTGTGTGTGTGTGTGTGTGTGTGTGTGTGTGTGTGTGTGTGTGTGTGTGCCTGCGCGTGCATGTGTATGCGCACACATGCGTGTCTGTCTTTGTGTGTGTGTGTGTGTGTGTGTGTGTGTGTGTGTGTGTGTGTGTGTGTGTGTGTGTGTGTGCCTGCGCGTGCATGTGTATGCGCACACATGCGTGTCTGTCTTTGTGTGTGTGTGTGTGTGTGTGTGTGTGTGTGTGTGTGTGTGTGTGTGTGTGTGTGTATGTTTGTGTCAGTAGTTGAATTGGCATTTGCACGTATTTATACATGTACAAAGTAGAATGTTTAAGAAAATGTTTTTTTTTTCTTTTTCTTTTTTAAGTGTAAGCATCTTTAAATATGTTGTGTTTGGTTCGCTAACAGTGTGTATGCATGTGTGTGTGTGTGTGTGTGTGTGTGTGTGTGTGTGTGTGTGTGTGTGTGTGTGTGTGTGTGTGTGTGTGTGTGTGTGTGTGTGTGTGTGTGTGTGTCGCATCTATATCCTGTGTCAGTATGCATGCTTTGAGCATAATGAGTCTATAAAGGTTTTTTTTTATATCCCCCATCACATCTAAAAAACAGCAGCAAAAAGTTGGTCTCTGCAAAACATTTTTCTTCCATTGACGCCAAAGCAAGACGCAGAAAAAAGAGGCATTTGCAAAGAAAAGAAGAAAAAAAAAAGGAAAAAAAAGGAGGGGGAGAAAAACTCTGGGATCCTTCTCTCAGTCACCCAATCTTTCAGCTAGCTTCCTGCAGGATCAAGGGACCACCCTTCCTTCGTGATATGTAGCAGAGCAAGAAGTCTTTGTACTTTTTACTGCACTTGTGGAAATAAGGTGTTGTGGTCCTTCATCCTGTGGCAGAGAGACAGAGAGAGAGACAGACAGACAGACAGACAGACAGACAGACAGACAGACAGACAGACAGACAGACAGACAGACAGACAAATAGACAGACAGACAAGAGACGGAAAAGTGAGAGAAAGAAACATGGAGGAGAGAGGAATAAGAGCACATTTCAGTGTGGTTGCAGCAGACACGCTCCAGGATGGCGGCTCCTGGTTATCACACAGACTGACAGGCACAGCCAACAGCATGAGAAAGAGACGAGGAGAGAGAGAGAGAGTAGGGGAGAGAGAGAGAGAGAAGAAGAAGAAGAAAAAAGAAAAAGAAAAGAAAAAACACGAGCAGTGCGTCAATCAAAAAAACTGAAATAAGTGGGCTAGAGGTGGGGTGGGGGAGATTTTATGTTTTAACCATATGGAACAGACATCCACGCTGTGACAGCACTAATCCAAGGAAAGGTCTAATTTAAAACGACTTGCGTTTGCCTGCCGAAAGGAAGGAGGAGAATAACATAAAATAAAATGAAAAAAAAACTACTTTGCTTTACTGCTGAATGTTGTCAGAGACAATGGTGTCGTTCCATTCACTGTTAACCTGTGACAAACAAAACCACTGTCAGAACCATGAGGAAAAGGGGACAAAAAGACGAAAAGGATGAATAGGTTAAAAAATAATAAGAACAAAGAACTGTGACAGTTATAAAGTATTGGAGGGTAGCTGCTCAAAATGTGTAAGGAATGAAAGTACACTTTTTGTTCTTAATTTTTTTTAACCATTATTCAGGGCCTTATGAAATACTAATCTTCTGTGCTTGAAAATGGGTGCTTGAGGTGTGCACATTTTAGCTTATGAAAGATTTAGTTTGGAGCCCAATCATCCTGTATGTGTATTATTGAGCCCTAATTCTGAATGAAGAAAGGCCTCCAAATCACAGCTAATCACTCACTGTGGGAGTGGACATGAAAAGGAGTCGCCGTTTTGAAGGGAACACTCTTTGTTCTACCTTTTCCAGTCGGACCCGAGAACGAACAACAACGAAACAAAACAGAGCGTGTTAGCATTTCTTAATGGAATCGGCTCTATTAGACGTGGGAGTTGAGATTCTGCGTGTTTATTTCATTCATATGTGTGTGTGTGCCGAGGCAAAACCAAACCATTAAGCCTGATTTATGCTCCGTCGTAGGACATATCACTCGCTCGCTGAAAATCGTGAGATCTACAAGCTTTGAGCATTAGAGAGGCATGAGCTTTTGTGCCGACACTCCTGCTTACAGATGACCCAGCTCTGGTACAGAACACCAGCAATTCTCGGTATAAGTAAAAAATAAAAGTAATTTTAAAGCAATTTCTTGGCTTTGAAATGACTCTTTTCCGAGTAAACAGGCTTTTAGAAGCACAGCATAACAATTTCTCCCGCCAACGCTGTCAGGTAAAGAAATTGTGTGTTGGTTCACTTCTCCTTTCGGCCGGAAGGCTCCGTAAAAGAGACCAGTCTTTTAACCACTTAAGCCCTATATGCTTCATCGTACGACGGATAGCGAAAATTGCTGAACTACATGGTCACAACGCATCACAACGCACGTGAGTTTATATATCTTCCATTTTTGCTATTTTAGAAAAATTCGAAAGGTTTGGGATTTTATCTTTATTTTTGTTTCACATTTTTTTATGTAATACATAACGACATATAATGACATGCCCAAAACGGGGGATGCCAAGTTGAAAGTGGTTAGGAGCGTTGCACGTTCAGCAAGTCTAGAGAGATGTGCTGCCTCCTGGCTGCGCCCGGCTAGACACCCCCCCCTGAGCTCATCGCACAGAAACAGCAGAGAAGAAAAGCCCCCCGCGGGGCTTCACAGAGAATAAGACACAACCGAGTTTGATGGAAAAAATGACTAAGTCTTATCAGGCGCTGGCCTTCAGGGACAGAAAGTTTAACTTTCAAAGAAAGGACCTTTTTCACTGTGTGAAGCTTTCAAAACAGCGCATTTTTTTGGCATGACAATTACCTCACATATAATACTATTACATGAGATCTAGTTTATTCAGAGGCGTATCTGTACAAAACAACATGATAAAACAACAAAAGCAGCGCACTAAATTGCTGTTACTAAATTCTCCAACCAGGGTATTTGTTTTTCATTTCTATTCTGGTGCGTTTGCTTGCGCATATATGCATCTTGTGTGCATGGAGATTTTTTGGCTCTGTGACTGTACCGCCGCCCGCAGCTATGCTATCACAGTGTAATTGGTTTGCACCCTCATAAATAAATAAATGGGAAGTGACTCTCATGTTAGGCAAACAAAACAATCCAGCAGAAGAACTCTCCCTGTGTAGCCGGAATCCACGGAGGAGTGGAGTGTCAACATTTGCCTGTGCTCTCTGCACGTTGAACGGGGGAGATTTAATTGGCTGCACCAACATACAGTAGGGTCATCCTGGCCATCTCTCAACTCCACACAGCTGTCAGTCCAATAAGGGGGCAGCAAAGGAAAGGGCTTTATTTGCCCTTTTTTTTCAGAGAATCTAGAAATAATAGATATGTTGGTGTGGATGTGGAGCGACAGAGAAAATAGAGTACAACACACACACACACACACACACACACACGTACACAC
>NC_139962.1:51609588-51642088 GCF_963454915.1 Gymnoscopelus microlampas
ACAGTAAAATTAAATGAAAAAAAGTTCATTACTGCGTCAAAAGAAATCAACAAACTATACTATTGTCAACAATTGTCAATCATTGGCCAAATTGTAAAATAATATAAGAGGCAAAAAAAAAGAAATCTCCAAGCTCACAATGTGGAACTGAGTCAAACTAAATGTAGTGCCTCAACTCCTACAATTCCAAGTGCTTGTCAGGGTGGGGGGTCCCAGTTCAAATATGATTATTTTGGGGGTTCGCGGCCTAAAAAGGTTGAGAACCACTCTTTTAGCCTACCTCTTTTAGGGGGGGGGGGGGGGGGTGACAGTTTTATTTGAATAACTTACATTCACCTGTCAACAGCACTGTTGTCAGTAGTCAATATTATACATTTGTAATAACTATGTCATCTGTTTCATCATAAAGATCAGCTCCAACGGGCAGAAATCCAGTGAAAGTATTTAGCAGAGCACTTGACAAAAAGTCTTACCTGGGTTATTTTAGGAGGAAAATTATCACCCATGGCTACAGTAAATTTGCAGTTTAACAGCTTGCATCCGTTCGCCACCCTGGCCCAGTAGTAGACAGGTGTTATATTGCACAGTGGGGCTATGATGTCATAAAGTTGCACGCTAATAACCCACAGGTAAAAAAAAAAGAAAGAAAAGAAACTGGTATTGGAAGGCCTGTGAGAATGAAAGAACAGGTATATTCTGTGGAATGACAGCACCTGACAAAAACTCTCCAGTGGATGAGTCTGTGAAGAGGTTCAATGTGATTCTCATTATCTGTGGATAGTGGCATAATTTGCAGAGCCCCCAATATCCTGACACTTTCACTGTTGATATTTTACAAATAATATTCCGGAAACGTTTGCTGACATGGTTTTAATCACTTAAGCGCTGTTTTTATACTTCATCGTAAAGCGGTGTTGCAGCTAAAATAGCTATTAGCACAATGGAAAATGAACTCCCAATCCCAGCTCAAACACTATAAATTTGATCCGGGGGGGTCTATCTATCTGTGTGAAATGTCCAAAGCGGAGTCACTTACAGCCTTTTCTTGACATTTGAAACAATGTGCGTTCAGATTTACAGTGGCTCTTTGGCAGCTTTCCATAGCCAGGCACGACTCGAAACTCGGACTAAGAAATATTGTACGACGCATGCTGAACAGCATAGCGAAGGCCAACCGTGCTAAGATGTTGCTAACCAAGAGGCTGAGGAACCATCTCATAGATACCGCATTGGCTGATGTCAGTGTCTGCTTATTATAAGCGACTTAGGGCTTGTTTTTCAGCAAAGTCGCTCGTAAATATTTGTAGTGGGTTGCGTTTTTTTGGGATTGTTTCTAAAGTGTAGTTGCTTGTTTTGGCTTGCTTCGTAATGTTGTTTAAACAAGTGGTTCTCAAACATTGTCATTGTCATGTATTTGTCCGCAGACCCCCATCTGAAAATATTTTGTGCCAGGGACCCCATACAAAATTTGTATTAAAATGTTTCAAAAACATTCAGTATTTTTAATTTTTTTCCAATATTTCTTTGATGGCAAGTTGGCCTGCCAATATGGAGGTGACATTGGTGCAGGACACAGTGGCCAATCTACATCTGCGAATATTATGTCTGTGGACCAACTGATCTCCACTTAGTGTAGACTTTGGACAGGTTTTGAAGTTCAAAGAGTTCTTATTTATCAAATTTCTCATTTTACTGTCTGTTCAAATTTGTTAACACTAAATGACAAAGGTACCTAATTTGTGCTGTGTCAATAAAAGCAAAAAAAGAGGAATGTTTGCTGCACTGCACCGAGCATCTTAGCTATTAGACCTATAGACATTTCTGACTAATAGAGTATTCAACGTGTACATAACTGAGACCTATGCTCCTAAAAAGCTTCAAATTTGGCACGTCAAACTGAACACAATGAGTGAGTGTTTCATTGTGAGGTTGGTTTACTGTCATTCTGGGAATGAGTTGGCATGGTGTGGAATGGAACATTCTCACTCAGCATGGCTCAGCAGTGGCATACCTGGGTATATGGATGGCAGAGGGGGTCAATAAGGTCATACCTGGGTATATGGATGGCAGAGGGGGTCAATAAGGTCATACCTGGGTATATGGATGGCAGAGGGGTCAATAAGGTCATACCTGGGTATATGGATGGCAGAGGGGTCAATAAGGTCATACCTGGGTATGGATGGCAGAAGGGTCAATAAGGTCATACCTGGGTATGGATGGCAGAGGGGTCAGTAAGGTCGGTTGGCATCCTTTGGCCGCTTGAGTTGAACCTTCAGCCTCTTCATGCCTATCTGAAAGCCGTTCATGGCCTGGATGGCGGCTTGAGCACTGGACGGGTTATCAAAACTCACAAAACCTGCGAGCATAGACAAAAGAGACAAAGAAAGAGAGAGAGAGAGAGGAAGATAATGTTTGAGAGGGAAGGATGTAGGTTAGAAACATTGAGGTATGGAAGGAAGAGGGGGAAAGGGAAAGAGATGAGACAGAGGGAAGGGTGAAGGAGTAGAGGAGGAGAAGACAGGGAGAATTAAATGGACAGATGGAGGGAGACGAGGAGGTAAAGGATACAGAGTTGAGATGAAACTCAGGGGGGGGAGAGAGAGAGAGAGAGAGAGAGAGAGAGAGAGAGAGAGAGAGAGAGAGAGAGAGAGAGAGAGAGAGAGAGAGAGAAAGAAAATGAAGGGCGCGAGAGAGGGAGGAGACACCTCTTTAAACATCAACAATGACACAACAATAAGGCTTTTGTTTTGTCTTTTCCCTGAAGATGAAAAGGAAAACAATCCTGAGATAGATGATTACAGTACCAAAGCAACACGTAAATGTCTAATGGCCACACAGTTATTAGAAACAGAGATTGGGAACTATTAGGGAAACCTGCCAGGGAGTCTAATTTGAATACAGATGGGGGGTGGAGGATAAAAGGTGTCCTGTGAAAATAAATCAGGGCAAAATTAATTTCATGCTGGGTTTAGATTTGTGAGCTCAGCAGATGTGTGCGTGCGTGCGTGCGTGCGCGCGCGCGTGCGTGTGCATGTGTGTGTGTGGCTATGTACGTGTCTTGTGCAACATGAAGATATGTGCACGGCGTGTTTGAAGATTGCTACACACATGGCATGTCATACCTTTGCACACACGCCTCGCTCGCCGCTGTGTCAACCTGTGTGTACATGTGGAGGTGTACATACGTGTGTAAGGGCACAAAGGTTGTGACAGACGGGACGGTATGAGAGCCGGGGGGGGGGCTCTGCTGAGCTCAGAGGTTCCCCGAGGTTCCTGAGTTATCACCTGGGTGTCGGGGCGGAATGAGCCCTAAGGCTCTCTCTCTCCTCTCTCCACGCTGCCGGGACTCCTGCCCGCCTGCCCGCTCTTATCAGGCAACTGCGGTGATTGACGGCTCGAATTTTCCGCCTGCCAACTGATTTGATCACGCCGCTATGGGTCCAATTTAATTTGGGGGGAGAGGGCAGGCTTTTGTCAGCACCGCCGAGATAAGGCCGTCCGCATTTTTTACAAACCCCCTTTAAACAAACGGAGCAGGGGAAAGGACCTGTCAGGACGCCAGTGATCCGGCCCCCCCCCTCACCCCCCTCCAACCTGTCCTGCTCACCCCCCCCACCCCCGCAGCCTCACCTACACCCCCCCCCCCCCCCCTCACTCCCTCACTTCCTACTTTAATAAATCTCTGCCTCAAATTTACATCCTGACACAAAAAAAAGAAAGAACGGAGGGGGAAAAAAGAAGGGTGATTGTGTTTGGCAGGATGATAAAAAGTGTAGAACAAGAACAAGAGGGCAAGGAGTACACTGCAGTAAATGAAGAAATGTTATTCCAAGACCCAATTATCACCTTATATTGGGGATCTGACGTTTCTTGTAAGATTTTTTTATATTATTATATATTATATATATATATATATTTTTTTTTTTTTACAGAGGACGCAGTCTTCTTCAGCCGTGACTCCCATGTGGATCTACGTCACCTGTGACATATCTAAGACATAATAAGACACCGTCTTTCCACATGGTTTCAGCCCCAATGACTTCCATTATGAAGCTAAAGTTAAATATAAACCAAAAAAATGATATTGCTGCCGGGCAGAAACTTTTTATCTGTCCGTAAAGTTATGTCCTACTTCGTCATGCTATATTGTCTCACAAAAGTAGCAAACATAGCCAATCTACAAGCTCAAAGCATGTCGCGATGCAACATGTTTTGAGCTTGTAGATCGGCTATTTTTGCTACTTTTGAATTTGAATTCTGAAAAGTAACAGTTTTGGACATATGAGGTTTACACCCGACAGCAACGATATAAAACTAATGTGGGGAAAATGCATAGAGGTACTTCTCTGGCCTACTGTCAGTGTGCACAAGAAATGTGGTCCAGCGTGTTGCACACACATGCACGCACACGCACACGGTCCTCTTATAGACGGTTAGCCTCCAACAGAGCCACATAACAAGATATTTTTAAAGTTTCTTGTCAATTTAACAGTGTGATACAGTATCTTGCAAATAAGGCATAACTAGAAGATTCAGGAACAATTTCCAGAAAACAAATTTATTCCACCAACTTCACCAAAATAATAAGGCCTCAAGATTGAGCAGTGACACGTTAAAATTTAGATGTTATATATTTACTTTTTTTTTTTGTGTGGAGCTGTGTGTGGAGGACTGTGGGCTGTACGATGACATTTTACACAGAGCAGCACTCTCACTAAGTGCCAACCACACTTGACTTAAACATTAATGGCCAAGCAAAAAAAGGAAGAAGCAAAAAAAAAGGCAACAGTCATTGTTCAGCAAGTGGGTGAATGTGAATTGTGCATGATTCATCTTTTATTTCATGTACTAATTCCACTATTTAAAACAACATTCGCCGTTGAGTGCTCCTCTCTGGAGCTCAATGGGTATATAGCGCCTGACACCAACACTGCAGTGTGAAGAGGTCCAATTCCCACCGGGGTCATCCATCCATGCTACAGTACAAATGTATGTGCTAATCACGCTCTGAAGCATTTTTGGATTTAACACAAAGAAAAGAAAAAACGCAAAAAAAAGCTCTTATTTCACGGTAAAAGACCGAGAGTGGGACAGTGATTGCGTTCGTACCATAACAGGGTCAACTGAAATACCTCCGGGCGATCAAACCAAAATGGAACCGTGCAAAGGCTGTCAGATACGTGCAAATGGACCCGAAAGGATCCATTTGTACACTCTCAGAGTTAAATGAACACTCAGGATTTTATGTACAGTATGCATTTCTTAACAGAGAGGGATTTTTTACTTTAACACTGGATGCAGCCGTGTTGGTGTCGCCTCAGACCACCTTTTCAATTCCTCATTCCAGCTTAGAACCGCCGTAGCAAATTCCTCAGTGTTAATTAATCAATTTATTTTCCAAATGGAACCAAATGGACCTGCCAAAAATAATTAAGACTGAGGATTTGTACTGTGTGCTAATTCCACTTAAGAGAGCAAGGCTTTGGTTAAGTAAAAGTATCAATACTGCACTATAGAAATGTTACAAGTTAAAGTCCAGAATTTAAAAAAATACTTTACTACAGTAAGTACAAAAGTATTGGTATCTATCAGTAACTAGTAACTAAAGTTTTCAAATAATTGGAGTGGCGTAAAAGTAAAATATTTGTCTCTTAGATGTGGTTGAGTAGAAGTAAAAGTACTGACAATTGGAAATACTCCAGTAAAGTAAAAAATACCTCAAAATTGTACTTAAGTACTGTACTTGAGTAAATGTACTTAGTTACTTTACACCACTGCCCAGGGGGATAGCGGCCTCAGTGATGGCAGACTTCGGTCCACTCTCTCACTCTCTATATAAATATATATATTTATATATATATATTTATATATATATAGATATAATACATTATACATCTCCTGTCCCCTGTCTGTGAACCCGAGTCGGCTCCTATTCAATGCCCCTCTCCCCCCACCTAGCAAAACATTGTCAAACCTTCAGGCTTTTTCTGGAGACACGTTATCTCAAAACCAGGGGCGTATGATTAACTCCACCTGTCACGATCTTCGTCAAAATGCGGCTAACCTGTGTGGCGAAGGCGGCGTCTCTAGCGGAGATGCATAGCTGTGTGTGTGTGTGTGTGTGTGTGTGTGTGTGTGTTTTCAGGGACCACAAATCAGTGTGTTCTCACACTCACGCCTGGCGTAACGGTGATTTGCAAGCGGAGCTTGTTTGATATATCTCCCAATGAAGATGAACGTGTTTCAACATGAGATACTAGTCTGCAGTTTGGAAACAAATGAAACAAAAATGGTCAGTAGCGTGTTTTTAAACAATAGAGGGGCAGCTTCTGAAACAAAAACACAATTCTATTTTTCTATATAATGCTGTATTGGATTTACGGTGCATTTTGGTGAGGTCACTGGAAAAAAAGCAGGATTTGTGTGGGGCGTTAAAGGGGTAAATAAAATTAAATAAAATTAAACGTTAACTCATTGACTGCTTTTTTCTTCAATTCACGAGACCCCCCTACGTCTCTTGAGGCGATCACCGGGTGGATCGTTGTGAAGAATGATATTCTATGCCTTTTCAAAGGTTAGTAAAAACGCTCAAAATCGCTTGCAAGGGCAGCTATAGACAATGTTTTAACTCTGGCAGTTAAAGAGTTAACCACTTGAACCCCAGCATCCATATTCTGGGGGGAACATTAGCCAAAAATAGCCGATCTACAAGCACACAATGTGTCGCGTTCGCGACACATTGTGTGCTTGTAGATCGGCTATTTTTGGCACAGATTTGGTGTAGACAAAAAAAAACAGTCCAAGTACAGAGACAACTTAGGTCCAGTTTACCAAGTCTAGACTCGAGGGTATTACAGTATATTCCGGTGTTATCATTCCTTTAGACATATGTGTTCACTCTCCAGCTCTTTAGCAAACAGAAAATACATTTTTGGGTCGGGATGACAATTTTATCTAATCAGGAACGAGAAGGAACACAAAGATAATTCATCCGCCTCAATTTTCTAGTGTTCAGTTCCAATTTTGTCTGCAATTATTTTTTTTGTTTCATCACTTCACCAATTATTACCCTGTATCCTGTATTGAGTTCTCTCTCCTGATTGGATAAAGAGCTGGAGAGACAGGGAGACCCGGGTTACTGAACAAACAGCAGTGATTACAATGAGAATATAGAACTATATAACACTCATTTTAACAAACAAAGATTACACCCTCCTTTAACCCATTCAATCCGGGAACACATCTGTGTCATTTTAGATTTATTTGGCTATTAAAAAATAGCAGATCTACAAGCTCATAGAGCAACTATGAGCTCAGATCTACAAGCTCATAGCGCGGCTATGAGCTTGTAGATCTGCTATTTTTGAAAAATCTTGAAAATGTGTGCAAATCTTTCAATATATATATATATGTTTGAATGCGAACATTTTGTACTCAAATCTTTGCTTCTGGGGGTCCCTGGAACAAAATATTTTCAGATGGGGGTCCGCGGCAGGGGCGCAGCCATGGGTGGGCCCAGGCCCACCCACATAGAAATCTGGCCCACCTAATCGATTTTGCAAAAAATATATATATTCTGGATTTTTTTAACTATATAGCTGCCAATGACGTATATATACGTCTTTTAATAATCAGCTGTTGCCTGCCAATGACGTATATATACGTCTTTGAAAAAAAGAAAAAAAAAAAAAAGGAAAAAAAAAACTTTTTTTTTTTTTTTTTTTTTTTTATAATTTCAACCCTTTTTGAATTTCGAACAGATTAGGAGCTAAAAATGTTCAAAGATTTGCTGCTCCATTCACTTCAATGTTAAAATTCAAACGGACAAACAATTTACATTGTTTTTTGGTTTAAAACTACTGGTTCTACTTCATTCCTCCTGACCGCCAGAGGCAGTGTTTTCAACACCTGGATATCCATCGCGCGCTCGCGCATAGGTCGAATATTAATACCAACAAAGTCACTCGTGACCTGTGTACGCGCACGTCACCTATATAGGTACGGTGTACACAGCGATCATCCTCTTTCATCTTTTCGCCTCCGGAGCGTAGGTCGATTAACTACTGCGGCTGCGCGTGGAGCCTCGCAACCAACGGTTGGAGCTACGGACTACGGTTTCGTCCTCCAGAGGCTGCGTAGCCTGCTTTATATATTGGATTACCCCGTTCATAGGGGCATCGGAAGGAACCGAAAAGAGGAAAAAAAAAGAAAAAAAAGGAAAGGACGTGTATAGGAGCAGCCCTGCGGCTGTGGCGGCTGCTTGCTAGCACTGGAGCTAACGACACTAGCATCGTGAGCTTTCCCCCTCCACTGTTGTTGTTTGTCCCGTGGAGCCATAGCCGTGCATTGGCGACGGTGAGTGTGTGTTTACAGAAATAATCATATGGAGTTAGCGTGGGGAGTGACTCTCGCTCCGCTACTGCTGGTCCCTGGACAGAAATACGAATAAAAGAATAGTAAGATTAGCGTTGGGGGTGTTTCGCCCTGCCGCTTTCGAGGCCCAGTGTATTATTATACTGTTAGCAATTAACATTGGGGGTGTCTCTCGCTCCATTGTTGCTGGTCGCTGGACTGGAATAAAAATAAATAAAATAAAATAAAAGAAAGCTGCCGCTTTTGAGGGACGCGGTGCGCGGCCCAGTGTATTATTATACCGTTAGCAATTAGCATTGGGGGTGTCTCTCGCTCCATTGTTGCTGGTCGCTGGACAAGAATAAGGATAAAATAAAAGAAAGCTGACCGCGGTGCGCGGCCCAGTGTATTATTATTATACTGTTAGCAATTAGCATTGGGGTGTCTCTCGCTCCTTTGTTGCTGGTCGCTGGACAGGAATAGAAATAAAATAAAAGAAAGCTGCCGCTTCTGAGGGACCGCGGTACGCGGCCCAGTGTATTAGTACACCGTCAGTAATTAGCATTGGGGTGTCTCTCGCTCCATTGTTGCTGGTCGCTGGACAGGAATAAAAAGAAAAGAAAAGAAAGCTGCCGCTTCTGAGGGACCGCGGTACGCGGCCCAGTGTATTAGTACACCGTCAGTAATTAGCATTGGGGGTGTCTCTCGCTCCACTGTTGCTGGTCGCTGGACAAAGGAAAAAAAGGAAGGAGGATTAGCGTTGAGGGTGTTTCTCGCCCTGCCGCTTGGATATATACCGCAAGCATTGGGGGTGTGTCTCGCCCCGCTGCTGCTGGTCGCTGGACAACAATAGAAATAAAAGAATAATAAGGATTAGCGTTGGGAGTGTGTTTCGCTCTGCAGCTTCTGAGGGACCGCGGTGCGCGGCCCACTATTATTATTATACCGTTAGCCTCCGCTGCTGCTTGGCGCTGGCAATGTACGCCGTCTGTAACACGTGCTCGGCTGTTCTGGGATCAGAGGATGGCCATGACCTATGCCCACACTGTCTTGGCATTGGGCACCTGAGGCAAGCCTTGACAGAGGACGCTTGCACTAATTGCAGTACCATGTCTTACACTGAGAGGGAAGAGAGGTTGGCTATGGCTGAGGAGGACACCGAGGTGCCTCCCTCAGGAATGCCGGTCTTGAGCCCTGTAGGGGGTAGTTCTAAGCGCCAGCGCCTATGTACTGAGGCCTCAGGCGCCAAGAAGAGACGTAAGGAGGAGGATCCGTTGTCTCGCAAGGTGGACACATTGACCTCTGAGTTTGCTCAAATTAAGGCTCTTCTTCTCAAACTGCAGCCTGTGGCTCCCCGCACTGATGCTGTGGCCCCGGCGTCTCCACTCCAGAGCGGAGATGGGGACTATGACCATGATACTGTCAATGTTGCTGATCAGCATGAGGACGATGCGATGTCTATTGCAGCCTCGGACTCCCAGTTTGCGTCCGGAACGGCAGGGCATGAGGACCTAGAGGAAGAGGGCGGGTCCCCCACCCACTCAGTGGCAGGCTCTCAGGGGTCTGGAGCAGATGCTCATGGGCCTGGGTTCAATGCAGCTAGGGAGGCCATTCAGTTGGCCTTGTCACAGCTTGGGCTGGATGCCCCCCCTGGGGAGGCCCCCCCTCCTAATGCCTTCTTCAGGCACGCTCAGCAGTCCTCTTTCAGTGTGCCACCGTCTGAGGACTTCATCAAGGAGCTTCAGCGATGTTGGTCGGATCCCAGGGCCAAGGCCGGTCTCCACCTGTCACGAGACTGCAGGACCTTGGCGGCCATGGACAAAGCGGGGGAACATGGGTTAGACCACGTGCCGGCTATGGACCCTGCCATTGCATCCTTAATACTGTCCCCAGATGAGGCCCTCAGACCGGATGCTCGTTGTCCACGAGCACAATGCAGGGTCACCGATGACTACCTCACTAGGAGCTACGATATAGCAGCCCGGGCGGCGCGTATCGGAAATTCTCTTTCCCACCTTATACTTGCCCTAGACCAGTCCCTCCGCACGGCGGGGGATAATGCCCCGTCACAGAGCCTGAGTGAGGCCTCACTCCACGCTTTCGCTTATATGACGAGGGAACTTGGCAGACTGATGTCCACCCTGACTTTGGCCCGGCGCCAGGTGTGGCTCGCCCAGGCCCCATTGTCGGAAGGGTGCAGGAGGACACTCCGCACACTGCCTGTCATTCCGGGCCAGATGTTTGGGCCCGCAGCTCAAGAGGCCTTGGAGCGCAGTGTTCAAGCGAACAAGTCCAGGCGCCAGTTTGCGGACTTACGCCCAGCACCGCCACCTCAGCATAGACGCACGGGCACTCCTTACCCTGCAGCCAGGGGCCAGAGCTCCTCGGGAGCCAGACGTCCCTTTCCGAGGCAGGGCCAACCCGAACAGGGCCCCCAACAGCCTTCATTCCGGCCGCCCACAGGCAGGGCTCCTAGGCGTGGGGCCCCTGCCAGCCGATCCTCTAAACCATTTCAGGACCGGGGGGGTCGGAGGTGACTCTCCCGACCCGGGCCCCAGCCGGTTCACCCCGCAACATCTCAGCCGCTGGGAGGCCTTGACTTCAGACCCTTGGGTGGTGACAACGCTGTCCAAGGGTTACAGGATTCAATTCAGACGTCGGCCCCCAAGTTTCACAGGGGTACGAATGACGGTGGTCGACGACCCGCTGAGGTCTCAAGCCCTCAGCCGGGAGATTTCAGAGCTCCTAGAGAAGAGAGCCATAGAGTATGTACCTGGTTCAGCTCAGCTAAGAGGGTTCTACTCCATTTATTTCCTTATTCCGAAGAAGGACGGCAGCCTTCGGCCGATCCTCGACCTCAGGCAGTTGAATCAGTACCTGAAGGTTTTTCGTTTCCGAATGCTGCGCACAGTGGATGTTCTCCAGGCTGTGTCAGAAAACGATTGGTTCACAAGCATCGACCTGAAAGATGCTTATTTTCATGTGCCAATAGCACCACACCACAGACAGTTTCTCCGCTTTGCTTTCAAAGAGCGGGCTTATCAGTTCCGGGTGCTCCCATTCGGGCTCTCTCTCGCCCCCCGGATCTTCACCAGATGCGCAGCGGCGGCGCTTGCTCCGCTGCAAGCCAGAGGCATGCGGATCCTCCCGTATTTAGACGATTGGCTGGTATGTGCTTCGAACCAAGAGCAGGCACTCAGCGACACGTCCACCCTTCTGGCCCATGCCGCTCAGCTAGGGCTCACGGTGAATCTCGCCAAGAGCTCTCTGGCTCCCAGTCAAACCACTGTGTTCATCGGCATCGCCCTCAACTCAGTTTCAATGCGGGCCTGCCCCTCCCCGCGGAGAGTGGAGGATATTGTGGGCCTTGTTGCTCGTGTACGGGGGAGTACAAGGCTGACATACGGCCTGCTCCTTCGTCTGCTGGGCACATTGATTGCGGCATCCGCAATTGTGCCCCTGGGACTCCTTTCGTTGCGCCCCCTGCAGCTGTTGGTCAACGGCTTAGGCCTCGACCCCAAGAGGCACCAGAAGAGGCTGGTGAGGAACTCCAGCCAGTGCCGTGGGCTGCTAGAACCCTGGAGAAGGAGCGCGAGTCTGTGCCGGGGCGTCGCCATGGGCTCACTACCCTCTCGCCGGGAGATAGTGGTGACGGATGCATCTCTCTCAGGCTGGGGGGCTGTGTGGAATCACAGGACAGTCAGAGGAACCTGGGCCGCCCAGCAGGGACTACATATAAATGCACTGGAGCTCCGCGCAGTGTACTTAGCCCTCAAACATTTCCTTCCAGCCTTGGAAGGGAAACATGTCCTTGTCCGATCAGACAATACGTCAACGGTCTACCATGTGAACCATCAGGGAGGTGTCAGGTCCAGGCAGTCTCTGCAGGAGGCTCAGAGACTTCTTCAGTGGGCTTTTCCTCGCCTTGCCAGTCTCAGGGCAGTACATCTGCCAGGTGTTCACAACCAGGCTGCAGATATGCTTTCTCGCCAGAGTCCTCCTCCAGGCGAGTGGAGGTTGGACCCCTCAGTGGTCCAGGAGATCTGGGAGAGGTACGGGAGAGCAGAAGTGGATCTGTTTGCTTCGAGCACATCAACACACTGTCGACTGTGGTTCTCCCTGTCGGATCCAACCAGTCCATTGGGGCAGGACGCATTAGCCTACCCATGGCCCCTAGACTGCCTCTTGTACGCATTCCCTCCAATTCCACTGCTCGGGCTGACACTTCACAGAATCGCCACATGCGGTCACACGGTGCTGCTGGTGGCTCCATACTGGCCGGGGAGGATATGGTTTCCCATGATCCGACGGCTTCTCAACGGAGCACCTTGGCCTCTCCCATCGAGGCCGGATCTCCTGTCGCAAGTAGGGGGCCGCATTTGGCATCACCAGCCAGATCGGCTCCAGCTTCATGTTTGGCCCCTGAGAGGCCGGGTTCGCTGATGAACTCCTGCGACCAGGCGGTTGTCCATACCTTGCTTAACGCTCGTGCACCCTCCACTAGAGCGCTGTACTCTAACAGATGGAAATTGTTCCGTAGTTGGTGTGAGGGCCAACAGGCGGATCCAGTCATGTGCTCAGTACCAATGCTGCTCCGCTATCTACAGACTTTGCTGGATAAGGGGCTCTCAGCCTCTACAATGAGGGTGTATGTTGCCGCCATTTCGGCTCAGCATGGGCTGGTGGACGGTCGTACTGTGGGATCTCATCCTTTGGTGAGTCGCTATCTGAAGGGGGCTCTGAGATTGCACCCCCCGCATGTCACTCGGGTGCCCTCGTGGGACTTGCCTACGGTCCTAGAAGCACTGTGTTCTCCGCCGTTCGAGCCGCTGGAGCGGGCTGATCTCAGGTGGCTGTCGGTTAAAACCGCCTTCCTCCTCGCCATTACATCTGCCAAGCGAGTGGGAGAACTCCAGGCCCTGTCTGTCGCTAGGGACTGTTTGAGGTGGGCTTCGGATGGGTCGGGGGTTACTATGTGGCCCAACCCCTCCTTTCTTCCTAAAAGGCTGTCAGCCTTCCATATCAACCAGCCTGTCGGATTGACGGCTTATGCCCCACAGCCAGGAACGGAGGGATCGCATCCTGATGGTGGGTTGCTGTGCCCCATCCGGGCCCTGAGGCAGTATGTGGACGTGACTTCTGTGTTTCGGAAGTCGGACGCACTGTTTCTCTGTTATGGAGGGCACAGGAAAGGGTGTGCTCTGTCCAAACAACGACTTTCTCACTGGATTGTTGATGCCATTCTGCAGGCCTACGAACGCAAGGGTTTGCCTGTTCCTCCTGTGAGATGCCATTCGACCAGGAGCGTGTCCACCTCCTGGGCTGCATTGAGGGGTGTCCCACTGGCTGACATATGTGCTGCAGCAGCGTGGGCTTCCTCCTGCACGTTTGCCCGCTTCTATAGGGTGAACGTGGCCGCCCCTCATCCCGTGGCGATGGCGGTGCTGTCGGCCTCTTCAACCTGCAACTGATGGTCAGGTAAGGGCAGGTTCCTCGTGACTATGTTGGTATTAGTCATCCAGGTGTTGAAAACACTGCCTCTGGCGGTCAGGAGGAATGAAGTAGAACGAGAGTTATGCATATAACTAAGGTTCTACGAATTCCGGATGACCGCCAGAGTTGACTGTCACTCGGAATCTCATTCTCGACGAAAAGATTTCAAGAGGATGATCGCTGTGTACACCGTACCTATATAGGTGACGTGCGCGTACACAGGTCACGAGTGACTTTGTTGGTATTAATATTCGACCTATGCGCGAGCGCGCGATGGATATCCAGGTGTTGAAAACACTGCCTCTGGCGGTCATCCGGAATTCGTAGAACCTTAGTTATATGCATAACTCTCGTTCTGAGCTACAGATGTGCCACTTCAAAACTTCACATGTCCTGCCATCGCCAAGACAGTACATTTTCAGGGGATTCCCAGGGCAATAAGAGGGACAAAGAAGGGCATTTAAAATGCTGAATTATTTTGATGATCACTGCTTTTATGATGCTAATTAATTTGAGCAACTGGTCAAATCACCTTTCGCCTCATAATGAGTCTGACACCTTCTTAAACACACATTCTTTTGTTCTCATGTATATGGATGTCTGTTGAAGGGAAAAACGGGGGTGTGTTTCAGGGGCAAAACAGTGCATTTTAAGGGCAGAAAAGGGAGGAAAAAAATGCATTTTCAGGGGACTTTCAGGGAAAGAACAGTAACGTGTGAAGTTTTGAAGTGGCACATCTGTATATTCAAACATCAAACAACACATGTTAACGAGGTCAAAATGCCCTCGTTGACATTTGTGAAACCACACCTGAATCTCATCTGTGATTAGAAACCATCTGGGGAGCAATCATACTGGAGGAAAAAAATCTGTGGCTACGCGAACAGGTACCAAAATCATGGCAAAACCCTGGCAGAGGCTACAGACTGTTCTGAAAAAACTCTGGCAGTTAATATTTTAATATTTTTTTATATTTCTTAATAAAAAAATCGGTCAAATCTGGCAAAAATATGAATTGAATAACATAACCCTAACCTAACCCTAACCCTAAAACCGAAATAAATTAACAAAAAACGCCCAAAATCCGTGGGTCGGGGACCCACCCGCTCCTTTCTAGGCCCAGCCTAGACTAGCGTTCTGGCTGCGCCACTGGTCCGCGGCCAAATACATGTTTTCTAAATCCTAACAGTATGTTGCTATATCAGTGGTGCTCCAACTTTTCCATGTCAAGGACCCCCAAAATGTATTTGAAAGCGGACCCCCATCTCAAAATATGTTGTTCGAGGGGCCCCCCAGAAGCAAAGATTTGAGTTAAAAATGTTCGCTTTTAAAAAAACTATATACAAAGATTTGCAAAAATGTTCATGATTTCTCAAAACGCGTTGTATATCTGCTATTTTTGAATAGCCAAAGTATAATATAATGGTTAAAGTGGTTAGATTCGTTCCAGGTTTTACTGGGTTAATAATTATTCCATGTTTTGCTCAGTGTTGTGTCCATCTAGTGTTGCACTCTCCCTGCACACTGTGCAGGGCTTCTTGTGGTACAATGCGCGCCAGCATTAACCACAAACCTGTTAAGATGTCAATATGTCTGCTCCGGTTTCATGGAGATAAACACCTGTACGTTTATTCTACGCTGTATGTGTGGTTGCATGTGTGCAGTGGTGGTACATTTGCTCAAGTACTGTAGTTAAAGTAATGCTAGGTAACTTTTTCAATAAAACTAAAGTTAAATTGTATATCTTTTGTGAGTGGCAAATGTTTCACAACACCCACTCCATGAATTTCACCCCCGAAAGCCTTTTATTTATATATTTTCTATTGAACATTGTCGAGCATGACTTCCCCACGAAAATGACGTCATCTGGCCGGAAAATGGAAGCGGAAATGCACCGGTTTCCTGTTTGGCCAGGAACTACTGCACCGGTTTCCTGTTTGGCCAGGAACTACCGCGCTAATAACAAAAAGGATACTCACGCTGATTTTAAGAGATTGCATGATTTGAAGAACGAAAAAAAACAGAAAAAGAAAACACAGCTCACGGTAACTAAAGCTCCACTGGCTAAGAGAAACGATCCACAGATCGTATAAAACAATTAAAAGAACGCTTTTTGAAACGCTTCCGTCTTCCCGTGAAAACCAATGGAATTCTGGGTAACGCAGTAATAAATGAACGGCCTGCAGTGACGGTAATGACCAGCTGAGGCTGCTAAAAATTGTTTTTTTGAAATCTGCACTGTATAACTTTAAGTACAATTTTGAGATATTTTTACTTAATACTGGAGTATTACCAATTTTCAATACTTTTACTCCACATCATCTTAGAGGCCAATATTGTACTTTTGTATCGTAAATATTGTACTTTTACTCGGCCACTACAATTATCTGAAAACTAGTTACTAGCTACTTTGTAGATTGTGATTATTATTTAAACAAATAATAATACATGAACCACTTTTGATACTTTGCCTATTTTCATATAATGCTGTAATACTACTTTAATTTGGGTACTTTCAGTATATTTTCATGCCAATCATTTGGTACTTTGTACTACTGCTACTCACTTAAATCTTTTATACCGGACTTTACTTGATACAGACTATTTTTACATTGCTGTATAAATTGAGTACTTCTTCCATCACCGCATGTGTGTAATGACACTAACCCACACCATCTCTCTCCCACTCAGTCAAATACATCTGTGTTCATTTAGCTCTCAGAGTGTGCACATGTGTCCAGATCTCATTTGTTCGTGTCTTTCACAAGAAATCCATGTTTATGAACAAATGACATAAAAAGTCTATTGATGTCTACTACACGCATGCATGTTTTTACCTAACTGTGTTCTTGTTGTTATTCTTTAACTCTTTTTCTTTTGTTATTGTTGCTACAATGTTGAGGAACTAAAACCAAAGACGGTTGGGTACTTTATGAGAGGTAACGAATAAAATCTTGAATCTTAAAAATTTAACGTTAAGGGTCTACTTGAACTGTATACTCTCAGAGTTACAAATGGTTACATTAACACCTCTACCATTAATTAACACGTTAATAATTGCATGATTGCAGGTGGTGATATGCTTTTGCACATATTGTTATGTGTGACTTTGCCATGTCTACTCAAAGCAATGCTTCACCCCCGAAAAACTTTTTTTTCCTATTAATTACTCACCCCTGAGTTCATGGAGAGTTGTTGTTTTTCTCACATGCCTTGACGGTGAATTAAGAATGCAAAAACTGGGAAAATACTTGAACTTAACTATGCTCATGTTGAAACCCATGCTCACACCCAGGCGCACTCCTTGTTTACAGACACAATGAGAAATGTAATGATAAAACATAGACAAACATTGTCAATGAAAAACTTGACAACTGGACTAGCACAACTGTTATTAAAAACAAAGCAATACTTAATTGCAAAATATGTGAACATAATGACACTGGACTTACTGAAATGTCATGGTCACAGTTTAAAATAAATCTGCTCAGGAGGCACTTGTGTAATTACAACTCTTTCACTCCATTTCTTTGTAATATATTCTTCAAAAGGTGGGTTAGGAATGCTGGCAATGTAGTTTTAATTAATGATAGCCAATCATTGGACTCTTTCAAGTCCGCACTAAAGAGACACTTGTTTACTCAGGCTTTTGGCAAATTATAGTTTGTTTGTTTTTTGTATTGTAAAGCGTCCTTGGGTTTTTGAAAGGCGTTACATAAATTCAATGTTATTATTATTATTATTATTATTATTATTATTATTATTATTATTATCATTAATTCATACCATATGCTAGCTATGGTTTTCCCTTTCAGTTGTCTAAACAATACGTTGTAGTCAGGCAAAATGGATTCTTGGATTCAGAAATCAGGGGTTCTGAAGCCAAAAAGTTTTGCAGAACCATTGTTTAAGTAGCAAAGTTTGAGTGAAAATAAGGTGTTTTGTAAGTGCTGTGCATATGGCTGGATACATGACTATTCAGTGAGAGTTTTGTTGAGAGTTTATTTAACTGGATTTAAAATATAGTTAATCTTGGCCTCCTAACTTCAATTCATCACGTAATTTCTCTGTTTTTGGATTCTTCATTCCATCAACAAAAAAACACAATTCTCCATGAATTTAAAGTTACTCTATCTTTTTTGTGTGAGTGTGAATAACATTTCATCCAATCTGTATGGTCAGACTGGTGGGCCTGACACTTTTGTTCAGTGGTGTAAAGTAAGTAAGTATATTTACTCAAATACTTTAATGGAGTGTTTCCAAATTGCAGTACTTTTACTTCTACTCCACTACATCTCAGAGGCAAATATTATAAATGTACTCCACTACAATTATTTGAACCCTTTAGTTACTGGTTACTTTGTAGATTTTGATTATTATACAAAACATACATTAACCACTTAAGCCCTATATAAATTCCGGCCATTTGAAAATAGCCGATCTACAAGCTCACAATGCGTCGCGATGCGACACATCTGCTATTTTCAAAAGATTGTTATAGTGTACATTTGAACACTTGAAATGGGACATTCTGCATAATGACTATACTTTTACTTTTGGTACTTTAAGTACATTTTGATGCCAATACTTTTGTTCTTTTACTCAAGTACATTTTGAATTCCGGACTTTTACTTGTAACAGAGTATTTCTATATTGCAGTATTGATACATTTACTTAAGTAAAAAATGTGAGTACTTTTTCCACCACTGCTTATGTTGTAAATGGCCGCTGGGGGTTTGTGTGCATGCTGTGCTTGCTTACACGTGTACATACAGTATGTATAAATAACACGGCACAATAACAGCAGCAGTGTGAATGAGGGAGTGTGAATGGCATGCGTGTCCATTTGCGTCTGCTATGCCCATTAACCACAGTGAGATTAACCCATTAAAACCGGGAATGCATCTGTGCAACCACTTTAACCATTATTTTATACTTTGGCTATTAAAAAATAGCAGATATAGTATAAGCTCATAAAGCCGCTTCAAGTGCCGTGCTATGAGCTTGTCGATCTAGTACTTTTTTTAAATCGTGAAACTGTGTAAATCTTTATGTTTAAAGTAAACATAACTCAAATCTTGCTTCTGGGGGTCCCTGGAACAAAATATTTTGAGATGTTGGTCCGAAGCCAAATACTTATCATTTTGGAGGTCCTTGACATGAACAAAGTTTGAGAACCATTGATATCATAGCAACTTAATTTTTTTTTTTAAATAACTGTTAGAATTTAGAAGGCATTTGTTGAACCGAGTGCCGCACTATGAGCTTGTAGATCTGATATTTTTTTGAAAAATAGCTTGCCGCCCTTGATGCCGCTCTATGATATCTGTTGTTTTTGAATAGCCAAAGTATAAGATAATGGTTAGAGTGGCTAAAATGACAGACGCTTTCCCGGTCTTAATGGGTTAAACTCACATCACATCTTTAAGACGAGACCCGTTCCAAGTTCCTGGAAGAAGCCTAATGACTTGAGTTCCCTTAATGCCCAGCATCTTCTGTCTAATTTGTTCATGTCTCGCACACGGCGAGAGGCCCGGAGGCGGCCGCTATAAAAAGACAGGAGTATAGAGGGAAAAAATATAATAATGAAATAAGAAAAAAAAACATATTAAAAAATCACCGGTTAAATTATTGTTTTTCAGCCAAGATCTTAATTAATAGCGGAGAAATAATAAGCCTGTGAGACAGATGAGGTCGCCGCCCCTTTGTCCTTCCCCCTCGTTGACTGACAGATAGTGATAGCGAGAGGCATATGCTGAGAGGAAGAGGGCAGAGAGACACCGACAGTAGCTGTGCCTGGGAGGGGAGAGAGGGAGAAAGAAAGAGAGAGAGAGCGAGAGAGAGAGTCTCTCCTCCCATGTTGGTGAGAGAGAAATAGGGACAACCAAGGGAGAGAGAGAGAGAGAGAGAGAGAGAGAGAGAGAGAGAGAGAGAGAGAGAGAGAGAGAGAGAGAGAGAGACTCATAACAGACATGCTCTGTTAGACCGAGCAAGAAAGAGCATTAGAGGCAGTAAATGAGAGAGAGGGAGAGAGAGAGATAGAGAGAGAGAGAGAGAGTCTGCCATGCCATGTCAAAAGGAGGGGCGATATTGAGCCAGTGTTGGATGTAGTTGGGAGTCCAGTCCCCCCCCCCCCTCTGTCTCTCTGAGACTGTCCCCTGAGTGCTGCTGTCCAACTGAATCAACAACAAGACTCACACCAGTCTATTATTATCTCTTTAAGACTACTGAATCCACCTCCACCTCCTCCACCCCGACAGGAGAAGAGAGGAGCAGAGGAGAGGAGAGGAGAGGAGAGGAAAGGGGGGACAGGCAGGGTAGAGGTGGTCTACTGGGGAGGAGGAGAGGAGCGGAGGGCAGGGGAGGGGAGGACAGGACAGAATCTCCCAAAAAAAAAGGAATGAGGGATGGTAGAGGAGCGAGGGGAGACATGCAGGGTCAGACGCCATGGAAGAACACACATGGAGGAAGAGACATGGAGGAAGACGTACGCTGATTAGAGCCGTAACGACAGAGAGGATGATGGGTGGTTGGGTTGTGAGGTAAACGCCCATCACACAGTGAAGTCTGGGGTCAACCGGCATGAGGAGATGTCTCGGCGAACAGCGGAACGCCATGGGTAAACAGGACGACGGAGACGGCGGGATGGGGACAATGTGAACCTGGCCTCTGTCATGATGCCCGCCGCGTTGGGTGATTAGAATCCTGCCCCCCCGCCACCCCCACCCCCACCCAGTAAAATCCTGCGTGTTCATTTAACTCGGAGAGAATATAAATGGAACCAAATGGACCCGTAAGGGTCCATTTGGTTCCATTTATACTCTCTCAGAGTTACAAATGGATAAATTAACACTGAGGATGTTACTGTGTACCCAGCGACTCTGCCTCTCTCTCTGTCTGTCTCTCTCTCTCTCTCTCTCTCTCTCTCTCTCTCTCCTCTCCTGCTCAGTGGCATGTAACGCCACTTTTCAAATGTTAATTGCGCCTTGATGAGGATAGACATGGGGAGTAAAAGGAAAAGCAAACATTAATTGCCAGAAAAGCAACACAGAGGGCATAAGGGGATTGCCAAAATGAACAGAGCTGGCCGCGCATATCTCTCTCTCTCTCTCTCTCTCTCTCTCTCTCCCCCCCCGTCTCGGCGGCTCGTTAGATTCAAACGTCTGTCTTTGTTTGTTTGTTTGTTTTCTTCGTTATGTGGGTGTTGTTTACCTCGACGCCCCCCCAATCCCCTCCCTCCCCTCTCCCCTTGACTTTTGACTCACCAAAACATTTGCTCTGATTGGTCGCTCGGTCCACGAAGACTTTGGCGGAGATGACGTTGCCAAAAGGCAGGAACATTTGCATGAGCTCCGCGTCTCCGAACTCCTGGGGCAGGTGGTAAATAAACAGGTTGCAGCCTTCTGGCCCTGGTGGTGGGGGGGAGAGAACAGTACAGAGAGGTTATGAGGGGGCAATGCGGGACACGCCCAGACAGAGACACACAGAGAGAGAGAGAGAGAGAGAGAGAGAGAGAGAGAGAGAGAGAGAGAGAGAGGAATGGATAGAGACAAAGATTGAAAGAGAGAGGGAACAAAATAAATGAATATAAAAGGAGATGGATAGAGAGAGATTGAAACGGAGAGAGAAAAGACAGAAATCAATTGAAAGGGAGATGACAGAGAGAGAGAGAGAGATGGATGGATGGAGAGAGAAAGTGGGATTGAAAGAGAGAAAGAAATACAAGTATATAGGAAGAAAGGGAGAACTAGGAATAGGACATGCGAATGACAGGGAGAGTCTGAGATAGACACATCAAAAGAGAGACTGAGATCAGAAAGAGGAGACTGACAGAAGAGAGACAGACTGAAGTTGGACGGGCAGGAAGACAGACAGACAGACAGACAGACAGACAGACAGACAGACAGACAGACAGACAGACAGACAGAGAGCAGGAAAACATAAGCCAAGTATTTGCCCCAATTACTGGGTGATAGTAGGACTGGCTTCAAATCTCCGTCCGCCCCTCCACCCTCATCCACCCAGCTGCCTGCATATTGTACTGGCCAATTTCATGAGAAGTGGAATGAACTGGAGAGACAGAGAGAGAAGAAAATGACAGTGATGGAGAGAGGGACAGAGAGAGAGAGAGAAGGAGAGAGATTGAGAGAAGTGTTGGGCGGAATTGTGGGCTCGCATCTGGCCGGCTAGCAGGCTGACTGGCTCGCTGGCTGGCTGACTAGCTGGCTGGCTGGCTAGTAAACTCACTGGCTAGGAGACTGACTGGCTGGCTTGCAGGCTGACTGGTTCACTGGCCGGCTAGTAGGATGACTGGCTTGCTGGCTGACTAGCTGGCTGGCTGGCTGGCGGGGTTTCTCTCTCCTGTCTCATTGCTCGGGGTGATAGCATGACGAGATGAGACTGGGGCTGGGTGGAGGGCTGATAAGAGGGCTGCGGCAGCAGACTGTAGTGCCACTGTCCCTCGGCAAGATAGAGGACACACAGACGGCGCTTGATAGAGTGGAGCCAGTTATACAGTCTGGAGGGACCAGGGCTTTGGCTCTGGCTGTTTATATAAAAGTGCGTCTTGAGCAGAATTCACACTTTGAAAAAGATTTGAGGTAGGAGAACATCTGCTGCTCGGGCAATTTCTGTGTCCAACATTTTCCGCGTTGCACAGGTTTATATATACTTGTTCATCTTCCTCCCGGCTATAATGTGACGGCCAGCGTTATTAGTGACTGGACACTTCACACCTCCTTCTTCACATCTTTGCCAACTTGTCTGTTCGACTGCGTGGAAGAAAGGTTATTCTATTCTTGAACTCCATCCACAGCCCCACTAATTGGACAAACATGATAGCACAAGTCAAATCTCGAAGGCGACATGGAGATTCATCCCGGAGATTACCAAAGTGTGAACAAACGAAGCAAACAGCGTTACTTTGCTTCCGTCCAGTGACACGGCTTGCTCTCATTAAACAGACATTTGTGTGACCACGGTATATATAACACAACATCATGCATTGAAACCTATAGTATCCTCACACAAACAACAAAAAATGTGTGCATAATCTAATATTATGATGTAGAGCCTGCACACCGTCTTCAAGGCAAAGGATGGATCACTTCATTGAGTAGACAACATTTCGATCCTCACAGGATCTTCATCAGGTCAGTGTGATCAGGTCATAATCAAACCTTTAAACCACTTAGGCCCTATAGAGCGTGCCAAAAATCCTGAAGGGGGCGTCAACAAGTGTCTTTTGGTAGCAGCGGACATCTTTGAGGGGTATAAACCAGGTTGACTTAACATTGCCCAAAACAAACGTGTCTGCGCTACTATGCCGCGCTCAAAGTCAAAACCAGACGATAACCATGGAGCGTCAGTTCGTCTATCAACTTCCATTTCACCTACAGTATATAGCACAGCAATATTTCCAAAACGACATTTTTCATTCTAATGACTTTTTGCATCAAGGCAGGTGTGCCGACAGAAGTGGGCTTGTGCCCCCGTGAGGCGCGCCCAAGCGAGGCCAGAGCCAAGCGGTCGCCCGCGCCAAGTGAGTGCCCGCACTGAGCGGTGCCATATCTGCACCGCTCATACCGACACGTTGGGAATCACTCTTAGTTCATTCAGAAATTGCACAACGTCACTGTCGGGTGAAAACCGACAGTGACGTCCATAATGGTTACTTCTCAGGATTCAAATTCAAAAATAGCAGATATACAGGATCAAAACGAGCCGCGATGCAACAGGTTTTGAGCTTGTAGATCTGCTATTTTTTGATACTTTTGTCTTTTGTGTGACACTGTAGTATGATCAAGTAGGGGGAAAAAAACAATGGTTGTGCTTGTCAATGAAAGTAAACGAGACCATTTAGTCGACAACATCCGCATGTAGAATGGGAATGGTATTGAAGATACTCAGATACTCAGGGACAGTGCCTTCATACCTGTCTAACTACTGCTCCAAAGTGAGTGACACCCCACATTTCAGAAGACCACAAGGGGAGATAGATATTATGAATTCCCATTCCCCCAGGAGGAAGTTGATAATGTTTCTCTGGAAAGGGAAGTCTGGAAATCTCTGTTGGAACTGTTACTCCCGTGACCCGATGAAATGAGGGATGAAATGAGGGATCATACACTGCCGCCGTTTTTTCCTTTTCCTCCTCTGTACATATAGCTGTGTGCATTTGTTGATGACATGTATTAATGGGTTAATATTCTATGCTCTATTGATGAATTAAATACATAGGACCACAATGGAAACAAGTCCCCAGACTTTTTGCAATCAATCAATCAAAAGAAAATGTTGATATGAAACGTATATCTGTTCCCGAATTTTCTTAACCCATTAAGACCAGGAACGCATCTGTGCCATTTTCAGATTTCTTTGGCTATTCAAAAAATAGCAGATATACAAGCTCATAGCGCGGCACCCAGTACGCTATGAGATTGTAGATCTGCTATTTTTTTAAAATCTTGTGTGCAAATCTTTGAATATATATATATATCTAAAGCAAACATTTGTAACTCAAATCTTTGCTTCTGGGGGGTCTGGAACATAACATTTTGAGATAAAAGGTTTTTTATTATTATTATTTCCAAAAAAACTGTTAGGATTTAGAGTTTTTTTTAATCTGCCTAAGGTCTTAATGAGTTAAATAGACTATTTCTCACCTACACTGTATTATCTGATAACCCAGAAGTACAGTATATCTGTGCCTGTGTGCCAAGTCTGCTGCCTCCTCTTTCTTAACCAGCCTGCTGAACATTACAGTAATCACAGCCGCCTGGCTCACCGTTATGTGGCTTCGATAGGAATTATAGTGCAATTACTTTTCCTAGGTACAGTATATAGGTATAAAACGTTTTGCAGAAACGCACAGTGATAAAAAAATGTTCCCAAAAACGTTGCATGTGAACGTGGTTCGCAGATGAGAACCATGAGTCAATCGTCGATTTTACGTCGCATACTAATGAATCTTAAACCTAACCTTAACCCTAAACTTAACCCTAAACCTAACCTTGACCATACCCTAACCATAATCTTAACCCCTAAACCTAACCATAAACCTAAACGTTGTAATGCAACATACCAAAAAAACCCTGGCGATAGGGTTGCAGCATAAGTACGATCACATGAACCACCTCCAAAGGTTGCGAGAGACATATTTAGCCGCATTTGTAATAAAGTCTATACAACCCACATTGGCCACATTATAATCCGTTGCTGTCGGGTGGAAACCGCTTGTATGTCCAAAACCATTCCTATATAATTATTATATTTAAAAATTAAAATAGTGAAAACAGTGAAAATAGCCGATGCGTCGCATCGCACCGGGTGGTGAGCTTGTAGATCAGCTATTTGCACAACTTTTGTGCGACACTGTTGTATGATGAAGTAGGGCATTAACTTAAGAAAAAAAAGTTGAAATACAGTATGGATACAAGGTTTCTGCCCCGACAGCAACGATAAAGTAAAATAAATACATGCCACCAGGTGTAGCTACTGCAGTGATGTAATGACTGTAAAGTGAAAATGTGACATGTGCCATGTGTTATTATAATTTAAACTAGAAAACGTAAATCGCCCACGTAATATTATCTGATCCATCTGTAATAAAGAATGAGTGTTGTTATGGAAATGTTGCTAAGGTCTGCTAAGGCTATCTTCATGGCTGTGGAGTAATGGGGATTGTGGAACCCCCCTTTTGCTTTGAAGAACGACAGGAGAGTTCAAATAGAGTATCAAAGTCCTGACGTCACTCCGTTATCCCCAGTGGTGGAAGAAGTACTCAGATATATAACATACAAGTAATATTACAAGTAAAAGTAGCAATACCGCAATGTAGAAATACTCTGTTACAAGTAAAAGGCCGTGTTCAAAATGTTACTGAGTAAAAGTACAAAAGTGTTGGTATCAAAATATACTACCAAAAGTTTAAGTACTAACTTTTTTTGAAAATAGCAGATCTACAAGCTCACAACGCGTCACAACGTTGTGAGCTTGTAGATCTGCTATTTTCAAATAGCCTATGTATAAAATAGGGCTATTTTATTCCTATTTATTATTCCTCAAAATTGTACAGTACTTGAGTAAATGTACTGTATAGAACTGAAGTATAGATTTATATATATTATACCGGCATTTGGAGATATGCTGTACATATGATATGAGCAGTGGAAGAAGTACTCACATGTTTTACTAAAGAAAAAAGTGAGTAGAAGTACAAAAGTATTGGCATCAAAATGTACTTAAATTACCAGAAGTAAAAGTACTCCTTATGCAGAATGTCCCATTTTAAGTTTTTTAAAATGTATAAAAAATATTTAGAAAATAGCTGATCTACAAGCTCACAACGCGTTGCGATGCAACGCGTTGTGAGCTTGTAGATCGGCTATTTTCAAATAGCCGGAGTCTATAGGGCTGCATTGGTTAATGTATTTTTGGAAATAATAATCAAACATTTACAAAGTAACTAGTAACTAAAGTTTTGGAGTAAAGTGGAGTAAAAGTACAATATTTGTAGTGGAGTAGGAAAAAAAAGTATGGAAAATCGAAAAAAGTAAGAGTACCTCAAAATTGTACTTAAGTAGAGTACTTGAGTAAATGTACTTACAGTAGTTACTTTACACCACTGCACATGAGTAGCTAGTCCTTGTTGTGTATGTTTTCACCCGCCTTCTTTGCATTTATGTTTTGCTGTGTTGCTATGTATCATTTTCTTCTAATTACTGCTCCGTATTGTCATAACATTTGTAAAATGAATAAAAACTTTGATCATAAAAAAGAAACTCAAACTTGTTAAAAAAAGAAGAAGAGGAGAAAAAAAAGAATGATGATTGCAGCGAGTGCTGCAATACCGAGGGTGCATTGCAGCTGTGTTGTTAGTGTTGCATGAGGCTGGTGTGTGCACGTGTTCATCGTCAGAGTTGCAGTGCACCGTGCGATACTTTACATGACTATCAGCAATGCAACTCATCAATATACGCATGCAGTCCATTTCCTTTCATTCTTAAGCCTAATCTATGGTGAGTCGTACAGCGTTTTCCCCCTTGAAAATAAGCCATCACTCCACTGTGACCCTCACTTGCACTTTCAGTACGAAGGAACACTAACACAACCTAACTTAACTCGCACATACACACACACACACGCGCGCACTCACACGCTCCTTTAGGCCACGCTGCCGACACTACTTCATCTCCAGGTTTCCTTGCTGAATATTCATACCACAGAAGGCTGTCTGTCTCCTCGCACTCATACACTGTGAGAATGAATAATAGTGAGTGACAAATGGTGTCAAGAGGAGTGATTTACCATTGCGGTATATATCCTATGCTTTATTACATCTTAGTGCTTTGGCATAAGAACACTAAAAAACCCAGGAATCGTAATAAATGATTATGCATGCAGCTAATTAATCTAATGAATATTTATAACCACTTAAACACATTGTAATGGACTGATTAAGCAGTCGAATGCCGCAAGTTTGAATTAGTGCAGTTTTTGAATAATGACAGAGTAACTTTCCATCTTGTCGCTAATGTTCCTCTCTTTAAATGGGCTTTTTCCTCACTCAACAGCCCCCCCCCCCCCACCCCAGAAACCCCCCCCCTCCAAAATCCCCCCCTCCCCAGCCAGCTTCCCTTCCCTTCCCTCCCTCGCTAATTCAAAGCAGCGGAGCTACATTAGAATGGAACATGGCAATTATCACCTTTTATCTTGGGTGGGCGCGCTCGCTTTCTCTCTCGCTTTACTCTTTCTTACCTTCGCGCTGTTGCTGGGGAATGATGGTCGGTTGCTGTGGGAACGCTTGGCTGATTGGCGCATAGGCGGCTGGGTAGGCTGCTGTTACAAAGGGAGAGACAGAGAGAGAGAGAGAGAGACAGAGAGAGAGGGGGGAGACATAGAGAGAGAGGGGAGAGAGACCGAGAGAGAGAGAGAGAGAGAGAGAGAGAGAGAGAGAGAGAGAGAGAGAGAGAGAGAGAGAGAGAGAGAGAGAGAGAGAGAGTGAGTGAGGGGGAGACAGAGGGAGACAGACAGTCAGAGAGAGAGAGAGACAGAGAGAGGCAGAGAGAGAGAGACAGTCAGAGACAGAGAGAGAGAGAGACAGAGAGAGAGAGAGACAGAGATAGGCAGAGAAAGGAACCAGAGGAGTGGAATATTTTTTATTTTTTTATTTGCACGTCTCAATTTTCATATTTGACACAACAAAACTCAAATCATTATTCCATTGTTCGCATCCCTCCAGACATGGCATAAATAAATTGCATTATGGCTCAGAGCCCACGCTCGCTTGCCTGGTGGATCACCAGCACCACAAAGAGCACGACACGAAAACAGGAAAAAGAGGCACGTAGCGTTGTTTAACTATACAGCCGACTCAAGGATACAGGGAGGGAGAGAGAGAGGGAGAGAAAGAAGGAGAGACCGCTAATAGATCAGGATAGAGTGAGACCTGAGAGACGGATTTATACAGGCTTATACAGGTGTATATATAGTACGACCATGCCGCCTGTCAAGCATAACTGACGTATACCACAAAGTATGAATTAGGCAGAAGTCAAGGAGAAAACAGTGCTCATACAAAGTCTATCGTGTAGGCCTGTGGCAGGGGCTCTGAAACTTTGTCTTGTCAAGTAGACACTGTATTTTGGCCGGGGGAAGCCCGTCTGAAAACATTTTGGCGCCAGGGACCCCCATTAAAGATTCTTTCCCCACGTTTTTAAAGGGGTTTAACTGATTTTGATGCAATAACACATTTTGCTGGGGACCCCCTAAAACACCCTCAAGGACAACCATGGGTCGCTGGGACTCTACTTTGAGAACCTCTGATGTACGGTGTGGAGGCCGTTGGCCTCCTCACCTTCTTGTGTACTTTGTAGAGACGTGTGTGTGTGTGTGCGTAACCACAAAGAGGGGGATGAGTGAGGAAAGACAGATCACCTGCGTAGTGTTGCACGCCCGCATAAGCCTGCTGGAGTGGGTCAGTCACTGTCGGGCTCTGTGCTGCAGAGAGAGAGAGAGAGAGAGAGAGAGAGAGAGAGAGAGAGAGAGAGAGAGAGAGAGAGAGAGAGAGAGAGAGAGAGAGAGAGAGAGAGAGAGAGAGAGAGAGAGAGAGAGAGAGAGAGAGAGAGAGAGAGGGGGGGGGGTAATAAGAGAGAAAAGGGGAGGAATGGAGAGAGCAAAGGACACATGAGAAAGGGCAGAGAACGAATGAGAACAGAGATGTGATTCGACGGAAAGACAGAGGAAAGAGGAAAAACCTTGAGGAGAAAAAAATGCAAAGAGAGAGAATGGAGAGAAAGGACAAAGATCAAGAGGTACAGAGAGAGAGAGAGAGAGAGAGAGAGAGAGAGAGAGAGAGAGAGAGAGAGAGAGAGAGAGAGGCGGGACGGAGAAAGAAATGAGAAATGTGTGCGAGTGCAAAACGCAGAGAGGGAGCAAAAAAGAAAGTAAAAACGCTTGAGAGTGCTCAGCGAGCGAGCGCCACAGGAAGAGAGGCAGCCTATCAATGAATGGCGTGCATGGGGGAGGGAGAGAAAGATTTGGGTTGTCATATCTTACAGTTCTTCAAAATGCCTGTTCGTCCCAGATGTTTGCATCAAATATTAACCACATGCCAAACAAACCACTTTGTAGTTCATTACCATTGCAGCTGCCTTGCATAATGCTGCAATTGTGTCTGTGTGTGTGTGTGTGTGTGTGTGTGTGTGTGTGTGTGTGTGTGTGTGTGTGTGTGTGTGTGTGTGTGTGTGTGTGTGTGTGTGTGTGTGTACTTGTACTTGTACTACAATATGAAAGACAAATGTCCCCACAAATAACCTAGAACTTGGCCCGGACGGCTGGCGTAGCGGTCCGGGCACCTAGGCTGCTAATGAATCCCAATCCCGACAAACTTTGCTGCATGCCCATTTCCTGTCAGTCTACTGAATACTATCAATAAAGGCAGAAAAAGCCCCAAAAATATCTTTAAAAAGATTAAATAAATAAAAATAACCTAGAATTTGAGCAATAGACATGGGAGGACACTTTCTATCTAAGTGATACATTGTAATTGCGTGCAATCATAAAGAGACTTTTTACGTAATTAGTGGTTATTATTAAAGATGGCTCTTTAATTGCTTCAGTCATCAAATCAATTTCTGTAGGTCTACTTTTAGCCTTTTTGATGGAAGAAATTACAAAATAATGTACCCATAATTGTCCTATGCTAGTAAAGCCTGGTAAAAGTATAGAGCTCCCAAAATGGACCAGAATGGTCCAATGGTCCACTCTGTTAAAAAGTTTTCCTGGGGGAGGACCTCCAGACCCCCCGCTTGGGGTCATGGTCAGTGCCGACAGTGCCGACCCCACTCAAACCACCCCCCACAAATATCCTTGATTTCTGCAGTCCAAGGTTTGCAGGTATGGGTTAAGGTTATAAAACATGTTTAGAGTGAGACTTGTTGCAATTAGGAAAAGATTCCGGTTGCGTTTAGGGATAGGATAAGGATTAGACATTCAGAGGTTAGGTTCAGAAGTCTGGGTTAAGACTTATTAGACCTGATTTATACTTATAGTTGTGTGGTGGTGTCATGCACTGAAAATAGCCGTGCGTGTGAGCGTGTGTGAGCGTGTGTGAGCGTGTGTGTGCGTGGGTGTGTGTGTGTGTATGTGTGTGTGTGCGAGAGTTCTACAGGAATCAGTCCCAGACAACATTAAGGAGTCGAGGAGAACTCATCAAATTAACTGTAATGGACTGATGGATAGACTGATGGATTCATCATGAAAAACAGAAGGACCGGCTGCTCGGAAAAATCTGCCAAAGACAGATTTTCTTTTTTTCTTTTGATTGACCCTCCGAAACTAAAATGCCGCAATTCAACTGAGAGATGATGGCGGTGTCAAGAGCGTGTGAAATGAAAAAAAAGGAGAGTGCTCTCTACTTCTTAACAGCGGGACGTGATATAATCACCCAGAGTGATTGTGGGCGCAACAGACTGTACATATTACATCTGACAAGTTTTAGCAGACCCACAGAGCTGCCTTACCTTGCAATAAGTGCAACAGTAGAACAAGCTTAGACCTACCGTACATTTCTAAAGATCACCAAAGAATAGGCTCTATGCCAGTGGTTCTCGAACTTTTTCATGTCAAGGACCCCCAAGATGATATGTATTTGGCTACGGACCCCCCATCTCAAAAATGTTTTGTGCCAGGGATTTTTCAAAATTTGCAGATTTACAAGCCTTTTTTTTTTTTTTTACAAGATTTTTGAATAGCCAAAGTATACAGTAAAATATGGTTAAAGTGGTTAAAATGATTGTGACGCTATATTAACTAATTTTGCTGGGTACTAGGGGGTAATACTGGAAATTTCCAGTATGGAAATTTCTTTCCATACTGGAAATAAATTGGGTAACCTTTCTGTTACCATTACCAATGATACTAATGAAGGCTCTGTTCCATTCTGGTCAAACAGAGTTAGGGTGCTGATATTGTGCGTGTTGGCGTATTGGAAAGACTCTGCTACACTAGTGGGTCTAAAATTGGGGTCCAGGGACCCTCATGGTTCCTTGAGGGGGTTCCAAATGGCCGCTTGCGGGTGTGTAAGTCTGAGAGTTATGGGGGTCCTTTAAATTAAAAGGTTTGAGAACCACTAAGCTGCACTAAATGGAACAGAGCCTTCATTATCATTGGTAACACCTGAGAAGGAACAAAAACAACCACAACCAATATTCAAACGTAGCTTTTTTTGATTGATTGATAACTTTTTTTGCGATATTTTTGTAATATATCAACAAATCAAATAATAATAAACGACGTAAGAATAGTTTCATATTCCATTTTTTATCAACAAAAATCTAAAATATTTAAGCAAAAAATCCCTAAAATAATCCCATGGCTGCCACTTCCTGGAAGACGTATGGATGTTTATTTTTCCCTTCATAAAGCTTTTGTAAGGCAGCACTATTGCCAGCAATAAAGCAGTTGTACCTTTGTAGTGTGGCGACTGCTTCCAGGCATAATCATTTAACTAGTTACCCTTAACCACTTCAACCCCATATGGTTGAGCGGAGTCCCTCAGGGCTCTATACTGTACAAGTGTCTTTTCTGTTTTCTGTTATTGTGGGGAAAGCTTTAGCTGAAAATAGCTGATTGACAAGCTCACAACGCGCTGCAACTCAATACGTTGAGAGCTTGTCGATCTGCTATTTTCTGCTAAACCTTTCCCCACAATAAATGATGCTGGAGTAATTGGTTCTAGGACTTGCTTGTCTCACCTGGGTAAGGATGAATCCCGTTGGTGTAGATGGGTTCAGAGTTGGGCTGACCGTTGCTCTGAGGAGGCAGGGCACTGAACCCGTTGACCCCGATGGGGGCGGCTATGCTGGGCACCGTTGTGGCACCGATACCCGGGGGCGTGCTCGTGCCTACCAAAAAAAAGAGAAAAGATGACAGTTTCATTATAGGGAACACTGTCATGTTGACCCACAGGGTGCCTAATTGGACAGCCATTTAATTGGAGTGGCGGGGGGCTCCTCTACCTGCACTGCACACAGCAGTGAACTTTTCTTTTAATGTGACATTTTTTGGACCGCCTGTCACCTTGCCGCTGCCCTTTTGTAGCCAATGGATTATTATTATTTTTCTAATCCCGGTGAAGGGCATTTAAGTCATG
>NC_139962.1:51644588-51672088 GCF_963454915.1 Gymnoscopelus microlampas
ATATGTGTGTCCTTTTTATAGAATTTGTGTCGTTTTTTTTTTGTGCGTGTGCATCTTTTGCCCGCCCCGTGCAGTGTGAGTGTGAGTGTGAGTGTGAGTGTGTGTGTGTGTGTGCGTGTGTCTGTGTGCACGCGCACGTCTTACATATGCAATACAGTTCTGTATGTATGCACGCGCGCCTCACAGAGGGAGAGGAGAGACGGAGAGAGAGAGAGAGAGAGAGAGGAGAGAGAGGGGGAAAAAGCGACTGGGCGATACTGACAGAACGAGGGGAGTGAGAGAGAGAGAGACAGATCGTGCGTGAGTGGGCGCTTCTCACCTGTCAGGGTGAGCTGTTAGTTGCTGTGTGAGTGCAAACTCTCACAGACTCATAACTGGAGTTGTGACTTTCACATGTGAATATCTAGGGGCTTTATGGGTGGGGGCGTACGGTACGCTACGGGGACGGGGTGAGAGAGGTGGCAGCGACTTGCAGCTTCTCCACAGCATTAAAAAAAAAAGAAAGAAAGGAAAAAAAGTGGGGCGGCAGCAGCAGCCGAGACGTCAGAGAAGCGGCGGCTGGGCGACTGGGAGACTGTCAGTCGGCAAAGAACATCTGCGTGAGGAGCGCGACAGAGCAAGGCTTCTTTCCTCGACTCAGTCTTCGATACCGAACTGAGGTGCCCTTGAGCACCTCGAAGGACCCTTAACTTCCAACGTGCTCTGGTGGAGCAATAGCTGCTCAAGCGGCCAAAAGTGGCTGGCTGTGGTTTTCTACTGGGCAGCCTCCCAGGTGCGAATGCACTTCCACCATCACGGTGTGAATGTGAAACAGGGCGATGCCGAAAAAAGAGCATGCGTGCTCAGCAAAGCTGCCCCAGATAAATAAAGGTTAACCAAAAGAGAAAGGCAAGAAACCAGTGCAGCCTCTCTTTTGGTGAGCCCCTCTACACCTGTACACCTGTTACCCATGATGGCATGAATAGCACAGCCAGGGAGGGCTTTCTGGGATGTGTGGTCACATGCCGTGGTGGAAAAAGTATTCACATTTCTTACTTAAGTAAACGTTTCAATACTACATTGTATAAATTACTCTGTTACAAGTGAAAGTCCGGAATTCAAAATTCAGTTGAGTAAAAGTACAAAAGTATTGGTATCAAAATGTACTTTAAGTACCAAAAGTAAAAGTACTAAAAATGTTTGAAAATAGCCGATCTACAAGCTCACAACGCGTCGCGGGAGCTTGTAGATCGGCTATTTTCAAATAGCCATGGTATAAAATAGGGCTAAAGTGGTTAATGTATGTTTTATAATGTAATAATTTATATCTGCAAAGTCACTAGTTTTCAAATAATTGTAGTGGAGTAAAAGTACAATATTTGCCTCCGAGATGTAGTGGAGTAGAAGTAAAAGTATAAACAATTGAAATACTCCAGTAAAGTAAAAGTACCTCAAAATTGTACTTAAGTACAGTACTTGAGTAAATGTACTTCGTTACTTTACACCACTGGTCACATGCCTATGGCAGTTGCTGGGCTGGATGGGTAGACTGTGTGTGAGCAAAGACAGTTGCAACTAGAGCTGGCCCCTCATAGTCAAATAATCAATGAATCGATCTGTGTGATCTTAATATAACAAGACATTGTTTGTTGATTAGTCTTTTTTTAATGCTTTTTTCCCCCCATGATAAATGAATTATTATATTGTATTTTGAAATGTTATGAGCACACTTTAATTCTTCCTCTCTGTAGGCCAATAGCCACTGGGCATTGTAAAGTCAACATTTGAATAATCAGTTCTCAGCCTCAACGACCTGAAAAGGCTGCTCTCTGAATGATTGTATGCAGCAAACACAATTATACAGATTTGTCGATTACACATTGTGAAGACATGAACCCTGCAGGACTACACAGTAAAAATTGCAATTTAACTCAGACAGTGTATAAATATACCCTTATGCCTGATGTATACTTGGTTGTGCATCGTGTCGCGCACCGAAAATAGCAGATCTACAAGCTCACAACACGTCGGCTATTTTCGATACGCGACACACGTGTGAAACTAAGTAAAAATCAGACCTTATAGGATTTGACTGCATGATTCAGCCATGCAAGAACTTTTTATGTGGGTAAGACTGTATATTAACTCTTTGACTGCCAATGACGAGATTTCTCGTCATATTTTGCCAAGGTCCAGTCTGCCAACGACCAGAATCATGAGATTTTGTGTTTTCAGTGGTTTTCCACTAGATGGCGCTGTTCGCTCGCCTATGGGTCACTGTTTGGCTCTCTGTGAAGCAGAGGAGCAGTGGGTCACGTGATCGCAAAAAAAAACAGCCCATTAATTTCCTCGTTATTTGATTTGGGAGAATGGCCTTTTCTCTGTGTTGCTTTTTGGCGAAAACAGCCTACATTCAACTGCCCACAACTATGGAACGGCTGATCGCGGCACTCCCCCCCCCCCCCCCCCCCCCCGATACTACGAGACCCGGATACGTCTTTTAAAGCGATCGGGGGATCGGTCATACTGGAGATGAATATTCTATGACTTTTCAAAAGTTAGTGAAAACACTCGAAAATTGCTGGCAGTGGCATGGCAAATTATGTTTTATTTCTGGCAGTCAAAGAATTAAAATGAGTGTTATGAAGCCTTATTATGTGCATTATAATGCACTATAGACCCAACCTTTAAGTAAAGTGTTACCTGGTAGCTATAATGTGCTGTTCCACTGAGCTTGGAATGCATTATGACCAGTACAATGCTTCATAACCCTTACTATAAGTTGTCATGCTTAATTATAAACATTCAAAATGAGTGTTATCAAGCCTTATAAGTGCATTATAATGCATTATGAATGAAAATATGAAAAATGAAATGCACAAGCATTCAATCAGAAGCAATATTTAGTTTTGTTGTTGGTAAAGCTCACCGTCTCCTCGTTCGTCGAGCTGAGACTTACAGCGTGAGAGTAGGCACCGTAGGCCCCAAACTGTATGGTCATGGGGCTGAAGATGCCGAGCTGGCCCGCCATCTGGTGCATCCGGCGCAGGGTTCTCTCCTTGTCCGTGTCGGCGAACTTCACAACCAGGCTGGACGAGGCGCCCTGCAGCACAGATGACGTTACAGCATGAAACACCTTAGTTAATGAACTCTACAGGGACACAGCACTGTGTGTGTGTGTGTGTGTGTGTGTGTGTGTGTGTGTGTGTGTGTGTGTGTGTGTGTGTGTGTGTGTGTGTGTGTGTGTGTGTGTGTGCTTACTAACTCTACATGCACCCAGAGAGACACACATGCGCGCACACACACACACGTACGCGTGCATGCACACACATGTACGCACACAGAAAAATGTGTTTGTAGCAGTGGTGTAAAGTAACTAAATACATTTAAGTACTGTGCTTAAGTACAATTTTCAGGTACTTTTACTTCACTGGAGTATTTCCAAATTTCAGTTTTCAGCGCGCGCGCACACACACACACACACACACACACACACACACACACACACACACACACACACACACACACACACACACACACACACACACACACACACACACACACACACACACACACACACACACACACACACACACACACACACACACACACAAAAATAATCTGCTGCAGTAAGTTGACAGCACATGACACTGAACACATTTTCGGTAATGCACATTTCGATTTTTCTCTGAAAAGTAATTTGGATTTGTCCTAACTTTTAACAGGCGAGTCAGTCACTCTGCAACTTTCATGAACCACCATGACCACATCGCTATGGTAAAAATAAACTGTATGTATTTGTTGTTTCACAGTAAACATTCTTCTTGGTTTGTCCTAACTTTTAATACTGTAAGTTAAACCAGTGGTTCGGAGAGGGAGGGAGAGGGAGAGGGAGAGGGAGAGGGAGAGAGAGAGAGAGAGAGCGAGAGAGCGAGAGAGCGAGAGAGCGAGAGAGCGAGAGAGAGAGAGAGAGAGAGAGAGAGAGAGAGAGAGAGAGAGAGAGAGAGAGAGAGAGAGAGAGAGAGAGAGAGAACCCTCAGGGTTCCAAATGGACATTTACAGTTCTGTAACTCTGAGAGTATAGAAATGGAACCAAATGGACCCGGGTCCATTTGGTTCCAATTTTATACTCTCAGGAGTTATGGGGGTCCTTGAAATTAAAAAGTTTGAGAATCACTGAGTTAGAGCATAGTTTGCAGCTTTCTCTCAGCAGGGCTTGGCAACATGGCACTGGCCAATTCAGCTGATGAGCCAGTGTTTGCTAGCCAAATCACTTTGTGAGCATTACCAAATTGAACAAACACAGGGCTAATAAAACACAAGTCTGCTGCTTTGGTAGCCTTGAGCCCAATGCACTGCACCTCCGGGATGTTGTTGTGCGCCAGAAATAGCCGATCTAAAAGCTCACAACATGTGACGTTGTTGTGAGCTTGTACACTGGCCTGGTTGCGCAACACCATCGTACGACAAAGTATAAACCAGGCTTTCGCTTATAACTACTTTGTAACATACAGTATACCTACCACTGGAGAAAGCAACAACTTAGATACAGTATAGTTAACTTCGAGATATAGTTTCAGTCTTCAGTTGATTTTGTATTTGTTTACAGTGCAACATCAACCCATGGGGTCTCTGTACACTTCTGAACAGAAAGTAGCCTACACAATACAGAAACTAGGGGTGTTAGAGTGCAAGGGAGAAAAGACCCACAGTTTTAGAACCTCTGGTCTATAGGAATGCTGCAGCCTGGTCAACCCTAAAGCCTCACTTAGCTATCAGATTTATTACGGGAGCTGAATAATGATACTCATCACTGTGCACTTTATGGTATGGTTGGTTGGCCCTCTCTTGCAGAGAGGCGCAACAAACACTGGCTGTTATCAGCGTTCATTTTGACACAAAATTGTATTTTGGCAGGCCTTGATAGGTGTCGCAATGCCCGATATGTAGACTGGCTACCGAAAATAGCCGATCTTAGTTTAAAAAATAATAGTTTTTATTTCGTTTTTATTTCGTTTTAGTCAGTGAAAAACGGTAGTCGCCAAACATTTTTCGTCATAGTTATAGTCATCTTAGTTTGGTTCTTATTTAGTTTTCATTTAGTTTTTGTCAGTGAAAAAAGGTCGCCGAAAAAAATACTTGTCATAGTTTTAGATCACGAAATTAACACTGCTTGTTATTTATTTTTTAAACCCTCATTGGGAAACATCCTTCGTGTATGTCTGAGATGCTGTCTTGGAAAATTAGAGCTGTATAAGATCCTAATGACTTTTACTTAGAATCCCTGGGCGCGCACTGAGTTTGGCAAATCCTCTTTTTTCTTTTAATGCCCCAGACTCCTGGAGTGCCCTTCAACACATTTTAAAGCTCGTTTCAATGACATCGTTTGCACAGTTCAAATCCATGATCACGCTTGTGTAACTGTTTGTAATTGTTTTTTAATCGACTTAGTATTTCACTTTAAAATATTTTTTTGTATTTAGTGCTCTTATAAAGTTATTGTCTTCCTGTCTGTGCTTGTTTGCTGCTGTTGTTTTTATAGTGTTGTAAATGAGGATAACCTCAAGTGCCGTTTGGGCATAAATAAAGGTTTGAATGAATTAATAAAAAATAAATGGAAAAAGGCAGATTTGGTGATGTTATTACTGTAATGTGTTACGAATGATGAGTAGGGATCAAAGACTACTCCTAAATTCCAAACGGTATTTTTTTGTGAAATTAAGCCATCAAGGTTTATGTTGATGTTCTGGAACTGGTGTCTGCGTTTTCCTGCAGCTTTCCAGGTTGAGAAGGTTGGAGGACTTATTTGCTGTAATGGGGATGTGGATTTGTGTATGATCTGCATAACAGTGGAAACTTCTGCCAAACTTTAAAAAAAATGTGCCCTAGGGGTACCATAATATATCTTCAGACAGAGGATGGGACCAAGAACTGAGCCTTGCGGAACAGTCAGACATGGAGTTATTGAATGTTACGCAATGCAATCTGTCATACAGGTAAGAAGCGGTGGGGGCCCTATCTTGCGCGCCGCCTTACCCTTTATGCTTAAGCCTTTTGTTACCATTTTAAAAAACATTTTAAAATAGTGAAAATAGTCGATCTACATTAAATGCGGTGTGAGCTTGTAGATCTACCATTTTAACTATTTAAAAATAAATGTTTTCACAAAAATAAAAAGCCAAAGGCATAAGGGGTAAGATAGGGCCAATAGTCTCTGATGCCAGGAAGATATTCCAAACGCAAAGGAGGACAGCATGGTCAACCGTATCTAAAGCAGCGCTCGGGTCAAGGAGCAGCAAAACAGAAGTTGGTAGTGCAGTATATCTATCAGCTTCCTTTCTGAGCAGGCAATATGTAGTCTCCCTTAGCCAGACAATTGGAGATCTCTACCAACTGAAACGGAAATCTAAACTCAATGTAGGGGCTAGAACAGCGGAGAAACCCTATGCTGACAAACTACTGTTTTATTAACAAATCATATACTGTAACCGTCCCAATATGAAGGACCGGCTTAAAGTCTTTGCATTGGTTATGCAATGCAGTTATACGTATTGGTAGGGAGAGATGAATGATCATCTGGCGAGGTGAGACTATAGGCAATATGATGCCACTGGTGGGCTATAGTAGCCTCGCGTAGCCAGACAATATCACACGACACACTGCGTGGATATTAGTCTGGTCCCTATCAACGGTAGAATTTCTTCCAAGGGGCGGTTACAAAAAGATCCAAACGGACTCTATTGGTTAGACCTAAACCAATCAGAGCAGTGCTTCCTTGAACGAACCAATCAGAGCAGTGCTTCCTTGTACGTCATTGCTCCAAATAAGGTGATAAGCCCGCCCACATTTGGATACTGGGCCCTGGTTGGCTCCGCACAACTGCGGAGGGAGAGAATTTAAATCTCTATGGAGGGGGGCCAGACCTAATCTGCCGAGGGCTAAAGTGCATGCAATTTTGCAAAGGCAGATTCGTCTGGAACCAGGCTAGGGCTATAGCTAATCTAAGTGAGCAGGTCTTGATAAGAGTCAGGTGACACAGGTACACCGTCAGGGCTGAACATTGTTATAATTCGTGCAAGGAATAACACTAGTAACTTGCTCCTTGGGTGCTTTGAAGGCAACACGAAAAGCCATTTATTGTACCTACACTTCACAGACATAAGCAATTATATGTCACAGACTAGGCTTATGACTGAAAGGAACTTGTTAAAAGATACAGGCGATGTTTATTCCCTTTCGGTTCCAACAACGTAATCAATCACTGTCAAAACAAGGTTACAGAAAAAGCAATAACAACTTTTTTTTTAATGACTAAAAGGCAAATATTGTGCTGCATTAAATAGTCTGACATCTGTGTTGTCAGGCTATTATCACTCCTTAATTCGCTATTGTGAAACTTGCCATAGTTTGAAGTTAAAGGGGCACGGTAACCATGAGGTTGCTACAGCACTCTGATCACATAGTTAATAATGGCTACTTGCTCTGCCTACCAGAAGTCAGTGTTTTATTTCAATATTTGATTGGAGGACAAACCCCTTGAGATGCATCATCTCGTCTTCCAGGGGGTCCTCAGCGTTCAATCAAAGCTGCAGTCGGTGCAGTCACCAACAGCACTGCTTCTCAACCTGTGGGCTGTGGCCCACTGGGCGGGCCATGGGGATATTGCAAGTGGGCCCCCCAACTAACCGTTAAAACATTAACATTGAAATGATAATATAACATTAAAATAAAAACAAATAATAATGTTTTTAAAAAATGGCCTGGTATTTTCTTCTTTACAACTTTGAAAAGTTCGTTTTCATTGTGATGCCGATAAATATGAACTTAATGTTAGTTTCAGTGGTCCAATTTCAGAACACAAACCATGCTCTGGCAGTGTGCGCGGCCCACCCATCTGACTACCTAATATGGCAGCCGTGTTAAGTGGTCAGCTGAGTGGGCCGCAACTACTTTTAAGATTTTCAAGTGGGCCCTGATCCAGAAAAGGGTTGAGAACCACCTACACCCACATGTTGCCTCTTCATCTTTCCTTGTGTGGTGTTTTAGTGCATTGGTTCTCAAAGTGGGGTCCGGGGACCCCCAGTGGTCCTTGAGGGGGTACCAGGGGGTCCCCAGAAAAAAAATGTAATATAGCGTCACAATCATTTTCACCACTTTTACCATATTTTGTACTTTGGCTATTTTTTTTTAAATCCCTGCCACAAAGTATTTTTGAGATGGGGGTCCGCTGCCAAATAAATATCATTTTGGGGGTCCTTGACATGAAAAAGCTTGAGAACCACTGTTTTAGTGAACCAACCTTTTGCTACTTTGATGGCTTTCTCGTATTTTATTGAAACATCAACCACACAAGACACTGATATGCAGAGGTAATTAATGTTTTTTTTCTTTCTTTCTTTAAATGGCCAGACAACTTTGAGATCTGACTCCTTGTGCTATGAAAGTGATTCTAGTGTGTGTGTCTCTGTCTTAATATGGTTTTCTTTCTTTCCACTGAATACTACTAAACTTACACAACACTACTGCAACAACCCCTAATTTCGACCAAACCAGCCGGCGGAACCAAATATGTTCTTTTAACGACCAAAGTCATTTAGCCGTCAGGGCTTAAATGGACGGGAATAGTGCATGATATTTGCTTCTGTGAACTCTCCGGCTCCCACTGTATACACTGTGAGTGAACTGTGATCCTAACCAGATCCCACAGGAGGCCCGGTCCCTGGCTGGTGAAGCTTCACTGAATACAACAGCGGGTAATTAGGTCTGACAAAAGCCTTCGGCATGTGGAGGGCGAAGTATTGACTAATGGTGCTGCCTTATGGCAGATATAGTTCTGTATTGATGTCTGCGCTCCTGACTTTGCATCCAATTAAATCATTTGAGAGACAGAGACCAGAGTTGGTTCCTTGTGTGATGTCCAGCCAAGGCAGAGCACAGAGGAGAGAGAGAGGGGGGAAAGAGTGAGTGTGTGTGTGTGTGTGTGTGTGTGTGTGTGTGTGTGTGTGTGTGTGTGTGTGTGTGTGTGTGTGTGTGTGTGTGTGTGTGTGTGTGTGTGTGTGTGTGTGTGTGAGAGACAGAGAGAGGACGTGTGGCAGAATGTCAGAGGATGTGTATTTGCATGTGGGTGAGAGAGAGAGAGAGAGCGAGAAAGAGAGAGAGAGAAATAGAGGGCAAGAGAGAGGGATAAACAGAGAGCGAGAGAGAGAGAGAGAGGTAGTCAGACAAAGAGAGGATGAGAAGTCTGCCAGGCACAGACAGCAGCCTCAGATACTGTCAAGAGGACCAGGCTCCTATTTAATTACAGGCAATGCATGCTGGGAAAGAGCGTGGAGCGAGCACCAGGACAGAAGGACACAGGCAGCCAGGGGGCAGTCGGGATATGATTAGCAAGATCATAAAAGCAAAGACACGGGGAGAGAAGGACTCCATAATCAGAACGCGGATTCATCCCTCATACAATGTCTCAGCCGTGATGGGGTCAGCACAAATGCAGCCTTTGATTTACATTACATTGTTTAGAAAAAATAAAAAGAACGGAAAATCATGGACCCTCATCCAGGGTCAACAGGAAAGGTTGAGGATGACCAGTAGTGTATTTATTTATTTATCTGTTGGCAATTTGTTTCATTTGAATTTCTTACATTTCATATGAAAGTAAGACCAAAACTAAATTAAGTATCACTTGCTTAGATTAATGTTTACAAGAAACTACAGCTTATTGTGGGATGTTTCTGAAAACTGAAACCTTTGTATTTTATTTATTTATTATTATTTATTTTTTCAGCACATAGTTCATTTTTGGACAAACAATTTAGGCTTTCAATTGATATACTCTATTTAATTAATACTCTACGCAACACAACAACAAAAAATAATGGTTAATGTGAATTAATTTGAATAAAAAAAACAAAAACATGTTTAGGGCTCTGATCTGAAACTAATCCCCATGTTCCTTCATCGGTCTGAAACTTTTGTTTTACAACAACAAATTAGGAATCAGTTGTCATATCCCCTACTGCTGCTCAATATTCATTGCATGTGAATAGCCTGAGGTGAGAAAAAAAAGGTCTCTTTTGTGTGTGCTGGGTGGCAGGCCCAAAGGCATATACCGTACAGGACGCGCAAGCATCTGACGTTGACGGGTGGAAAAATGTCCAAAACCGTTTGAAAAACATTTGAAAGTAGTGAAAACAGCCAATCTACAGGGTCTGCACTGCACAAAATATAGCTTGTACGTGTTCATTCAGAATTGACAAAACAAATCTAGGCTATTATACTAGGGGTGGGACGATATATCGATATCGCGATATATCGCGATACTTTCTCCCACGATAAATAATCGATATACTGCCGAAACAAATCGATATTAAAAAATAAATAGAAATAAAAACGTTGTTTTTCCGACTCTGTATTTGTGTAATGATGATTTTGAACTGTTTGGTGCTATTTTAAGTGTTTATGAATTGAATACAAGGACTATCGTGATATATCGTTGGTAAAATGTCATGCAATATATTGTGATATCGCAATATATCGCAATATATCGCAATATATCGAATATTGTGATATTATCGTTATCGAGGGCCTAATATCGCAATAGACATTGTATCGTGAGATACCCATATCGTCCCACCCCTATATTATACTGGTAACTTTTTCCTAAGCTATTGCAATGGTCCATCTGTCGACAGACAGGGCTCGTTTTCCCTGTAAAGTTGCTTGTAAATATTGGTAGTTGCGTGGCTGTGTTTCTTTGGGGGGCTTGTTTCTAAAGGGTAGTTGCTTGTATGGGGGTCCCTGGCACAGCATATTTTTAGATGGGGGTCCGTGGCCAAATACATATTAAGTTGGGGGTCTTTGACATGAAAATATTTGAGAACCACTGAACTAAAACAACATTACAGAATAAAGTTTGACTGACCTGCCCTACTGGCTTATTTTGGGTTTGTTTTCAAAGACCTGGTTGCATGTTCCTCTCGCAAAATCCGGCAACACTGGACCGAACGTTCCACCCATTCTAAACACGTCCGGTAGCAAAAGAACTGACCCCAGATGGGTAACTAAAATCAAGGTCAGGATACTGCAGTCCGGTGCGGGTTATGGCCAACACATAACTCGGAATATCTCCCGGTTCGGAAAGGCTTCCCAAGTTCCCGAACTTTAGTTCGGAGAGTCAGGACACATCTGGAGGTGCACATTTCTGGGACCGCCCTTCCGAAGCTCAGAATGACGTAAATTTGTAGTTATATCACTTCACCTCCCTTTTCCGAAGAAAAGTTCGGAATGTCGGAAGGAGTATGTACCCTTCAGTTGGAGGGAAAAAAGGGTGCCATGCTGTCCTGTAGTGTCGCCGGTGAAGCTGAGAAGCACTGCAAGTGGTGGCCCTATAACAAAGTTCAACAAGGCTGCTTCTCCATCAACCACATGAACCCTAGTGTCCCTAATCTTGGGGGTAAATGTTTGGCGCTGCGACTTTGCGTGAGCTACAGTAGATGTATGTTTCGGTGAGGAGATTTTGTCTAATATAGAGCCCTGCATGGAGGCTTTATATTTGATTGAGGCTTGATTTGACTTTATTCAGTCCTGACATGGAGGGACACAATTTCAGCAACACTTGCAGTATACTGTCGGAAAAAAACAACTTCATTTGGCCCTATATGGCCTTCACCGTGTTCCCTGATGTACCGCCAAATGTAGCTGGAAATGTTTTCCTTCAGTTTTTTCTCCACGCAACCTGCTAGCGGGTGAAGGCAGCTGCATCAGAATGCCCACTTCCATTCAGTTAAGACTTGAAAAACCAAGTGGTTGACGTAACATCGTTGCATGATCATATCATCACTGTCTGGTGAAGGATACAGGAACAGTGGCCACCTGAGAAGTCTGGGCATCTCAATGTGAAATTGGATTTATCTTTTTCAAAAATGTGAAAAGGTAAAGAATAAAAATGTGCTTTTGGAAAATAGTCTGAAATAATGTAAGAGTATCCATTTTCCCCTTTTTCTCCTTTGCACATACAGTGTTTTATATTTGTTGATGATATGTATTTTGTGTTATTTTTATGTTGATTAATTGAATACACAGGACCACAAAGGAAACAAGTCCCCAGGACTTTTAGCCTAAATGTCTGACTGTACCTTGTGCTGTTTACATTTCTGACTAATAAAGTATTCAATCGATCAACCAATTTAAATGTACGCTCCAACTTTTGGTTGGCTGGCTATCCACAGGTTTTGTAGCAACACAGTCTAAAACATGTTACTTTTGTGAGCTTGTACATCAGCTAATTTCACTTGTGGCTTAAGTAGTTAATTCACACCGTATTGTTGTAGGCTTGGGTCCTGACTGAGGAGACACCAAATTCATAGTTTGAGTCTCAGCTGATAAAGTTTGGGAACCACTGGGTGGGTTCAGGTGCCGTTACGGTGCTAACAGGGTGGGGGGTGGGGGCTGGCTGAGTGTGTGCTTTCCCTCAAACTACACATACCGTAGCAACACAGTTTGAGAAGACGCAACAACGGTTCAGATATTATCACCCAGGCATTTGTCGTACAGCCCGAGGTTATAACCTTGTGCAGAATGTCCAATTATCTTTATTCATTGTATGTCTGTCAGGTTCCAAAACACTGAGGTGTTATTATATTCTTTTTTCTTAAATCTGTAAGCTGCAGGGCAGCCTGTCAGATGTGCTGGTTGGTGATGGTGAGTATAACACCGGTGATCCCCAGGGACCCAGGCTGTCACCTGTCCTGTTCACCCCTCCACACCTCTCTGACTTCCACTTCAACTCCAGTGGTGGAAGAAGTACACACAAGTAAAAGTACCAATGCCACAATGTGGAAATAATACTGTGTCCGGTAAAAGTACCCATTACACAGAATGTCCCATTACTTTTTCACATGTTTTCAAAATGTATAAAAACATCTTTTGAAAATAGCAGATCTACAAGCTCACTGATAGATGTTGTTGTTGTTAGTGTTTCAGAGCCAATACTGAGTATTAGTGATCAAGGATACAGATAACCAGTATGGACATTTGCAGTAAAAATGTAAATTATCAGGTCAAAATGTATGCACTTTTAAACACAAACTTCCTTTAAATGCCTTTAAACATATTATTTTGATTGAATATTGGAAAACAGAACTATACAACATGTCTGTCATATAGTTTGTTTATTTTTGTATTGTAAAGCGTCCTTGGGTTTCTGAAAGGTGCTATATAAATTCAAGTTATAATTATATTATTATTATATTTTGAAAACTGAAGTGCAGGGCGTTCCTACCAATATTTCTTATAAAATGAACTGAAATCTTAAATGGACACAAATAATTGACAATAAATTAGCTCCACAAATCTTTTTTCCTATAAAAAAAAGAAAAGAAAAGAATGAATAAAGTACACCCTTTTCAGTGCCTAATGTGTTATATTTGGCATGCATCAAAGTCCATCTTGTGTTTCAATGTTTTTTTCTGCTTCATTTTTGTAGATTTTGTTTATATGACACCATCAAGAGTGGCCCTGCCATGTTGTTAGCCCGTTTTGTGTCTGTATTAATGAAACAAATCCATTAGCTATCGTTCTGAATGTATCAAATCTACCGACATAGCTTTCATCTCAAATCGAGTGTGTGTGTATATGAGAGAGAGAGGCTTGAGAGAGAAAAGAGAGCATGCAACAAGAGAGAGGGAGAAAGTGAAATTACATTATCAAGTTAGTTTTAGTAGTGTGCTGCAATCGGATTATATAACTAGCATGCTCTCCTTACTTGGAAAAAGAAAGAAAAACAGCAGCATATGCTGCGCGTCTGAGGTCTGCTACATCATCAGTCGCGTAGGCTAGTGTGTGTGTGTGTGCGCGTAGTCGCGCGCGCGCGCGTGCGTGCGTGCGTGCGTGCGTGCGTGCGTGCGTGCGTGCGTGCGTGCGTGCGTGTGTGTGCGCGCGCGTGTGTATGTGCGTGTGTGCGCGCGTGCGCATGCGCGTCCGACGTCCGTGTGTGAGAGAGAGGGGGGAGAGACAAAAGAGAGAAAGAGAGATAGTGAGCGAGCGAACAAGAGCGGGAGAGAGTAAAATGACATTCCCATGTGAGTGTTATAACTTTAGCATGCTCTGATAGGGCTATACAACTTTATGCACTTCTTACTGCCGCTCAACAAAGGACTGGAGCGTGGAACTTTCCTGCAGCTTTGCCACAAACAGAGAACAGTGTTGATTGGCTATTTATAAACTGTAAACTGTCAAATTGAGTTTTTACTTGATGCCTTGTGTCTTTCCTCTCTATTCTTTTCTTTCTCTATTCTATTTACCTTTCACAGAGTGGTCGCTGCGTCAGAGGAGCACAAGCATCATTTAAAAGGAACTTTAAGAAAATATCAGGAAGCATGTCAGTCAAAATGCTAATTCTAATCAATTCTGAAAATGATGAATATCAAATCCGATGTTCGGCTGGACCGATGATCGGCCAACACCCAATCCATTAATAGAATATACATTGTTTTGTCAGTCAGCCCAAGTGTAGATGGCTAGGGTTCATCTTTATTTTTAATCTTATTCTTATGTCTCTACTCTTACCTGTACCTATCCTGTGTTTCATGCCTACTGCTATGGCACCCACATTTCTTCTTATCTCATCCTATAGCAAACGACAGAGTGCCACTGAGATTGCTGTATACAGTATACTGTACGGTAAGTTTACTCTATTCTGGGCATGTCATATAGGCAAACGTTTGATGAAAATAGGGGAACCTTTGAATATAACAGCTCTACAAGCTCACAACGCGTATCCGTGCAACACAATGTGAGCTTCTAGATCGCCTATTTTTGGTGTAGAGGGATTTGATGTAGAGGGAAAAAAGGAGTGGACAAGGTCTAGACCACTGGGGGACCCTGGTCAATGAAGTATATGAGGTTTGAGTGGTTAATTATGTCGACAACCAGGAGGATAGTTTCGCAAGTGGCTGTACTCATATTTTCACAACCACAGCAGTTCTAAAATGTTGGGTAACTTTACTTCAACAAACGCCTTTTTCCCAGCATGAAAGTGAAGCAGAAATAGTTACGGGTGGGAGCTGCTTCCAGCTATAGCTGTTTGCATGCGTTCCACCGACTCATGAGCACGCCGTTTTTTTGTAAGCGTTCCATTAGCCACGATGGCGAGAGCAGGTTGGCAGCAGATACGTGGCAGAGAGAAGCCCGGGGAATGAAAGGAAGGCATCAGCGCAGACCCCAGGGACATGGCGTCTCAGACGGGATCCTATCAGAACCAGCCAGCACCCCACCTCAGGCCAGAGGAGACCCATCTGCTACTTTCCCCAAGATTTCAATTAGCTAAATCAATACTCTAAAGCGCCAGCTTTGACGGCGTACTCCTTTTCCCTCTCTCCTCTAATTTCATTTCATCCCACCTCCTGACCTTTCGCTGTTCTTTCCACAACTTTTTGCCGGGCCCCCCCACGTCGCAAGGGGAACGGGAACCTGTCGGATATAATGAGGCCCGAGCTGAACAAATACCTCCCTCCAGCGCCGGGGCTCGAGCCCTGCCACGGCGCACAGGGCCCTGGCATTTTGGATCAAATTCATTTCCTGCTTTATGTATCTGTGTACTCCTTTTATTCAGTTAGTACCTCATGAAGAATGCATGAGGAGCGACGGAGGCCCCAGGAGAGCCCCAGGCCACCTTTTACTCGTTAAACTATGACTCAGGAACAAGGCTGGTTGTCTGTCCGGCCCTGAGCTCGCTGCTGTAGAGCAGAGCAGAGCAGAGGAGCCTGGCCTGCATTGTCGGCACTCAGCTGCCTGTCATCTGGACTACCTAAGTAACCGTCTGAGCTGTGCTTGTGCTTTTATTCTTTGTGCTTAGAATTGCTTCTTTATTGTGCCCTAAATACACTAATGCAGTTAGAATTGGCCTTTTTGTTTTTGCCTGCACCGTAACTGCGTCCAAGTATACCGCTCCTATAAACTATACTCTCTGTAGTATGAGGATAATAATCATGAAAATGAATTAAGTCTTCCCTCAACCCTGCTGCGGAATAATACCTCCTGTCAGCAAATTACATTATTTATATCTTCAAATCTTGATCAAATCTTGATATGCAGACCGGCTCCACGGGCCCGATCGCAAGATGGGGATTTTTCTGAGGAGAACTCGAGATCTCCGTCCCCTTCCCGGGGGGATCTAAAGTTTCCATCCATCTCAAGGAAGAGTAATATGGTGGCCTGGTAATGAAGGAACAGGTGGCAGGAGACAACAGGCTGCCGCGATGCAAAGCAGACGCCGCTCGCTGGTGGCACAAAATCACAGGCTGACAAACAAACAAAATAATAACCTCCACCGGCACGCCGCCTATACCTGGAGAGAAAATGAATTCTGTGAATTTGATAAGGGCCAACAGGGAGCCTTCACTTTTGACAGGTACAACTAAGGAATTTGTCATGGGTTCAAAAAATAATCTAATTTCTCCAACAGCACACTTGACTGGCAAAAAGCCCCTATATTGGATTTTGTGTATACTGCGTAAGACACAAGATGTGTAGTGTGAGAAAACCCACAGTGGTAATTGAGGGATTAGAACTAAGCTACAAGAGTGAAAAGGTATTATTCTTTTTATCTGTGCATTACCGCGATACAAAGGCAGCGGGTGTTAAGTGTGCATCGAAAGGTAAACAGCAAACAACTCATCTTTTATCCGCGGAAGAAGCTCATAGTTGCCACATCATATCACAAGACACACTGGAAGGAAAGCTGTCATTTCTTTAACCCTATACACAGTACTTAGTTGAACGGAGGCCCGCAGGGCTCTATACTAGGCCCCCTCCTGTTTTCTCTCTACACTAAATATCTTCCCCGAAAATAGCCGATCTACAAGCTCACAACGTGTTCCAAATCGATACGTTGTGCGCTTGTAGATTGGATTTTTTTTTTTATTGTTTCAAATGTTGCTAAAAAAATAAGGATGCTAGGATTCAAGTGGAGATGTGTGCATAACTGTTGTTCCCTTTTCCAGAAGGTGGCATACCCATTTCCTGTTCCGGGTCAGTTTCTCATTTGATTGTCTCAGCAGCAGATTTGAACTGGAAAGAACTGTGTTTCAGGAGAGAAGATTCAACTAATTTAATCACAAAATCAAAAAACGAGAAAAGTGTGCTCTTCGGAGCACAGGTCTCCGCCAGGCTGAGTTGCCTAAGGCAGTCATAGCCACTTGGAATGGGATCTGAAAAATGTAACTCATACATCTTGATCACATGACCCCAGAGATACTAATGTGTACCGGTTTGTATGGAGAATAAGAATGCAGGGGGAAAATATATTTATTGTACGAGCTACGGTTCAAGAGTTATTGGCCAAAAAGTTAAGTGGACTGTTGTAGCGCCACCATGAGGGCGATGTGAAAGATTTGGGGTGGATGTTTTTCCTTGGCCTACTGTGAGTGTGCATGCAAAGTTTCACAGCAATCGGGAGCTGCGTTCACGACTTGTGTCATTTTGTGCAAAGCCAAACGAGCCACTCCTGCAAACTTTGGATGCCTCTTAGCCAATCGGGATGGAATATAAAAAATCTGAAAGATCCAACTTGATCACTTGACTATAGATATAATGTGTACCAATTCACGTGATGTTTGAACAAAATCTGCAGGAGTAATATGAAAAAATATTTAGCAAAATGCGGCCTCCTGGTGGCGCTATAACTGTCCAATGTGAAATATTTGGGGCAGAAGTTCTGCTTTGGCGAATACATAAGTTTCCGGCCATGGCCTTTGGCCTGGCGGAGACAATAGAGCAATCAATCAATTAAGTAGCTATATATGGATGCTATGAATTGACAATGACATGGATTAACAGTAATTTGATACGTATCGTAACTAACTTTCAATAAAATACATTTACAGTACACAACCATGCCAACCATCTCTAAACTAATACCTAGAACACAAGCAGGACTTCTGACCTTTCTAGCATGGCAATCCAGTATATTTAAGAAAAATCTCACAACAGGCCATACAAGTATGCACATTTTCATTATATCACAGCTAAGGGGGCATTGTTCAGCACAAATTCATCTTTAACAACAATTTCATTACAAGATTATTTTCCACAAGAAAGTACTCTGCGACTGCCTACACAAACAAGGTGGTTGCTATGCAACGTTTATCTATTTAGATTTAGGTTTTATCAGTTTAATCTGTGTGCAGCTCTGCCTGTCAGCCTTAGCTATTTCTGATGTTGGCATAAAAATCTTGCAAAACATAGTCAAATCATATGTTTGATGCCATCATAGGTGACTCATATGTACTGTATGTGTACGTGTGTGTGTGTGTGTGTGTGTGTGTGTGTGTGTGTGTGTGTGTGTGTGTGTGTGTGTGTGTGTGTGTGTGTGTGTGTGTGTGTGTGTGTGTGTGTGTGTGTGTGTGTGTGTGTGCGTGTGTGAGCACGTGCTTGTGTGCGTGCGTGCGTTTGCTCTCTAAGTAGACAAGCTGAGAAGTAGACAATTACACAAAGCACAACAGAAAAGCACTGGTGGGAGACAAAGAAATAAGATTCCAGAGGCAGAGTCTTAACCACAATGCTACAGATGGGCATGACAACACCCCACTTTCCATCTCACCAAACAAACACAAATTCACACTTTACGTACAGTACAGTAAGTGGGATCTTCCAGAACTGTCTGAGCTTTCAGCCAGGCCTCATTTACCCCGAAAGGGTTAATTTGAAAATCAGTAATGAATTAATTGAATAAACCATAACGAGTTTGTCGGGTAATTGGATGAAGCCCCCTCTGTGCGGGCATCATGTTCGACTCTTTGAACCTCGTCACATCGCAGACAGCCTCCTGGGACGCCCGGCTCTCATTAGCGGCGGAGGAAGCTGTCTCGGTCGCTCCTCAGTGTCCGGTACACACTGTTGCAGAGCTGCCTCAACACACACCGCATCCAGTCAGACCCGCAGTCACACGCTGATACTTTCAGACAGTTTCATCAGATTTTGGTCGGAGGTGATTTTTACAACTGCTGTAGCTGTGAACAGTTCTACAAGAGGTGCCGAGGTACAAGCAAACAAAGAATCTCTTGTGTACACAAGATATTGCAAAAGCGAAAACTCGACCCGACCCTGGAAACCTAAACAAACTATGAAAGCTTGGAAAGGGAACCAGTTATCCGGCAAACCCTCAAGTCCTCTCTTCCAATGTTGCTGTTTGACAAAGAACTCGCACGGTAGTGCGCTGATGTAGCCGCCCGGCTCACTCGTCTCTCATTAATCTACTTCCTCCCGGTATCGCACACAAAATGCATGCTCTCAGCTACAACCCGCCGGTGCCGGTGTGTGCTCCGCTAGTGCCTGTCAACCGCGCTGTGACACCGAAACACGACAATGTCTGCAATTTGCCGGGTGGGTGTCTGTGCCTCTGCCATTTGAGGCGCTGCCACCTGTGTCGGCGCTCTCCCCATTGCCTTTAATTCAACAGCTGCACCGGTGGGAGAAAAGAGGGCCGTTAAGCGGGACCCAGATCACCTTTTAAGTTAATTTCTGGCGGTGGCGGGGTGGTGGGGTGGCGGGGGCACACGCAGTCTGCAATAAGCATCAATTAGAGCTCTGACCCGATCTATCAGCCTGTGCCCTTCGGTGGCATCGCTCGCCCTTTTTGCTTCATTAAAGCCTTCTCGTTCCGAGGCAGCGTATTTTGGTGCAGGTATTATTTATGGCGTGCGCGTGAGTGCCAGGTAACGCAGATGCTGTAGGGAGAACATTAAGAGAAAGAGAGAGAGAGTGTGTCAGAGAGCGAGACAGACATAGAGAGACAGTCAGAGAGAGAGAGAGAGTGTGTTAGAGAGCAAAACAGACATAGAGAGACAGAAAGACAGACAGAGAGAGAGAGTCAGAGAAAGAGAGAGAGAGAGAGAGTGTCAGAGAGAGTGTCAGAGAGAGAGAGACAGACAGACAGACATAGAGAGACATACAGAGAGAGAGAGAGAGAGAGAGTGTGAGTCAGAAACAGACATAGAGAGACAGACAGAGAGAAAGAGAGAGAGAGTCATAGAGACAGAGAGAGAGAGAGACAGAGAGAGAGAGACAGAGAGAGAGAGACAGAGAGACAGACAGAGAGACAGAGAGAGAGAGCGAGAGCGAGAGCGAGAGCGAGAGAACGAGAGAGAGAGAATCAGATACAGACACAGACATAGAGAAAGAGAGAGAGAGAGAGAGAGAGAGCTCTTTGTGTTGGTCACTCATCCAGACCCCCACAGCTGGCAGCAGGCAGCGTGCGGAGCGGCCCGCTCCCTGGATCCTGCCTCCTGTTAGTCTGTTGTTGACGACATGTGGCAGTGATATTATCCAAATTAACTGCATCCCCCCTCGCTAGGCCAGCCTCAGTTTGGGTACTAATGGCCACCTTGCCTATTAATCTGAGTGGGGAGTTGGACCTGGGCAGGGGAAGCGAACAGGTGCAGAGATATGGATAATATAGATTATTAATGAACTTTTGGAACGGCTCCGGATCCACCTGGCTCTGTTTGTGGCTCCATATGTCGCCTTGGCCGGTTCATCTGCACCAGACCTCAGGTGGTTTGGCGGTGGCCTGACCCAGTGTTGCCGCAGTGTAGCTGGCCTGGACACCAGCATCAACAACCAAGGGGGCTGACCAACCAGGTCTGGAGGCCACATTTGGCCCTCAGCTCAACACATTTTTTTTCTTTTTAATTGACCATGTGAAGATTCCCCACAGTGAATTAAGTGCTCTACATTTGAAATAACTTGCTTTTTCAACATCATCTAACAAGCTATTCTCAAAAAATAAATGGCACATTGCCCAGCATAATGAATGTCAAAGAGATTTCATCTTCTGCTCATTTCCATTTTTAAATAATCAATATCCAATAGATTATTTCTTACCATGGCCCACTGCCAATGTTAAATATTATATTTGACCCCTTGGCCCTGCTGCATGCCGGGAAAAAGTTTTGGACACAGCTGCGCACAAGAAACAGAAAGCCCACAAAGTTATGCACCGACTTCCACCAGCTCGCCTGTCCTCCCTCGCTACTTCAATGTAAATGCGAAATAAGGCGGCATCAAAAAGATGTGTAAATTACATCTGGCTTCCAGGACACTATCTGCCTGCCAGGGAGCGTCCGTAAATATTTATTGCAGAACATCAGTGGACTGTGTGAAGGTGCGGGTTGGCTGCCAGGGGGGGAGAGAGAACGTGTTTGTGTGTGTGCGCTGCTCTAAAGTAAACACGCACACACAAACACACACACACACATGTTTGGATTACTATACTTGCGAGGACATCAACATTTACACGGGTACAGGTATCGCACAGGTATCGCACACTGAAAATAGACGATCTATTAGCATGTGACGCGTTGTGCTGCGGCGCGTTGTGAGCTTGTAGATTGGCTATTTTCGTATAACAGTATAACTACTGTAAGAATACATCAGGCAACAACCCAACCTCTAAACCTAACCTGTAAATGCCCAAATCCTAACCCAAACTCCAACCTTTTGGAGTTAGTAAGCGTACTGTAACATTTTCTTTTTAACCATATACAAATAATCATTTCTGTTGTGAGGACAAGGTGTCTAAGTTTCTCAAAGTCTACTATACTTGTGGGGACATTTCGCCTTCACAAGTATGGTAATACAAGTGTGTATACACACACGCGCGTGCACACACGCACACACACGACTTTGTAATTCATAATTTTCTTTTAAACTAAGTGCAACTTCGACGGTGGCCTTTCCCAGGGAGAATACAAGCATGGAGCCAATTTTCAATTAGCTGCAGTTTGACAAGAAGAGTTACAGAAAGTCCAATAATGAGGGGGACACTCCGTCAAGCTGTGGGAGAAGAGGCACGGACAGCAGATGAAGATAACATAACTTTATGTCCGCCAATTACTAGCCGTGGCTCTCTAATGTATATGCTACAAATTGCTACATTATTCCATAGAGTAGTATAGTGTGGCGTCAGCATTTCCCCGTATTATTTCACAATGGATTTGCTTTTTAGCCACATTTACAACCCTCACTCTTCCAACCTACACACGCGTGTGTCCCACTAATGTTGGTATAATTTATTCTATGCATTGCATTTTATTCTGCATAACTCGCTGATAGTAAGCTGGTGCAAAATGTGCTCGCTAAACTTCCCTCTGGAGCTGCAGCTATAATGGTTTATGTTGCTTAATTGCACACGTCTATGTGCTGAATATGTATGGATATATACGTATGTGTAGCGGAAGACTGATGAAATGTTCTGTTTTTTTGTTTTTTTTGCCATACCAACATTATTTCTGCACTCTAGATATTCAGAGAGATAGATGTGTATGACATACATTAGCCCATTCAATCCGTGAACGCATCTGTGTCACTTTAGATTTCTTTGGCTATTCAAAAGTAGCAGATATACAAGCTCATAGTGCGGAACCAAGTGCCGTAGATGTGAGCATGTAGATGTGCTATTTTTGAAAATTAATTGTGAAAATGTGTGATTTCTTTTTTATAATACATTTTTAACTCAAATATTTGCTTCTGGGGGTCCCTGGAATATAATATTTTGAGATGGGGGGGGGGGGGGGGGGGGGGCGCGGACAAATACATATAATTTTGGGGGTCCTTGACATGAAAAAGGTTTTAGAACCACTGATATTACAGTCAGGATTTAGAAGACATTTGTAGAATCCCCAGCGAAAATGTTCGCTTTAAAAAACATATACATTCAGATCTGCACAATTCTTTTACTTAGTTTTCACGATAAAAAACAACAACATAGCAGATCTACAAGCTCGTACCACGGCACTTGGTGCAGCGCTATGAGCTTGTAGATCTGCTATTTTTGAATAGCCCAACGTATAAAATAATGGTTATAGCAACAAAACAAAATCGAAAAAATGACACAGTATGCGTTCCAGGATTGAATGGGTTAGCATACAGCAGACAGACACATATGAGTTGTTGGACCCGCTGTTTCTCATTCTTGCAGCCAAAGCAGCTCTCAATGTTCATGTTCAACACACTTTCTATTTCCTGCTCACAGTGAATCTATTGATTGTCTTTACGCTACGAGCTTACAAGCTTATCCAGAACAGTTTCAGACAAGTCCTGTCTTCAAGGGGAATAGTCTGATGGATACAAAATAACTGCCAAAGCACATTCAGCCCCACATTTACAAATAATTTAATTTAAGTGTTTTTTCCCCAAGCCAATCAGCCACAATGCTAAAAACAACCAAACATCCAGATTTTGACATAAATACTTTTCCCTGACAGCAGTAAATATTTTATGTTTAGCCCTAATTTATTGAATCAAGGCTATTTTAGATTCTAACCCATGCGAGCGCCTTGGATTTTCTTTCTATTTGTAATGTTTTTTTCTGTGATTCGGTTTCAGTGACAACTAAGGTCAGCTAAAAAGTGATGTCATTCATAGTGTGTGTGTGTGTGTGTGTGTGTGTGTGTGTGTGTGTGTGTGTGTGTGTGTGTGTGTGTGTGTGTGTGTGTGTGTGTGTGTGTGTGTGTGTGTGTGTGTCGCTCTTAACTTAAGGAATAAACTTGATGGATACCCTTTTTAACCTCTTTTGATTTTGGTCACACCTTTCAACAACTTCACAACAGGCCTTGAACAGAATATTTGTATTGTATTGTTCTTTTTCTTCTTCCATGGCTGCCTGGATCCAGTGGTATCCAGTTTCAAAAGAAAATGACTAGTTTCTATGCAGTGATAAGAGTAGATAAAATATTGGAAAAGCATGAAATTACTGCTTCACTGTGACTTGTTTACATTATCCAGTAATCAGACACCAATTTTCAGATAGCAACTAGTGTTTTTTCCAACACGGACGATGAAATGGGCATTTTAAACATTCCGTGAAAGTCCTCTATCATAACACACCTGATTCCATACATCATGTGATCTCACAACCCAGTCAGACAACAGACGGACAGACAGGCAGGCCAGTATGAACCAGAATAGTGCATGTTGTGCATGTACACTTTGTAAGTAAGCTTTATAGCTTTAACATAATGAGAACATGAATTACTTTTCCCTTTTTTTAATCTTACATTTCTTATAAATGAACTAACTTTCCTTTTTAAATCTTACATAATTACTCTTAAGAGAACATTCTTTTTCCCCCAGACAGAAGATTTTCTCATGTTACACATTAAAGCCAGACACATCCCACGATCCACCCACCACTGTGACCCTCTCCTCTCCACAGCCCTGTCCCTCCACACACCCAGGGAGAAAGGATGGCCTGACTCCTGTGGAAGCACAAAGGGACCCGCAGCCCAGGACTAATCGAATGAAAAACTGCCCTCTTCCCGCCGGCATCAGACTTTTTGACAATGAGTAATGTAAACTGTTGAAATTTTAATTGTGCTATTTTTAATCATGTGTTTTAGCGATGTACATAACTCAACCGCCGTACCGCAAGAGTCACCACGAAAATAACACGCTCAAGCAACCCGGGCTGGTGTGTTTCTTTTGCACTAATAAAGCAAGCAACACGGTTCAGGTTCTTTCCAAACAGTCCCCACCACAGCTTCGGTTCAGCCTCAGAACTGGAGTATAGCATCCACACATACAGAGAAGAACAACATATTGATGGATGCAGCAAAATGTTTCCTGAGGATACATTCAAGGATTCATGCGCTGCCCACGGCAATCATATCTTTATAAGGCTGTCTATCTCGGGCTGAGAAAGCCAGATGAATAGGGGCAGAAGGAAATGGATATTGAGTGAGAAGACAGAGATACAGAGGGTGCAGCTGTGCACTGTGAGCTGGCGGATGCTGACTGTGGGAATCTTTTGTGTGCGATAATACACAGCGAGAATGTATGCAAGGCTGTGTGGGCTCGTCGGAAGCTTTGAAAGGCAACGCTTTTCACGACAGTGATCGCTGCTGCTTATTCTTCCCATGGTACATGTTCTGGTGTGCGTGTGCGTGTGCGTGTGTGTGTGGCGCGTTTGGGAGCGCGTAAACTTAAAGCATGGTACTCACGGGCATGGTCTGTCCACCGTGCAAGCTGTTGATGGCGGCCTGTGCTTCTGCGTGGCTGGAGAACTTGACAAAGGCGCACCCTGTGTACCCACAAAGAAATATGAGGGGAGAGAGAGGGAGAGACGGAGACAGAGAGAGAGAGAGAGAGAGAAGAAAGAAGGTGGGATGGAGGTGGAAGGGGACAGAGAAGCAACATCAGGAAGGCAGCATATAGAATACAGCCTAAAAAAATATCAGTCATTGTTACAAGTGTGTGGTTTGTTAAAACATTCATGCCATTTGTGTTTTCTGCGCATAACTCTGAATAAATACAGTCTAAATGTGTTGAAAAGCTCCACTCCTCAGCCCCGCCCCACTCCCACTGCCCCCCCCCCCAAACCCCCACACCCCTGGACGACCCAGACTTGTTTGTGACTATTAATCTGTTTTAATATTTACACTTTGTGATTTGTGTGCAGCCACTCGTTAAAGAGATTATGATGACAAAGGCATAGTATTGTAATCTGCCTATCTAACCGAATCTTCTCGCTCCTCACGTATAATTTCATACAGGGGTAGGAGGGAGGGGGGAGGGGGGACTTTGCTCAGGGGGGCATTCAAATCATCTTAAGTCTGTTGTGTAGTTATTGCACACAAAAGAGGGAGTGGGGGAGGGGGATAAACATGGGAGTTGGCCGGAATACAAGAAAATGAGTGAATATATTTCATAAAAGTTTTTACTTGATCTTGAAAGAAATGTTTTTGATTGCATGTGAGAACACCATGACCTGGATATATATATTTATTTGCATATAGATTTTTGTAAATATGAAATATGTACTGACAACTCTCTCAACTCTACGATGCATAATGCATAATTTCCATGGTTGGGACCATTGCTTTTCTGTTCTATCCTATTTTATTCTGTCTATTGTGAACCTGTAATCAGATTGACAGACAACATACTGTAGGATAGAGAGCTGTATGCCCACCATGTAGAATGAAGGTGAACTGAAATGCAGTGGAACCAAAATGTTATACATTTTTTTCCCAAATTAAGTTTTCCCCATTAAATTAAAATTTCAAGCTTTACAGTTGTCATGGACAGTGTGAGGTATTATTTTACATCCTATTCTTATCCCTTTGCCTCCAGGTAGCTCATGTGTTAAGTCAAGATATATCTCATTAGCGACCTCGTCGGGATTAATTCTGCTCCCTACTTTTCATTAAGCAGGACCGATGTCTTTAAAACCGTACCGCGTTTCACCTTCAGCTCCTGCTGAACTGCAGATACAAAAACTTCCCCAACAAGCCAATTAGACACTTCATATGCATTTATTTATCATCTGTTCCCCACAGGGGGTGAGGTGAAGATTCATTCAAATTACAGTGGCTGATAGGTAGACCCATTTTAACTTCAGCATCTCAGGAGGAAAGCTTTGCTTCGCACAAATGAAGCAAATGAATCATTTACAGACCCAATGGGAAAGACTAAAAGACAACAGGCGTATAATAATCAACTGTAGGCGAATCTCCGCCTCGACCTCTCAGATCACACACAGTAAGATCCAGTGTTAATGTATGCATTTGTAACTCCGTGAATGTTCAAACGTAAACAAATGGACCCTTGCGGTCCATGTGATTATATTTTGTACACTGGTGGAGTTAAATTAACAGTTGATGATTACAACTGCAGTATGATGAAAAGCTTTGGTAGGGGTGTATAAAAACAACAAGAGTTTATAAAGGTTTCCTGTACATTGAATCGGCATCAAAGCAGCAAATGCAACTACAGAGGACGACCAGATATGTCAAAAGGAGTCTTTGATTTGTGCCATGCGGCCACATAGCAGACGCTCTCCCTTCTCCGAGGCGCGCCCCCTTGGCTCGAAAGCAGAAAGGGAAAGAAAAGGCTCCCCCGTTTGTCCGGCTGAAACGAGGCGGCCCACTGGGCGCCGTTTGTCTGTGTTGCGTCTGTCTTTGAAGGAACAAAAGTGTTTAACCTTTGTAGTTGAGATAATAAGGGACGGTTTGTTCTGGCATTCAAAGGGCCTGTGGTTTGTCCACCAGGCGAGAGATGGGCTTACTGGTGGGCACCTTTGCAGTAATCACCTAACGAGGTTGTCAGATATTAAGGCCGGGTCTCGGTGCCCTTCACAGATTAGCCCGGCCCAGAGACAGAGAGAGCGGGAGGGAGGGAGAGAGAGAGAGAGGAAGGGGGTGGGAGAGAGAGATAGAGACGGAGAGAAAGCTGAAATTGCAGAGCTCGACACATGGCATTTAGAGGGAGAGTGCTGTCAAACACGCAAGGTCCTCAAAAATCCTCATCTAAACAAGACATGCCACCTTGCTTTGCTTTGACCTAGAAAACAAACAAAAAGATACAGTGAGAAGAACATGCACTGTAAAACACACAGTGTTGATTTAACTCAAAATGGAACCAAACGGAACCCTTACAGGTCCCATTTGGTCCCATTTGTACAATCTTGGAAGCTAAATTAACGCTGAGGATTTTACGGTGTGACATCTCCAAAGAGTTGGAAGTGC